>NW_028277058.1:41702580-42008467 GCF_059951505.1 Python bivittatus
TAGGTAAAATGCTTACTGTATCAGTATTTGGCAGGGCCCTGGCAGCGGCCTTCTCTGTTGTGGCGCCTGTGCTGTGGAATCTTCTCCCCGCTGAGGTGAGACTGGCCTCGTCATTGTTGAGCTTCCGGAGGTCCCTTAAGACTTGGTTATGCCCGCAGGCCTGGAGACCCCAGGGGACAGGGGAATTAGTGAGGTGGCTCCCTTATTTTTAACTTATTTTTATTTTGTTTTATATATTTTTACTGTATTTTACTGTTTTTAGCTTTGTTTTATGCCACCCAGAGTCGCCTGTGGTGAGATGGGCAGCTATATAAATGGGTTTATATAAATAATTTAATAAACAATAAATAAGCAAACATCTGGACCTGTTCATAAAAGAAAATGTTTGTCATCCCCAGGCTAATAAGTAATGTTTAGCCTTATCTGTGTCACCATTCTGCTAGAAATTTCCAGTGCTTTCTCCAGCAAGCACTGGAACAAAGAGCCCAGGGTCTCCTCAGAGAAATCAGGGAAGAGGAGAAGATTCATTAAATGGAAAAATTCAAACCTTCTAGCCTTCTGGTTAAAAATGAAAGAGGCTGGCCATGTTTTTTTATCCCATTTGGGAGCTTTGTTTGGAACAGCTGGTCACCATTGGAAAAGACACTGGCCTTACTACATTTTGTTTTGTACATGCACAGTTTTAATTGATGTATGAATTTTATGAAGTTATATGAAATAATTTGAATGATTTGAAGTTGGGGGAGACTCTGGTCACTCCTCTGTCATGATCATATGACTCTCTGTCGGCCCTGGAGTTCCCTGGTGCTTCCTGCCGCTTCAGGGAGGCTGGATCTATTTGATAGGTCCTCCCAAGGCACATGATGGACCCAGTAGGGTTAGGGTTAGTTTTACTGAAATATTTGTATCACGTTTGTATTAATGGTTATTCGTTGTTTTTATCATGGCTGCTGATTGTGTATTTTATTTTTTATTTTTTGCTGTTTTATTCAATTATTGTTAGCCACCCAGAGTCACTTGTGTCAGATGAGCAGCCATTTAGATTAAATAAATAAATAAATTACAGAAACACATTGATTTTAATTGCGTATCAGCCCTACACCAGATGGCTTGTTTTAGGCATAATGTAATCCAGCATTCAGAACAGCAAATTTAGATACTAGTAGGGTCAGCGGCACATATATTTTGATAAAATTGAAGGTTACAGCAGTTCTATTTTTGAGATGTTGATTGACAAGCTAGAATCACAATCTCTTCTGTGCTGAAAAAATTATATGTGTACCCTGGGTTTTATTTTAGAATGCTGGGACGATCCCAGCCACGAGTCATCCCAGCAGCTGATTAGCAAGCAGAGCCTTTTGCTCCTGCAGATGTCAGAAAGGGTCCATAGCTCCAGGCAGAAAGTTTCTGCTCACCTGGAGGGCTGTCTTTTTTCCTGATTACAGCCTCTTTTGTTCTGCTGCAGTCCTTGGAAACTAAATGTATCTAACTTTGTTCAGGGTTACAACTAAAGGCTTTTATTAATTCACAGATAAACCATATATAATAAAATAATTGGAAACATCTGTGGCTTCTTTTCATGTTGGATGGGATATCGTTGTTGCAATATGCCATACTGCACAAATCTACAGAATAAACAGGACTGTGTTTAATGGACTCACATGGGGGAAACAGTATTTTACTCTTTTATTAGGCCAATAACCAAGTATACACACAGCTTTATGTCAGTGAATCCTAGTGTAAGTTACCATCCTAAGTGCAGCCACTACCTTATGAGTTGATGTGCACATTAATTCATAGCTAGATATCATATGTCCAAGGATTTGTGTGTCTTTGGGAACAGATATTAATTCTGATAGTCATTACCAATTCTGTAATTACAAATATTGATAAGTGGAGCTCTTGTAGCTGTACTTCCATGCAGCAATCCTATTAAAGAGCAGATGCTGTTGAAAGAAATAACCCCCTAAATGGTGGTGGTGATGATGGTGGTGGTGGTGATGATGATGATAATAATTTGGACTCTAGAAAGCAAACCATATACTTCCATTTAAATCATGCAGTAGAAACTTTCTGGACACCTGCCCTCACTCCATATGGGTTTATTCCTCTCCACATCACTATGAGATCATGGCAAAATTTAATTTTAGTTTGAACCACTAAATCTGGGCAGTCTTCCATTTCCACAGGAGTGCTTGTATTAGTCTGCAAACATCCTCCAATTTGTGAAAAGAACCAATATTAACCAGCATGTCTCATTTTGGGATCCTTAAATGCATTTTGGACTACAACCTTATCAGCTAGAATTAGTACAACCATTGAAGATGCTTGGCTATGGAAGCTGTCATTTAATACCTCTGGAAGATACCATGCTACCAAGATAGGAATACATGTATCTGGCCATTGGTGTTGGAAACAATGTTTAATTTGGTGCTGGAAGCAATGCTTAATTTGGTGCTGGAAACAATGCTTAATTTGATTAAATATGCTTTACTGGGGGAAGCAGAACTATTTTTGTTGCTCAAGAAGATAGAAAGCTTACTTACCCCAAATTGAAACATTAGGCAATTTAATTCTGTATACTGACAGGCAGTATTTATCCAGTTTTAAGATTGGCATTGTTTCCTCAGACTTATATAGGGATGCTAGGAATTGAATCTGAGCCCTTCTGCATGTAAAATGTAACCTACAGCTCTTCTGCTGTAGAACGGTAGAAATAAATTATATAATGTGATTACAATTATGCTGAATCTACACATGACAATTTATTGCTAAGGTTTAACTCAGTGAAAGAGCATAAGCTTTGTGTGCAGGTTAAAGGGATAAAGTAGGTGAAGGAAAGACCAGGGAGTGTTGCTGATAGTCATAATATAGACCAGTGTTTCTCAATCTCAGCAACTTTAAGATGTGTCGATTTCAACTCCCAGAATTCCCTACCCAGCATACTGAGTGGGGAATTTTGGGAATTGAAGTCCACACATCTTAAAGTTGCTGAGGTTGAGAAGCACTGATGTAGCCATTATTGTCAGGGCTGATGTTATTTTTTGGCAACAGACAATGTTTCATGAAATGACAATGGTGTACAAACAGGAAGATAATTTAAAACCCCACCAGCAGATCTCTTTTTCCAAGAGTTTCCTAACAGAAGATACTTAGAACAGACTGCTGCTAACTGGGCTGAATCTTTTGGTGTACCCTAAACTAGGTATGGAGTTTGTGGCCCTTCTATCAGGGATCTCTGACTAGAGTTCATCCCTTGGAAAAATAGATAGAAAAGTGCTTCAAATCTTCCTGCCTAAAATCTAGAACCAAAGAATGTAATTAACCTTGTGCCAATTCTGAAATACAAAGAACTATGTAACTATGCAATCTTACATGTGGAGAAGATTTGAGGGACAAATTTTCCTTATTAAGCCAATTAAGTCAAAAGGAGTTTATTGGGGAAAAGGGACTAGGGGAAAAACAAGGGAGAACAACAGTCATGCACACAGGTTTCCAAATGAAATTCATGCAGTAAGTCTAGCTAAACAACCCACTTCCTCTTTGAATAAGCTTTTGAATTTCAGCACATGTTCAGAAGTCATTGCAGAGAATGAATGGAGCAAGATAGCTTTGGTTTCCAGCCAGCAGACTGGAACACACACTCCTAGCATTCCTCAGCTTTATAGAATATGGAGGATAAGTGAGAACCATTTCTTTGAGGAGGCTGTGCTTTGCCCAATCAAGGAAAATGCTCCATCACTGAAAGCATGGGTCTAGCCAGAAACTGCTTAGTAGCTAAACCCCATTTCCTAATGACCCTTGGTGGAATGCTAAAGCCACCATCCAGTTTTCACCAGTGGTACCATTGTGTAACTGGGATTGCATAAGATACTTTTCTGGGAAACAAAAGCTGAATTCCATTTATTCGGGCCTCTCAGCATGGGGTCAATTTGCCAAATGTTTTTAGGGGTATTGTTGTGCATTTCTAAAGCTGGGGGAGAGGGGGACAACTTTGTAATTAGTAGTAGTAGTAGTAGTAGTAGTGTATCTTTATTATGGTCTTTGACCAGCATTACAAATAAGAAATAAAATAGATTGCCTCAGAAAAGTCATTACCAAAAAAAAAAAAAAAGTAATCAAATTAAGAGAGCAACACATGTAAGCCAAAGCTTTGTGCAGTTGTATGGCTCAATAAAGTTGTTTTGCAACCTAAAGTTTACGTGAAGAGTTAACATTCCATAAAAAATAACAAGCATAGAAGTTGTCTATATGACATTCGATTTGGAAGTAGCAGAGAGAGCAAAGTAAGCAATAGTGGGATATCATATAAGTGACACTAAGGAAAACATGGGCAAGAGTTATTTCCTAAGAGATAGGCAAAATCTCTGAGAATAAAGGAGCCTCATGAAATCTACCCACCAACAGGGCAGAAGGAAGAGCATTAATATGGGTTGTAGAAAAGCCCATCTATGTTTGCTCAGGGTTAGATTGTGTAAATAGCCTGCAATACAGGGCTTGTGAGAATCTAATATTTGGCGATAAAATTCAGGAACACTAGCGAGTTCCTTCTGATGATCAATATTCCCAGTTCCTTCCTTTACCATTGATTTGGCTTCCACAAACATTAATTGGCCTATGTATTCAGGAGAGAGGCCAAGATTACATAATTCCTCCATGCAAACTTGATACCAGTGAGATTGGTAGCTGTCTGTCAACAGCAGAGGTAACTTTCCCTGTAGGATCAAACATGATTCTGAGCCAGGAGGTGAGGATCCTGATCCAAGCTTTAGCCTTAATGGTTGGGACATTAGCTTCAAGCCTAAAAACTGCATTAGGGAGACATTTTGGAGAACCAGAACCCTAAGGAAGCTTGATTGGATGGTTTAATATGTCTTTATGCTTGTAAATGGGCCAAGTAGTTCAGTCGTTGAGCAACTATTTTAGTCGTAAAAAATTTAATCGCTGCTTGAATGTAATTTGCTCCTTGTTATCTGTAAAATTTGGTTATAGCTAATGCATTCTTTTGAGCTGTAGAAATGACACAACTAACCTAAGCTACTACTTTCCTAGAAGCCTGAAAGACTATGCCCAAATATTTAAAATATTGAACTTGCTCCAGTATGTGAGAGTCAATCATCCACTCCATTTATTGGAGAATACTAAAAGTTTAGATTTATCATAATTAATAATGAATTGTTCCTCTTCACTGTAGGATGCCAGGATTCTTAGAGCCCATCTGTACATAAAACAAGGAGAAGAGGACTGTACCATCTGCATAAAGTAGGATTTGAAGGTATCTATCAGCTAATTTGGGTGCATGGATGTTGACTCTTAGAAGAGTTTTAATCAGAAAATTAATGTATATATTAAAAAGCAATGGGGTTAAAATACCTCTTACTTCACCTTCTTAAACAAAAAAATCTGAAAGATCTCCCCACTTACATCTTATCCTGAAGCCATTTTTTCATATAACTTACAAATGTCCCAAAGTCTTATCTTGCAGATGCTATATTATTTTGTTTTATTCATTCATTCATTTGTTCATTCATTCCTACTAGGCAAGGGAAGAGGTACTTCTCTCTCACGTACCAAAAGGGTTTCCCTTTTGGGGGATGGTGCTCCGTGGTGCTATGCCTTGATCTGGCCCTGAATGCTGGGCAGAATGTAGACAGGAGTAGACAAGACAGGCAATCCTGGGTCAGAGAGACAAATGACCTGATGTGATAAGAGGCACATACTGCAACAGTACTTCTTTGTTTTTACAAAAGTATAGTAACCCTACTAGTAGCTTCACTGATAATGATTATTATCACACGTGGGTACTCTGCTTTAGGAATTTGCCCTTGCTGCTATTTCCGTTTTGTTCCATGCTGTTTTATTGCTATTCTGTTCTGTTTTTCCTTATTTTAACTACCATAAGCCTGTATGAACACTTTTAAAGCCCGAGAAAACAATAACTGTGTATTGTGGCTAGATGGCAGCAAAAGCACATTCGAAGTCATACAAAGGTCAGCTTTGTAACTTCTTGAAGATGTGCCCCTCCCAGCCTCCCGATAATATGCGATCAAAGGTAAATCACTTTTCTCTTTTAAGTTTTATTAAAATAAAAATTGAAACCAAGGTGTTGCATAAAATCTATAACGCAAACATTGGAATGGGAATAGCAGTAAACAAGGAAGCTTGGCAATGTAATCTGGAAAAATAAGATATTAGGAGGAAAATGTAGTACACAAGGACTGTAACAGAAAAAAAAGGTAATCATACTTCCACAATTGTGTCTTTGTGATGTATAATTTGTAATATAAATTACCTTTTATAATATCGTGTGTTGATTTTTTTTAGAGAACCAAGTTCCATAGCTCTCACATACAGTGTGTCTGTGTGTGTGTTTCTATTATTTGTTGGAGTTGGGTGGCCAATAAATTTAAATAATATCAATAACAATAATGATTTACCCTATCAAGTTAATGTTGATTTTGCATGGAAAGTATTAGAACTGGAACTACTTTAAAAGCTGCCCCATGGGGGGGCAGAAAGAAATGCAAGTCAAAATAGGCAAGGAAGTAGTGAAAGAACACCTACCTGTAGCTGATTTGAATGAATTCAGGTCATCAGAGCTGGATGGATTACATCCCAGGGTGCTAAAGGAGCAGGCAGATGTGATCTCAGAGCTACTGGATATAATCTTTGAGAACTTCTGGAATACAGGGGAAATGCCAAAAGATTGGTGAAGGGTTAACATGGACCCAGGAAATTATAACCCAATTAACTTGACATCAATACCTGGGAAAATCCTAGAAAAGATCAAGCAGTGGGTTTGCAAACACTTAGAAAGGAGCGAAGTGATTACTAGAAGCCAATATGGGCTTGTTCATACCAAAATCTTATGGGTTTTTTTTTTTTTAACAAAGTGACAACTTTAGTAGTTACAGGGAATACTGTAGATAGAGTGTATCTAAACTTCAGTAAGTCATTTGATAAAGTTATCTTAGCCTCCTTCTTGATAAAATGGAACAATGGGTAATGTGTGGTCCCACTACCAGATGGATTGGCAATTGGTTGAACAACCATATCCAGAACATGGTTTTTAATGGATCTTTGTCTGTGTGGAGAGAATTATGCAGTGGGGCCCCTTAGGGTTCTGTCTGGACCAAGTGTTCTTCAACACTTTTATAGAGACTTAGATGAGGGGATAGAAGAGATGCCCAGAAACAAAGCTGAGAGGGATTGCTAACAGTTCAGATGACAGGTTCAAAGCTCAGAAGAATGTTGAGATATGAATATTGTCCCAACAAAATGCAATTCACTAAAGAGAAATGGAGGGTTCTGCACCTAGGTAGAAAATATCAGAGGTGTAGGTTCAAGCTAGGTGGTAGCTGGCTCAGCAGTAGTACTTGTGAGAAGGATGCAGGTATCCTGGTAGAGGGCAGATTAAGCATGGGCTAGCAGTGTGCTGCAGCTGCCAAAAGAGCCAATGCAACCTCAGGGTGCATCAATAAAGGTATAATGTTGAAATCATGGGAAGTTATACAGGTAGTCCTTGGTTAACGACCGCTCATTCAGTGACTGTTCAAAGTTGCGACGGCACCGAACAAGTGGTACTTATAACTGGTCCTTGACGTTCTGGCTGTTGCAGTGCCCCTGCGGTCACATGATCGAAATTTGGGCACTTGGCAACTGCTTGCACTTATGACAGTTGCAGTGTCCCGTGGTCATGTGATTGCCATTTGCAACCTTTCCTCCTGGTTTCCCACAAGGAAAGTCAATGGGGAAGCCAGCAGGGAAGGTCACAAGTCGCTCTGGTAAGTCCCCCGGGCCTTCCTGTGCTTGCACTGCATTGTTCCATCCATCCCCTGGCCTTCCTGTGCTCACATCGTACTGTGCTGTCCACCCTTTGGCCTTCCTGCGCTTCCACCCTGCTATGCTGTCCATCCCCTGGCCTTCTTGCCCTTGCTCCCTGCCGTGTCATCCATTCCCCAGCCTTCCTGTGCTTGCGCCACACCTCCAACCCCCCAGCCTTCCTGCACTCACACACAGCCTGCACCAGGCCCCCCACAGCACCCCCCACCTCCCTGCGGCAGCCCCATACTCCTTACCTAGGATTCCTACCGCTTCCCACTTAATGGCCTGCACGTCTTGGGTTTACAATGGCATCCAGGATGTACGGGATTGCTGTCGCTAAGTGATGCAGTCATGTGATGTCCTGCTTTATGACCACATTGCTTGGTGACAGCAATCCTGGTCCTAATTGCTGTCGTAACCCAAGGACTTCCTGTAGTTTTGCTCTATGCTGCACTGATGAGACTGCACCTGGAATACCATGTCTGGTTTTGGTTGCCACAATGCAAGAAGGAGCTGGAAAGAGTGTAGAGAAGAGCAACAGAGATGACAAAGGGCTTGGAGGCTGAATGCCACGAAGAATAGTTCAAAGAACTAGGTAAGTTTAGCTTTAAAAAAGAGAAGACTAAGAGCAGACATAATAGGAGTCTTTCAGTAGTTGAAGGACTGTCAGATGGAAGAGAAGTGCCTTATTCTCCATAGTACCTGAGGGTAGCACAATAACCATTGAGTGGAAAATTTACAAAAGACCCAAACTTGAAATAATGAATTTCCTGGCCGTGAGAGCTATTGAACAGCCTGCCTCCTGGAGCTGTGAGTGCTCTATCATTGGTGATTTTCAAGCAAAAGTCAGAGAGCCATTTGTCAGGCATGGTCTGGGGATTCCTCCTCGGGGCAGGGGGTTGGACTAAATGACCTCCAAGATCCCTTCAAACTGTATTTACTGGAAGATAAATGTGCTTAAGTCCATTAAAGACACTAACTTAATGTCAATTTTCTCCTGCATTATTATTTCTGTAATCACATATCTCGGACTGAAGATCCGTTGAATTTTTGAATAAATGTGCAGTGGCAAAGATTGTGAAACATGTTGTTCTACTTAAGGTACTGGATGAATGGATATACAGTTTTTCCTAAATCCTCAGGAACCCTGCCCCACTTTGCCTCCTCCAAAAGCCTCTTATGGTAGGATGGAAATACAAGGATTTGCTGAGCTGCAGCAGGAATGCTGTAGCCCTTTCCCCAGTGCAAGCAGCCTTCTGAATCCCAGACTATCATTCTGAAGAAGGAAGATTTGCTCAGGTGCATGAATGCTTAGAAAATTCTTCTACACATTTAAATCATAAATTATTTTATTGCTTGGGAGGAAGAGAAAGGATATTTAGGACAAGTTTTTTTCTATGTTGAACCAGTTAAATAATTTCAGTGTTGTTATTAATTTGCCTATTCAGACTTAAATATTTTAAAGTCCAAAGGAAAGTTATGCGCATTCCAAATCCACTGATTTTGGTAGATTGCTTACTTTTTATCTGTTGTTAATTAATATTAATTAATTTCCTGGAAAGTGTAGGACTGCATTAACTAAAATATGGTGTTTTCTAAATAGAACAAAAGGGTAATATGGATTCTGATACATTATAGCACAGTTTAACAAACATTACTTGTGGAAACAATGGAATGAGATTAGTCTCAACTCATTTATATTGGACAGTACCCATTCACAAAGATACTTTTTTTTCAAAACTCTTTTCCTCACTTCTATTCAACTCTTCAAAGTTTTTTTTTTTTTTTTTAAAGTAAAATCCTTACTGGAAGGAAGAAGCCTGTATCCTGAATCAGGCTGTGAACTGAAGGCCTGGTCTAATTAGATTACTGTACATTCAATCAGATCCTCACTCCTGGTGGCCTGCTGTTTGCATAGGGCGCTAACTTATTGTGCTGCAGGATTTAGGACAATTTGACTGAAAACAGGGAGGAAAAAGAGTCTCAAAATCCTTTTAATCTTTTTTCAGGGGAGCATAGCGCATCAGTTCTTGGGGATTTGTTTTTGCCATTAAATAATGCTTCAAAGATGAAAGGCATGCAAAACTGTTAATGCATACAAGTATGCCTATAAATTTACTGCTGGATTAGGGTGTCCTAATAGAGATAATATTTTAAAACCCAGACTTAATTGTCATTATAAATAAAAAAGTAAGTGTAGCCCTTGTTGGATTCCCAATGATTTTATTATTCCTTCCCCATCCCCCCTGCCCCAACCCCATTAAATTAGCTATTCATATATATTCCTTTCCAAAACTGCTGTGGAGTGTTGCTATGTGTCTGGACTCAACATGTTTAAACTCTGCTCAGCCCATCCTAAACTAATTTGAGTCAATTTGTCTACATCATCTCAACAATCGTTCTCCACATTTTGAATCGGGCAAACAAATATGTACCAGGCAGATTCCAACTGCTCACTCTGCCGTGGTCGGGCTGTTCCTAGTTCTTCACCATGGTTTCATCATATCCTAGTGACAATGTTAGTTTTTCAACAGCAGGGTTAAGTCTCTGCCTGGCTAGTTAAGACTTTCTATACAGAGGACAGTTCCTATACAACTGCCAACTCTCAGCCTGACCTTTCAAAATGAAAAGGGGAGGAGTGTCCGTTTGAGGAGCTTCTAAAAAGCAGCCTGTTGATTTCAACAGAACCAAACCCAAGGCGATTTGGCAAAGAAGGCAGAAGCATAAATAACAATAAGGCATTGATATCAGGTCTACTTCTGCTTGGATATAGTTGCCCCAACCCATCCTTCCAGATGTGTTGGAATAGAAAGTGCCATTAAACTTCCCTTTGCAGGTTGTTGTTCTTATTTTGCTGTTCTTCCTTCCTCTTTTGCCTTCTTTCTTGACATTGCTGCTCTCTATTGCAGCTAAGCCCATTGATGACTTCCTTGTGAGGCCCAGGAGCCTATTAAATGGCTGACTCCTCATCTTCCAAAGGGTGAGGCCTCTAAATGGTACAGTTGGGAGGAGGGCACTGGTGGTTTTGCTGCTGAGCTTCCAGCTCTATGGGCTTCATTTGCAAGTTGGAGGCCTTTTCTGCCACATCTAGGGAGAACTTATGGAATACCTCCTCTTTGTTTCGACACTCGAGTTCCCATATTGGACAGCCAACAGTTGTAGAACTTCCTGCAGCCTTATGAAGAAGGCTTCTGATTTTCCTGTCCAAGAATATCCTTCTTCCTCACGTGAAAGGAGAGTTCCAAAAAAAGTCTATGAGCGCTGGCAGTTTTGCAGAGAGCATAGGATGGCAGCTTTAGTGAACTTAACCATCCTTATTTATCTTTGCAATGCTCCTTTTAGATAGAAAAATGAGACTGGTCATAAGCACTCACAAAGCAGCCAGTGAGCTTATTAAAGGGTTACCCATTTCAATTTAGGTTTTCCAGCTTATTTGTTATTGGCTGCCTCTCTAACAAGTCTGGCCCCACATTTTAATAATTAAAGAAAGGGTAGGAGGAAACCCTAACCTTTCCCTCATAATCAACAGCATTATATTTAATTAAATTGTTTATGTACTGTTTTAGTCACACTCCGTTTTACTTCTTAAAGCAGCCTGCCTTATTTTAGAAATTTCCCCAGAGGAGGTTGATGAATATTTAAAGAAACAAAATTTACCAAAGATTACTGATACAGAGAAACAGATAATGTATGGACCTATAACAATAAGGGAAATTTGTGAAGCTATAAAAAAGACTAAAATAGGGGAAGTGCCTGGATCAGATGGCCTACCAGCTTCCTATTATAAACATTTTGGGGATGAACTATTATAACCCCTGCAAAACATGATGAATTCTATCTTACAGAATGGAAGAATACCAGATAGTTGGATAGAAAAGATAACAATTGCCTTTGTCAGTGACTGGAAACCCTTTATGGACTTTTTGCTGAAAATGGGAAAAAATGAACTTGTGATTTATGGGTTTGATGATTAGAAAGGGTAGAATATGGAAAGAAGGGAGCTACGAGAGGGTAAAATATAAATCCATTTATAACTGCTGTAAAGATCAGAAGTTGCTTCTTTATATCTTTTTTCTTTTCTTTTTCTCTCTTTTGTATTTTTTACTTATTTATCACTTTTCTTTTTCTTCTTTAAATTTCTATTGTTTTTACTCTGTAAAAAATTTCTTCAAAGAAATTAATATTAAAATAAAAGTAGCCTGTCTTATTTTGCCTATTGGTAGGGGAGTGCATACAAACAGTACAGTATTACTGAAGCACATTCACATCTGAAACTCCATAGAGGAAAAATAGTTTTATGAGAATTGTGTGCCATTCTGAAAGTAGGGTGAGTTCACTTGCATTAGATTCTGGGCTTAAGCAGCCCTGCAACACTTGTGACGCAAGAGTATGTCTATCTTAAGTGCTCTATTGCTCAACAATAAATTCTGGCTTCAGTTGTAAATTCCAACTATACTGGTGTAACTGCTTTGTAAGTCTAGCCTATGTGTATTAGCAAAACGGTAATAGCGCTAGAGATTTCAGGCAGCAACTAATGAAATTGGTTGTCATTAGCTTGGAATGCGTGGAAGAATATCCATTACTATCTTGTTGTCATATTGAAAACACATTTATTGTAACTAAGTCCATCACTGATATCCGAAAGGTTGAGATTGGATTTCAGTTTTGTTACTGAGCATGTTGAAAATGTCCCAAGTAATGGTGGAAGGAGAAGTAAAAAGAGAGCAAGTTCTTAAAATTTAAGTTTTACACATAGTTTGCTTCCTTAATTCTATTAGAGCTACCACACCTGGGCTGCAAACATCAGGGTGGCCACTAGATGGCAGCAAATATACCCTCAGCTGATAAGTGTGATAGGTGTGTAAGTGTGATAAAAGAAGAGTAACCATGTGGATTAAGACTAGAATTCCCCAGCGTAGATTATTCAGTTCTGAAGAACTGATCCTGAACACAGTAATAATAGTCTGGGATATATGAAATATTAGCACATGTGAATGGAGCAAGAGCTGAAGGTCTCAGGAACAATTCAGATTGTGTGCTAGCAAATAGAAGGCTCTCTTGGAAGCCAATCAGAGGAGTCCCAGCAGAAAATGACAGCAGGCAAGCATTCCTACACAGTGACTTGACTACAAAACCAATATTCATTCTAGGCCTTTTTGTATATTAGCTGCATGTACAATTAGCATGCACAGGACTAAAAGCAGTCTACCCTCTTGAGAATTTGTATTTATTGTACTATTTGTAAAGACAAAAGTACCATTTTCCCCTGCAATGCAAATGCAATAAAAGGGATGTCCGTTGTACTGTAAAAGGTACTGTTAGTTCAAGCAAGGAAAAGAAGCCAGCCCATCTCCTGTTTCAGTCAGCTACACTGACTGGGATTGATGGAATTTGTAGTTCAACAGATCTGGTCAACCTGAAAGCTGTCCTAGAACATGCTGTAGAGACTGCTACGCCAGGGTTAGAGGACCTGGACTACAAGTTCTCTAAGTCTCAGTCAACAGTGGCAACATACCATGACAGGTACAGTTTTGACACATGTGAATGGTGCCATGTTGTTTGATTCTGGCGAAGCAGATGGATAACTGGCTCCTTGTCAGGTAAACTGTTGGAAAAAGAAGACAAATAGTTTAAAAATACAGTTTTGGATCTCACCCAACTAGATACAGCACTTGGCAAAATCGTAATGGAGCACAGCAGAAAGCAGGTGATAAGGGCCTGGTTGAGTAGATTGCAAAGCCCCCATTTAAATCTGGATCGACTATTATAGTGTCCTCTTTTTTGGAAATCTGAGGAACTGAGAAGTAAAAGTGCCTCTGCCTTAGAAAGCCGAGGTGAGAGATGGCAATTGGGATTTTTGTTCTTAGTAAAGTGAGGCAATTGGGAACCGAGACTGAAAGAGACTGAGATTTGAGTTCTTAGGTTAGGAACATGATAGGAGATGGGCATGTTTAAGAGGGACGGTGGGCAGGCAGGCAGACACGCAGCAATGCGAAGTTGACTTCCATTCTGTGTTTTCCATTCTTTCAGGAATAAAGTCTTCTTAATTGCTTATCCTGCTCTCTCTCTCTCGGAATTCATATTTTAAGGTTTGAATCTCTGTTCTGAAGCCACTTGCCCAGCAGGGTGGTGACACCATATTTTCCTCCGTGCTCCAAAGTATTGATTCTTTTTGACCTCGCTACCAAAATAAACAAAGCCACCTACTATTCCTTCCCTGCCGAGAGAGAAAGGATGCAAAAAGCTGGCCATTGCATCTCAATTTAAACTACATTCTCTCCAACCCCCAGTGATAATGCACTCCAGATAATTTGGTAGTGCAATATATTTTCCAGGATAGGCCTTTGTTTTCTTTCTCAACTGCTCCCCTCTTGTCTCTGCTCAGTTTTGCTCATTTCTCTTCTAAGCTGTCTGGAAGGGGAGGAAAGCTTTAGTTTTAAACAATTCTTTTTTTCAGCCTGCCTTTTATTGAATTCCACCCTCCATTTTCCTGTTCCTTTAAAAAAAAAAAAAAAGGGAACATCATTTATCTTGGACTTTTAAGTTGCAGAGGCCTTCGAGGGGCTTCTTTTTTTTCCCAGCTGCATTTGTTGACACACACAGTCAATCTGGGCTGCCCCCTCCATCCCCCCTCCCAAAAGCAGGTCATAAAGAATCTACAGCTGTGCCCTTTATTAGCACAACCATTTGAAGCACAACCAGAGAAAGGGACTAAATATATTACAGCCATTACCTCCATCAAAAAGTGACAATTTTAAAACATCTCAGCTTTCTACTGGGAAAGCCGGGAATACAAAAGCAAGAGCTATAATTTTATTGTAAATGCTTTTTAAATATGGGTCACTTGGCCATTATCAAGGAGGGAAAAAAAAGTCTGGAAGAGTTCTCAGCCTGAGAAAAGCTCAGATATTCGTTCTTTTAAAAAAGAAAAAGAAAGCCACTTTATTTGTTAATATGCTAATGGGTATAAACCATATAATAGTGGGTTGCATGTCCAAGATGATGCGAGTTTGTTGACTCATGATGATTCCATCTTAGGTGCATGCTACAACTCGAAAAGATGGTTAAGTGCTAATAAAAACAAACGAGCATTTCTGTTTTGAAAAACAAAGTGCTACTTGCTACTTAAAGACCTCTGCAAATCTTGCATGAAAGAAGAAAGAGAGAGAGACTTTATTTTGATCAGTGACCAACATATAGTAAAATAAAATACAGTAAGTACAAAAAATCATCTACACCAATGCAAATAAAGTAAATAAAATATAACAATATGAACATTAAATCTATAAAATCAATAAACCCACATAACTGAGCCTCTAAAAACCTATTAACTTACAGAAGTAAAAAAACAAAGAATCAGTTATCCTGGTGTACAAAAACTAACATTTGTACCAAGGGGCAATAAAATATAATACATAAATGATAATATTCAAAAAATACACCATCTAGTTGGTATAAAATACTACAGCACAGATTCTATACTCTCACAGACAATTAAGCAAGTATCTCCTTTCAATATCTACAATGTAATAGTATGTAGAGACATGCAAGGAAGACTGTACAGGTAGTCCTCATTTAGCGACTGCCTTGTTTAGCAACCATGTGCAGTTATGACTATGGTGAAAAATTAACTTTACAACTAATCCTCACATTTACTATCTTTGCAGGTCTGTAAAGCAAAGGGAAGCTGAAGTAAGATCATAAGCACAGTTGCAGTTTCACTTAGTGACCGCTTTGCTTAATGACTGAGTTGCGAGTCCCAGTTGTGGTTGCTAAATGACGACTACCTGTATAATGTCTATCAAATAGTAAATACCAAAGAGAGTCTTGGCACCTGGACAATTTGCTAATACTTGTGCTAAAGAGTGTGCGCAAACATCCACGTAAAAGGGATAGTGATGGAAAAAAGTAAGTGGCCTGAACCTTATATGTTCTACATGGGAAAAGCCATTTATTATAAGGAACTTTCTTGTAATTCCCTTCCAAGACAGAACATTAAATTGTACTAGTATCATAGCTGGTCTATATTTAGATATTTCAATTTGTCTCAGATATCTGGCTGGGCTGGGATTGAAGGGCTGAGCACCTCAGTAGACCTCTACTAGCACACAAGATTGATCTTCCTGATTCTCTGTATCTATTATTCTTTGCCTTAGTTTGATCAGTGCCTAAGGCTAATAGCATCTTGCAAATAATCCCAGTAATTCAGCTTATGTAGAATGGAGCTTTTCCATTTGCTAGCAAAATTATAAAAGAAAATTAGAGAGGCCAGTCTAATGGAGTAGAAAACAGTGTTTAGCCAATAATTCAGTGAGTGAAAGCATAACATAGTTTCAATGTTATTTACACCAGTTTCCAGCCATAAAGTAACATTTGAGACACATTATGATACCTGAAAGATATTTCTCAGGAATTTAAATGGTAGGGACTCCATCAATGAGATATTTTTATACAGTCCTATCTGTACATCATTCAGAAATTGTGCTTGGGCATCAGTGATAAATAATTTAATTGCTGCTGGGATATATAATGTTCCTCAAGATCTATAAAAGGCTTGAACAGACCAATACTGTATTATCAGTGGAGTCCTTGGGGCTCTCTGAGCTTGGTTCTTTTCTTGCAAACATTTCATTACCTGGCTAGGTAACATCTTCAGTGCTAAAATGGGATGGGGTTTGCTCTCTATTTATATGCTGTGGCCTGCCTTGCCAGTGCTGGTGGGGGTGGGGGGGTTGTTTTGCTCCTCTGGTAACATTAGCATATGCTTACTGCTTGATTGTGTGCCTGGTGGTAACCTTTCAAGTTAGATTGCACACAAGCAATAAACAGATGCTAATCAAGGAACTACCAGAGGAGCAAAACAAACCCCCACCCCCATCAACACTGGCAAGGCAGGCCACAGCACATAAATAGAGAGCAAACCCCATCCCATTTTAGCACTGAAGATGTTACCTAGCCGGGTAATGAAACGTTTGTAAGAAAAGAACCAAGCTCAGAGAACCCCAAGGACTCCACAGTTCAACCCTGAGCTACACATATTCGCCTCTATTGGTACTGTATTATCTCTGTGCACGCTCTAGGTTGCATTCTGGCTCCCTGTAGCATGGAAAACTATTCCCAAATATATGAATAATTGGACCTGTTCCGGTTCATGTCTGTTTAGTTTCCATCTGTGGATTTTAGGGGACTTTGCAAAAACCATAATCTTGATCTGATCATAATTAATCTGTAAAACTTCCTCTCTGCAGAACTCAGCAACTTGGTTCTTTCTCAGTGTCTACATTGTTTGGATATAGAAGGGTTGAAATCTGTTTGTTTGCCAGCTTTGGGGAGCTGATGTCCCAAATTATATAAACTGAAAGACTATAAAAGCCAGGACACAGCCCTGCCTAACTCCTTTACCGATGACGATTTCTCTAGTATAAGAGTACTGTGTAGAACACTAGACTTTTATTCTAGAATTATCATGATGTTTTTCTGATAATGGAGGATTATTTCATTCTTTGCCACAGCCTGTTCCTGGAGATTAAACAAAGTACCAATGGCTGTTTAAAGATGTCTGCAAATCTTGTCTTAAAGGATATACCCAACTGTCCCTGTTGATGAGGACCAGTCAACATCCTTGGTAAAGTCAAGTACTTATATTTCTGTTTTAGGGATGAGTTATTAAAATGTTGTTAGGTTACTACATTGTCACCGTTCATGATAAAGCTCCTTACTAGGGGACTGAATTCACTTATTAAGTTAACAGCACAGTCCTATGTATGTTTGTTCAGAAGTAAGTCATGTTATATTCAGTGGGAGTTTTTTGTAAGTACATAAATTATAGCTTTTACCTCTGACTTAGCTGGATGTACCGATGGTGCAACGCGCATGGCGATAAATGCAAACAAATGAATGTTTGGATGCCACAGAATGCAATTTGGCATTTATACCCTGCAGTTATTGTTCATGGTAATCTATTATTTGACAACTATAGATTGGATCCAAATTTAAGTTGGATTCAGGCACATAAAATCTAGCAATTTATATGGTGGATAAGGAAGAAGAGAAATTTATTTTGTTCGAATTATACTGCCAAATTACCTAATCTCATGATTGTGAATCAATATGCAAGTAAACTATTACCTTTCAAAATTCATACATAACAAATTTGATTTAATTCTCCAATTTAAAAAATGCATACAAGAAGTTGTATGTCAGGGAGTGAACAATTGTATGTTATTAAAAATAGCTTATAGAAATGCTTTATATTGAGGAAAATTCCTTGCAAACTGTGCTTATAGGAGAAATCTATGTGAAAGTTGCAAACTGATGTGTACATGGAATGAACCAAATTTGACTGAAACAAAATTAGAATAAGAAACTGGGAAACCAAAACCAAAACCAAATAAACAATTTTTTAAAAAAATCCAAACTGAGATTTATTTGTCCTTACAGGGGAAAGCTATTTCTTTCTTCTCATGTATGTGTTTTCATAGTTTTGTTTCGTGAGGTAGTGTTTAGAAGGAACTTGAATGTCAGGAGTTCAAGTGTACATACACCATGTGATCAAGATGCCCTTGCAACTTGTATTCTGGTCATGCAGAACCTCTACATGGGAAGAGCTGATCAGACACTGAATTCCTTTGCAAACAACCTCACCCAATTCTCTGTGCCACATTGGAGAAATAACACAGAGCATGATAAAGCCTTTCACGTGAGTAATGCATGAATAAAGGACTAGTAATTCTTAATCAGAGATGCATATAAGACTGAGTTTGTATTGCTTTATTATTAACATATAATCTGTTGCTCAGCTGTCTCAACAGATTCAGATAGAGTTACTGATTGTAAAATATTCGTTGGTACAAGAATTTCAAATCTAGCACAAAATACTTTTATCATACAGGTAGTCCTCGAGTAAGGACCACAATAAGGACCAGAAAATTCATTGTTAAGTGGGGCAGTTGTTAAGCGAGGCATCACAAGACCACACCCAATTTTACAACATTTTTTGCAGCGGTCATTAAGGGAATCACTGTGGTCATTAAATGAACCACATGATCATTAAGCAAATCACACAGTTGTTAAGTGAATCGTGTGGTTCCCCATTGATTTTGTTTGCCAGAAGCTGGCTGGGAAGGTTGCAAATGGCGATCATGTGACCCCGGGACATTGCAACCGTCATAAGTACAAGCTGATTGCCAAGCACCCAGATCACGATCACATGACCCCGGGAGTGCTGCGACAGTAGTAAGTGTGAGGACCGGTCGTTAGTTACTATTTTTAGTACCATCATAACTTCGAACAATCATTAAACAAATGGTTGTTAAGCAAGGACTACCTGTATATCCTATTTTAATGAATATTGATTAAATGCTTAAGAACCATTTTTGATGCAGGTACATATGAAAAAGGCCTGACCTGAGTATTTATTTAACCTATTTTTCATGGTTTTGAGTGGTACAACAGTCTTTTCCCAGCACATCTTATTAAAATTCAGGATTTCATTAGCTATTTGGAATTCTTATTTAGTATTTGATATATACTGCAATTTATTTTGCTCTCTTCAAATACAGTGTAAATGATGGATTAATATGATACTTTCTACTTTTATAAAAAGACCTGTTTCAATTATGTAGCTCATGGTAGTAATTAAAAAAGATAATTTTATTTATTTATTTATTAGTATTTATTATTTATATGCCACCCATCTCTCCCAGAGGGTGACTCTGAGCGGTTTACAATTAAAAACCAAGACAATAAAAACAATAAAAATATAAATACCCCAGGATTAAAACACAAATAACAAATCTATAAAAGCAATATGCAACTCAAGATGGGGGAAACAGTATCAATCATCTCATGAGCCAGTTCCAGCAATGTGAGCCCCCATCAGGCCCCCAGGCCATCTGGCATAGCCGTGTTTTAACTCCTTTTCGGAAGGCCAGGAGAGTGGGGGCAGCCTGTAAGCTGGCAAGCTGTTCCACAGGGTAGGGGCCACAGCAGAAAAGGCCCTCTTCCTAGACCCCACCAGCTGAAATTCCTTGACTGGTGGGATCCATAACATGCCCCTTCTGCCGGACTGAGTGGGGCAGGCAGATGTAACGGGGGTGAGATGGCTTCTCAGATAACCTGGTCCTGTGCCATGAAGGGCTTTAAAGGTGGTAACCAACACCTTGAATTTGATCTGGAAGCAAACTGGCAACTAATGCAGCTCACGTAACAGAGGTGTTTTATGATCTGATAGTAGCATTCAAGATTATCCACGCCACTGCATTTTGTGCCAGCTGTAGCTTCCGAATAGTCTTCAAGGTAGCCCCACGTAGAGCACATTACAGTAATCCAAATGGGAGGTGACCGGGACATGAGTGACCATGCGGAGGGCCTCCTGATCCCGGAAGGGGCGTAACTGACGCACAACATGAAGCTGCGCAAAGGGCCTCCTAGCCATGACTGCCACCTGCTCTTTAAGCAGGAGTCGTGAGTCTAGGAGGACCCCCAGATTACGCACTGGGTCTGTCTGGGGTAGTGCAACCCCACCTAGAACCAGAGATGATAAGCTCCTAGATCTTGAGGCTCCCCGTATCCACAGCCACTCCGTCTTACCAGGGTTCAGTTGAAACCTGTTGTCCCCCATCCGGGTCCCTACAGCCTCCAGGCACCGCAAAATGGTAATTCAGCTGTAACTAAATAGAATACATTATAACAATTCTTGGCAAGTTACATGAACTTTATATGTGATAAAAGTGGTAATGATAAGGAACAAAAGAATTTCAAAATTAAAAAATTCTAGTTTCAGTGCATCATTGGCGAAATTACATTTTCTTATTCCTGCCAAGAAAGGATCGTGGCAAATGTACAATGTACATGAAAAAATGTACAATATTACCATTTTTTCTCCCCAAGATTTTCTGTTGGAATGCTTTGGCTAAACAAGAGATTAATACTTTAAATCAGTTGATTTTGAATGAGTGTTCTAAAGGTTTTGAAAGATTGTATTTTAAGTTTAGTTTGCCTTCAACATATGCTTGGCAATATGTACAACTGAAACATGTATTATCTATACTTTTCTGAGGTTCCTGCAAATTTATCTGCTTCAAGAGATGCTGTGCTTGAACAGAAACAAACAATTCAGTTTTATAAGTAAGTAAAATAAAAGGAAAGTTAGTATTAGCTATGTATTTGAACTGTGGAAAAAAGAATTGGAGTATCCAATTTTAGAAAATCAGTGGGCCTAGTTTAGTTTTTTTTCTTTTTATTGCATTATTATTATTTAATATAGATGTTTTCTCTTTTGTATTTCAGTATTTTGATAATACCAATTACACATTAAAATGTAAAATACTATTTTAAAGGGTGTTTTGTTTTTTTTACAATTTTTGGTAATAACTTGAAAAATCTACAGTTTTAAAATAATGTAATGACAAGGACCATTAAATCTGCCTATTAGAATCAGGGTTCTCGCCACACCAAACCCAGATCTCTGATGCTGATATAACAGAATTATTCATCACCTGCCTCATCAATTAATCCCATAATTTTAGTCCCCTTTCATCAGATGGAAATTTGTAGAGCCTTAGCTAAAGAATTCCCAAACTGTTCTTTGGTCTAGGACAGTGTTTCTCAACCTTAGCAACTTTAAGCTGTGTGGACTTCAACTCCCAGAATTCCCCAGCCAGCAAAGCTGGCTGGGGAATTCTGGGAGTTGATGTCCACACAGCTTAAAGTTGCTAAGGTTGAGAAACACTGGTCTAGGGGATATTTTTGCAATATTGAGAGCATGCCATGGGTAAGGGCCAAGGCGGGGAAGACAGGTTGCAGGGATTCTCAATCTAGAGATGGCCCTTTTGTAAACATACCTCAATCATCCAAGGCCACCAAGTTACTCAACAAGTTTCCATGAATTTGGAAAAGCAAGAGGGAGAATCCTAGAGTTTAAACCCTTAAAGGGAGAATAGATGGATGGAGGGATGATTTCTTTATCAAATTTCTAAGATGCCCAACCTCAGAAAGGCTCCAAGCAGCTTCATAAGATTAAAAAGCAAGAAGAAAACTTTACGTAAGAAAACATAGTCACCCTGCAAAATACGGTATTCCAGTCTCTCAATTCTGCCTTTGTCCATTAGTTCAATATGATCTCTCCGAAGGAATGTATGAATTTGCTGCTTCTGTCTCATTACAAACAACATTTGGAGCACTTTACCCAAAAGTTGGGCAGAAGGCACAGGTTGTACATCCCTGTTGTACTAAGGCAACAGTCCAAACTGTGAGGACACACACCAGCAAAGGGGGAACAGCAATGTATTCAGTATGCACGACTGAGATGTTGTTCCTTACATGTCATTTTTAAGGCTAATTCCTAAAACTCTACATTTTCTCTAGTCTTCAAACTAAAGAACACATGGATGTATTACACCAGACCAATCCATTAAAATTTCTCAATCAATTGCTACATGAGAGACTGCGAGAGCAGAGGAGAACAGAATGTATTTTTCTGAGCACAATTCAATATCGTGGTCCTCTGCTTTTGAACCTTACCTGCCTTGAGGTCCAGCTACCTAAGACTTCCAGTACCTTCAGGAGCATCTGCAGGGAGTGGTCAAAAAAGGCAAGATGATGGCTGGGAGCTTTGATTGCACCGTTGTGGCTGCCTGCTTGACTGTTTGGCCATACCCTGTGGATGCCAAAGCATATTTGGTGATGCCAGCTATACTTCGGACTGCTTTCTACAGGCTGGTTTTATATGTTCTTTGTCCTAGGCTGTTAGAACACTTTTACTCCAGTAAAAGATTTATAGTAGTTTTAACTGCTCTCTCGTTTCTGCCCTGACTTTATTTATTTACTTGCCTTCCTGCTTGAGATTTTAGCACACTCGATCACCCTCTTAATTTTAGGCAGTAGAACGGAAGATTGCCGTGCTATTAAGGTCTGCATTGTATGAATGATGCATTGTATTTCAGACTAGGAAGATGTAGGTATTTTTATAAATGCAGCAGAAATAAATCATACTTGCTTTCGCATAGGTTACATCAGCCGTAAAAGCCTCTATTTCCCATTCCCTGCTTCTAAGCTGCATTCATTGTATTTTGTGAACTTAATAGCTAAATTATTCATTACCATAAATAGTTAACATGGCAGAGCACCATCACTTTTGTAAATATAAAGGGTCTTTCAAGTTCACTTCGTAGTTTTGATATATTTCAAAATATCCAAAAGCATTTTAAGAAACGTCAGTCAATTCTGAGAAGCCTGGCATTATACAACCATTAAGAATATGCCATTGCCTTAGTCACCTACACTGAATCATTTTCAGTCAGAGCCCAGAGATATGAAAGGGAAGTAGGTGGGCCAAGAAAAGGACAGGTGATTATATGTTATGAAGATAACATGCATCCCTAGAAAATAGAAAGTTTGCAACTTTTTAAGTACTAACTTAGCAGAAATTGGGTAATTTTAAACACTCTATTTATGAGAGGAAAACATTGATTTGTAATAATATGTTTCAGTGGAAGCTATGCTTTTTCTGAAAAACCATAGATTCATCCTAAACAGTCCCAGATGCTCTCCTAGATTTAAAGATCATTTGTATAAGAAACCTCCATGCAATGTTTATTCAGAACTGCTGGTTGGAATGGACCATTCTCAGAAACATGACTTGGACAATTGAGACATGTGTCTTAAGCCACCATGACCCTATTGTTTGGTTCCTGGACCACCTGTGATTTGGCTCCCAGGGATCTTCAACACCACCTTCTCCATATGGAATCAACTTGTCCAGTGTGTGCTCCTTGACAAAATCAGTTAAGGTTCACCATTTCCAAGGTGCAGATGACAATGTTTTTCTGTTGTAGCCCCTATGTAATGAAACCGCCCCCCTCAGATTAGATCACTTCTCCTAATGGACTTCTGTAGGTGGTAAAAACTTTTCCAGAAGAGGAAATGAGTGCACACAATCAGTACTAAAGTAATATTATGGTATTGCCTTGGTTTGAATATTGTTTCATGGTTGGAAACTACCAGGCAACCATGCAGATTATGGTAGTGTATAAATGACATAATTAACTAACTAACCTATCTCTAGGTAGTTCTTTCAGACAGCATCTCTAGCTACGCCCCATTCACTCATAGTGAGATAGTGGACAAATAATAGTTTAATTTGCACATACAAAATACATCAACTCTACTATTAATTTGAGCTATCACAGCAATGATGTGATTCTACAATCATAACTTCACATAGGACCAACACATTTGAATAGTAGTGACTGTGTGTTTCTCTCAGTAGTATAAATACATACCTCCAGTGATTATTGGACTGCCCAGTATCCACAACTCACAGTTTAAAATTAGTCCTGTGAAGCTACTCAGAGCTTACGTGGGACAAAACCATGTCCTAGAGGTCCATCCCCAACCCTTTCCTCTTTGTTCCTGACTTTGGCCAAATTAGAAATGTAATGAATGGGGCATTCTTTGCTTGAATGAGGGAAGTTTGTGCAATTGGAGACCTTGAAATTGGGAACAGGAAACTAGATTAGAAATGGTAGATCCAACTTGACATTCTGTAGATGGATTTGTATTACCAGAACAGACATCATGTTTAGACATAGTTGTTTTCATGAAAAACTGTGACTAGTGTTCTAATCATAGGAAAGATCATCATATTACTGGAGGACCATTGTATTACTGGAGGAACTTTACCAAATTCACCCTCATTAGAGAGACAACAGGATGGAAGACTACAGATTGATACCAAAAATACAGTTAGCCTACATTAACAGAGGAGACAGGGCACAATTCACTAGAACGTTCTCTTGGATGTACCTGGTTAAATTTAGGGTGAAATCAAGACCACTCCCTAATGAGATACTGTTTGAGGAGATGGGGACAACACACTAGAACTACGCATTTACATTGTATATAAAGTTTTATTGAGAGACTGCAATATATTTTCCATATTTATTACAGAGCTAAATTGTTCTGACATTAACACAGTTCGAGACAAATTGCTTTTGTTTCCTCATACTGTAAAATGTATTTTATCTATATCCTTTTTCAAAAGGAATTTTTAATGCAGTATTTGCCTAGTCTTTCACTTTATATAGCTTTCTGAAGAGTGTCTAACCATCACTGACAAGCCTATAACTGGTGACAGGGTGGAGACTGTACTAGGATTGGTGTGGTTACATAATGAATTTATGGACTAGCCATTTCAGCAGCTATTCCACAAACATAGGGGACAAGACTGTTCTCAGAGCTGGATCTGAGGACAAAGTAATGATGTATATGAACCTACAACTTTAATTGTATAAAAACACTGAACCCATTTATCTAATTTAATGGTAAAAAGAGATTGATTCATCAAAATTCAGGATCCTTCACATATGGAAATAGAGGGCAAAATAATAAATAAGTAAATAACCAATAATAAAGGTATCTGACAGATAGCTGTTTCTTTAAAGTGACAGTTTAATTATCATTTTAAAGATTTCTCATAATTTTAAAGTCTAGATATTCTATTTCAGTCCTCAAAACAAGGAAATAGAGTATCTTTAAAACATAAAAAAGCAGTACAAACCCATTATAATTAGGCAAAAAACACTGATTTTTTTTTTTTTAAACCAGAAGCTGTACTTGAAGGGCTTTAAAACAACTCCTGGTTTCATATTTAATGGATGACTCCTAATAGGGCTGATTTCAAAGCTAAAGAACAACATCATAATCTTTTCAATTTTACACCACATTTTTTATCTTATTGAACACAGTTAGCTTGAAGTTAATAAATGTTATTTCTTGTTGCTATATAAACTGGTATCTTAGAAATGCTAATAAGTACACCACAGAATTTATAATTTAAACATTTTGATTTATAAAACCGTTGCAACAGTGCTTTAACATTCAGATAATGAGCAATGCCATGAGTAAGGGAAGAGGAGTGAGGGAATGTGAAATAGCCAATATTCTAGTCAGAATCTGAAGTTTCATGCTCATTGGCTTGATACTGGCAGACTATTTCTTCCAAAGGTGTCATGGTGCCATCTGGTCGAACTCCCATGGGTGTTATAACTTTGTCCCTATATAAGTGAAAATAAAAAGATTCAGGTTTTGTCTTGCCATATAGTTTAAAAATGGCAAAGAATGTTATTAGTACACTCACATATGCATACATACAAATAGAGCAAAATGTGCAGTGTGAAACTGCCACCTTCTTCTTCTAACTCACCTCAGCAACTCAATGGATTACAAATTAAAACAAAATGAGATACCTGGATGTCTCTGGAGTACAAAAAAAACCAACTCAAAATCTTCAGAGCCACTAGATGCTATCAGTTAATGGGGCTGGGGGAGAATGCCAACATGCATGGTTTAAAGTTTTGAGGGAACTTAGATTTCAAGTATGTGAAGCTAAATGGGGCTACCCCAAAAATGGGCTGCTGGCTGATTGGGGGAAGCAGGGCATAACCCTAATAAACTTCATTCAGACAGCACACATCCACTAAGCCAATTAAGACCTATCTGAAAAAGAGAACTCAGTCACTAATGGAATAAGGACAAAGAATAGATGTACTGTTGATTAAATAAAAAATGAGTAAATAAAAAGCTGCCTCTACTTAATCTCCACTACTATGCTGAAATCCCACCTGCCAGTTAGAGAATAGTCAACATTTTCTCAGTTCAAAACCACAACTGTATACATATTAATTTTACTGAATGAGAGAAGTCAGTCAAGAAAACAGATTTGTCCTACCCAACCTGCTTCTAGTGGAGCTTAAGTATTAGAGCATTCATTTAGATGCAGTCAGATTTTTCTCTCTCCCACACCCTTTTAAAAAAAACCTGTTGCTTTTGTTTGCAGCTGTTTAATTATACGATTGACAGCCATTTTAATCTCTTCAAAAGCTCCCGAGGCCTCTCTCTGTTAATCCAATTATATCTACTCCACAAACTACAGCCTCCTATCAAGATGATTAATTATTGATTAAGCCAATCAAACAGTATTAGCAGAGATTTATTTAAGCTCTTCATAATCTTATTTGATATTTGTGGATTACGGCAAAAGCTGTCAGGACAGTTACATTTTGATCTTCTCCTGAAAATGTTTTCTCCATATTTTCATAGATGCTATAAACCAACAAAAAAGGACATCCATGTACCAGCCTTCCTGGGTCATCCTCATCTTAAAAAAGCTCACCTCGGCATTAGAACCTAACAATGGAGAAATCTCTGGCTTGACATTCCACTAAACACATCTGAAATCAGGTGCTGTGCAGAACACCTCTGACCTGGCAATTCCACCCAAACTAGCACTTTAAATGTGTTGGAACTACAGCTGTTAGAATTCCCACGCAGCATGTGGGTGGAAAAACTGGCAGTTGTATTCCCTAGAATACAATTACCTGGGAGCATGGCAATTAAACACAGTGAATCTAAATCAGAGAATAGATGTTTTAGGATCGCAGTAAATAAAAAACTGTTAGAGCAGCAGCTTCCAGATTGCAATGATTAGGCCTAGCTTCAGTAGGACTGTTCCAGCTCTTCTGGTAATGTCACCAGGAGGTGGCCAAGAAAACTTACGATATAAACATTGATTTGCATATACTAATACACATTATATACTTCATAAAATACCACGTTGGTTTGCACCTTCCAAATATCTGGCCATGGCATTGAAAGCTATCTTCAGAGTCTAAATGACTCTTCTAACCCCCCACGGAGGAGTAATAAAAAATGATCACATGAACCATTCTTGTTCTTACTTGCAAGGCATGAACTTGCAAAGCAATAAACAACACCTTCCGGAATTGTATTCCAAGTGGACACATATGTACTGTATATGAATATACTCTTTTGAACCTCCTTGACTAATCCTCACAGGACTGGATAACTTCCAAGACTGCTTTTTCTTTCAAATAAAAAAGGATATATTCAGTACTATTTGTTGGCAAACATGACAGAATGAAAGACTTAATAAAAACACATTCTTCCAAATCTTTCATTAACCCTTCAAATTTATCTATAGAATGTTTGTTTCTGCTTTCTGCTTGCCATTAGTTGGTCAATTCCCAATCCACTGCCTGATTTTCAAGGGTCTTTCTTTCTTGCCTGCTCTGGGCATAACAGTCACTGTTCACACATGGAACTAATGATAGTTGCCTGTAATAAAGCAACCGTATTGCAAACATAGGCCTATTCCTTTGATAAAATAGTGTATTGGGGAACCCATTCACCTCTCTATAATTGAGTGCTGCATAATAGTGCCAACCCTTTTATGTACACTATTTTGTTCCACAATTAGAAAAGGAGAGAAAAACCAACAAAGGCACTGTTTTTTTCAGCCACCACTGTGATTAATTCTGCATTTTTAATGAGCAAGGCTGCTACTTAGGCTGGTTTGGTTATGTCCTTGTTTTACTGATTTCTTGTCAATGCACAACAAAACCCAAACTATGATAATTGGGGACTGTTTCATCAGCAGAAGGATTCCTACTATTAATACAAGGTTGGCTTGGAAAAAGCACTATAGCATTATAATTACTCAGTGAATTCATAGTTGTGCCACCAGTTTACAATTGCAAGAAAATATTTATAAAGCATTTTAATTAACACTGAAAACTTCCAATCACACAAGGTAGACAAAGAGTTGCATACATGTCACAAAACTGATGTTATACTAGATGGCAACTGGCCTTCTGAAATTAAGATTCAGCTCATCACTATCACATTTTTAATCAGAAAATGGTATCAAAGACAACATAATTTTTTAAATATCTCAGGCTGTCTTGAAGCTCTCTCCTGAATTCTGTTGAAGTGTCCAAATCACAGAGCGTGTGAATGAAACCCGCTGAGAAGAGTAGAAATGGCGGTGTCAAATATTTAGAAATATTAATGTTCCCACAGGTATACTCTGGAATGTTTGGTTTTTAATATCAATTGTCATCTAACTCTCCTAGAAACTGTCATCTTTTTACCAGTTTCTAGGAGAGTTATGAAAATTCCAAATCTGCCCTTTGGCCCAATAATTACTGTTTGCATTAATAAAATGGGAGGTGGAACTACTTAAAAAGAATAGTCCAATTCACCTCCTAACTGAGCTGAAATTTGATTTCTAACATTGTCCTATCCTTTCACGTTGAAACTGGCTTATTTTCTCTTCTTTATTTTTAAACTGGTTTCTACTGTTTAGAAAAGTCTCTATACTCTTGAAAACAATCTTAGAAATGGTGACTAGCCACATGAATCATAAATTGGGGTGCATTATCTATTGAATCAGTACAGTGAAACTAAGTATGAGAAAGATATAGCAAAAATCAATGTAGGACCGGATAAAAGTTGCACGGTGTAAATTTATATTCCCTAGTGGCAGTATAAACTAACCACATACATGATCTTGGGTAGCGTTAAAGTCCTGACCAAGCGAGTAGTATCACAAAGAAGAGAGAATGGAACAAAATCCAAATCTTCAGCACTGCAGGGAAAGTGCAGCGTGAGAGACAGAACAAACATGCACAAACAAAAGAATAAGAAAGAAATGTGATTCTAAAGAGGGTAGCAGAAAGTGGTTGAAGTGTCTGGATTTGGGAGCTGGGAAAGGGTGAGAGACTCTTAGCTGCACAACACACAGATAATATATTTCTTTAGGCTAATCTTACCTGGATACCCCACCCTCAAAACATGAAATAACGAAAAACAGAGTGAGTTGCAGCTAATTTATTCCAATTCTGATCAATTTACATCTTGTGTTATGCAGAGCAGTTAGGAACTAAATGTTGTCCATCTATGCAAAACCAGAACTAAATCATTCCCAGATCTATGAAACATACCTAACTAAACATCTGAATAGAAGAAATAATCTGGAAGTCATCACTATGTCTTTTATTAGGGAATATTTGCAATACTCTCCTTACAGATCAATATGCCTCACATTTTAAAAAAGGCTCCAGCTTTAGGAGTACTTACTCCATTCCATGATATAATTTGGTACTGTGGAGTCTGCATGCCACAGAAGGCAATCCGTTTTGCTTTTAAGTATTACCACTTCCATTCAAAAGGAATGTGATACTTTGGTTTCTAAAATAGCAATGACCAGTCATTCCATGATGGTCCCGCTTTCAGGTAGAAAGAGAATCCTTTCAGAAATAACCATATAGTTATTTTCAGCAAAATGCAGAGTGCTTAGTAAAGAGAGTACCTCTTTTAGGGTACACATGACTACAACTGGTAAAACTCTTAAGGTACTTACTGAATATCTTTTTATATTTATTTAATTAGGGTCAATGACCAGATTTTGGATGCCTGCCAACATTTATTGCAAAACGGTCCTTGGCCAGTGGAGTAGCTGAATACACTTTAAGAGCTGCACTGATGCAAATGTATAACTCAAACACAGTGAAATTATTAATGACAATGAAACTGTATGCAGGATAAAGAAATGAACATGAAAAGAGATACAATACCTAGAAAGCTTATCAAACATATTGACCAGTTTCATTGCTTCGTATTCCTTTTGTTCTTCAGTCATTTCATCCATCGGGTTAGGCATTGGCTCTTCTAAATGACCTGTAATTAAGTTAATGCTTTGCAAAGTGGGAAAAGGGAAAGGAACAATAAGTAAAAAAAAAATCTTCAAGAAGATTTTTCAGAAATACTGTTTCACAAGTTTTTAAACTAAAATTGGAAATCTCAGACTATCACAAAACAGCCCAGAACTGGAAGGTACCCTTAGTTTTCAAAAATGTACATCAGCTTAAGTGTTATGGCTTCTTTCAGCCCTTGCAGTCTGACCATCTCAAACTGATTCTGCTCAAAGTTAGTTATAAACCATGACTTACAGGTAGTCCTTGCTTAACATCCATTTGTTCAGCAACTGTTCAAAGTTACGATGGTGCTGAATGAGGGGACTTACGACTGGTCCTCAAACTTCTGGCCATTGCAGTGCCCCTGTGGTCACATGAACAAATGTGCTTCTTTCACACTGGTGCAGCAGGGGCTTCTCTCGTGCCCCACCAGGGCTTCCATTTGTGCCCCATTCAGTGCCTTCTTTTGCAAAAGAAGCCTGGTACATGAAAAAAGGCTCTGGCTGCATCGGCACAAAAGAAGGCCCTTTCTAGCCATGTCCTTCTTTCGTGCTAGTGCAGTCGGGGCCTTTTTTCATGTGCCAGGCTTCTTTTGCAAAAGAAAGCCCTGGCGGGGCACGAATGGAGACCCTGACTAGTGCGTGAACAGAGGCCCTGGGTGGGGCATGAGAGAAGCCCTGGCTGCACTGGCGTGAAAGAAGGTGGCGCGAAAGAAGGCCCTGGCTGGTATATTAGTGGTATGAGGTGCAGCAGGCGTGGCGGCAGGCAGGGTGGGCAGCAGAGGCAGCTGGTGGCAGTGGGTAGGTGGGCAGCCAAAAAGTCAGAGATGGGGGAGAAGATAGGCAGGTGGGGAGAGTTCAAGAGGAGGCAGAGGAGGCAGTCCCTTACCTTAGTGAGGCCCGGGGTTTGGAGGGACCAAGCCAGGAATGGCTTTGATCGGGCTGGGTCCTCGGCTAATGATTGGTGGGTTAGGGTTAACAACGGCAATGGGGACTGCTGGGATTGTTGTTGCTAAGCGATGTGGTCACATGATGTCACACTTTATGACTGCATCACTTAGCAATGAAATTCCAGTCCCAATTACTGTCATTAACCGAGAACTACCTGTATAAGGAGACTTAGTTCCAAAAGTCAGGGGCCAGATATCTGACAAACAGAAAGGGAGACAAAATAGAAACTGTATAGGTCAGTGTTTTTCAAACTAGACAACTTTAAGATGTTCTGGGAGTGGAAGTCCACACATCTTAAAGTTGCCAAGTTTGAAAAACACTGGCATAGGTGAAGGGAGGGAGAGCAGAATTCAAGCCATGCCATACTTTGGCTTTGCAGATTTGTATTCTTCTGTGTCTGTATCTTCATCATCTGAGTACCAGTTTTCTCCTCTTCCTCCAGCTAAGAGGCCCCTTGCTGCCAGCAGGCCTGCTGCATTGCCATAACCAGTGTACTTCAACAAGCTGTCAACTGCAAAACATCAGAAAACAATTTGTTGGAAAGGATCAAAACTGTTGTTTGAAGACAGACTGGGATTAACTTTTTATTTTTTATTTTTGGATTGGAATTTTAGAAAAATCCCTCTTTGGGCATTAAGCCCAATTGGGATATATATACTTCTCTAAGGATCACATGGCTGTGCATGGTCACCTCAACTGAAGTAGTTGAGGGGCAAGTCTGAAGAATTCTTCTACTCACATTTGTTTAAGTGAGAGCAGGACTCTCCAAACAGAAGGGGACTCTGATAAAGCAGAACACATAAGCTTTTTGAGAGCTGTATTCGCATTTTAGATTGGGTTCTAACAGGAGAGGGTGGGCATAGGAAGACCTGCACATGTGGCTTTATACCCTGTATACACTAGTGAAGACTTCATAGCTGAAAAAGGCTAAGCTTAAATTTAATAACTCTTATTTGTCTTAAATTTAATCTGGCCTAAGACTTTTTCAGAGAGAGAGAGGCAGGAGACTAGTTGCCACAAAAAGTAAAAGCTCAGACGTGTTTTATAAATTGTGGTTGACCGTCAGATTTGTATAGTACATCTTCAAGTACTTCTAGATTTAAAAAAAAAACTATAAAAAATATTTTTATTTCACAAGAGATAGCCAGCTCAGCAAATGACTACAGGTAGTCCTCACTTAGCGAACACTCGTTAAGCAACCATTCAAAGTTATGACAGCACTGAACGAGGTGTCGGTCCTCGAAGTTGCGGCCATTGCAGTGTCCCCGCGGTCACGTGATCGTGATTTGGGTATTTGGCAGCTGGCACACAATTATGATGGTCACAGCATCCCGCAGTCATGTGATCACCATTTGCAATCTTCACTGCCGGTTTCTGACAAGCAAAATCAGTGGGGAAGCTGGCAGGAAATTGCATGTCACGGTCATGTGACATTGTGCTTAACGACCATGTGTGATTCGCTTAATGACCACAACTGGAACTACCGGAACAGCCATTGTAAGTCAGCGTGGTCATGTGATTTTTCACTTTATATGTCTGTGTTGCTTAGCGACAGACTTCCCAATCCCAATTAAGGTCATTAACTGAGGACTACCTGTGTTTGCAAATATGCTATAACCACCCTTATGTTCTAGTAAAAATCAGTCTGTACCTCTCTCCTTACAAAGAACAAAAAGGAATTCTGCAGCAATTTGCTTCACTCCTAGATCAACATGAGTCATAAGACGCACTAATTTGTTTCTCAGTGTTGTGCCCACTTCAGGACGATTAGATACATCTCTCAAAGGAGGCAGCACCTAAAGACACAGAAAGATAAGAAGAGAAATTAATCCCAATGCAAGGTGCTGCCACACTTATTTTCTTAAATTCCTCAAAATAATTCCACTTTTTTTCTTGGCTATTTAAACAATTTCCATGCAGGAGATCTCTTGGATTAAATGATGTTAAAAAAAGGAAAGAGTTAATCCTCACTGCAATCTGGACCATAATTATGGAACAATTCTAGCATCTTATAATACATATCTACTAGTTCTTAAGAGTTCTAAAACTGAATTTACAGTTCTGGTTTAATCCGTAGGTATAACTGTCTTATGCTGATTTGAATTATCAGAAAGTTACTTCATATTTATGACAGAAATTCAGCATGCATCAGTCAAACACCTCAGGAAAAAGCACCTCAGGACACACGCATAATGCTCTTTTTGGGGGGGCTCCATCAGTGGAAATAAAACTTTTCCTGCAAACTTTCATTCCAATCAACATCAATAGAAGAAAAAATTCAAAGCCCAATCCCCCAAACCCTACCTAGAAAATACCAAGATGCTCATAACAGAGAAAATGTTGATGCAGTTTTTAAAATCATTGCCATTCAGGACTATATAATGATTACTAACTTGTATCCAATACACACAATGGATCCAGGCATTTGCATGAGAACCAAGTTAGTTGTCAACCTACTCCAGTGTTTCTCAGCCTCAGCAACTTTAAGAAGTGTAGACTTTGACTTCCAAAATTCTCCAGCCAGCATGCTAGCATGAGGTTGAGAAACACTGACCTAGTCTAATCAAATGTTGCCAAACATAGTGAGAATTTTTCGTACTGATCATTCACTTCTGACTAGCTATGTAGTTTTAAAACATGCTCTTATTACAATATATAGTACTTAAGAATGAAATGATATGAGATATACTAGAGTAACCAGACAAACGATTAAAACATTCAACTGAACAAAAGAATATCCTAAAACAAGTGCAGTTAGTTTTGCATTATTGTTCTCATAACATTAAGGGGATGGGAGGGGGTTCCAAACTTATCATCAGAAACACTCTTATAATGCTAACGGGAATTGTTTAAAACACTCTAAAGCAAAATTTCATGTGTAACAGTATTTGCTACATAAAATCCAAAAAGTACTTCCAGTAGCCTTATGACCATGTCACTTTTAGCACTCCTTACATAAAGAGGCCTGTTATATCCAGTTCTTGCCCAAGACAATGGAGAACAAAGGGATGATACTAATAGTAGTATGCTAATGACACTCAGCTTTATTCCTTTTTCCAATGATCCAATATAAGCTTTGAATCCCTGGTTATCAATGCTTATCAATGAAGAGTGATTTTAGGATTTTTCTACAAAATACTTTACAACATTCGAACCTTTTCTGCAGATTTGGGATTTGATACATCACTCCTAAATCTTAACGCTATAAAATTTGCTATGAGAGGCTCATCCTTAATGGGGTGGGAGCAAGGGAGAAGGTAATGGAGTATTCAGTTCTAAAAGAGAATGTGACTGTCCAACTTCTGGACCATACAATGCATGCCACCATCTTGTTTAAGTGTGCTTACTGCTCCCCATAAATGTTATATTTACATCCCATTTCATCCTAAAACACAAGCCCATTTTATTGTTTTTCCAAGCAATCAGAACTTAGATGTCCAGGAGAAACGACAAAGGGGTTTTTGTTGTGGACTCAGGGTAATGCAACTCCTTCCTCACAATGGTCTAACAGTGTACCATTCTGCAGGCTTAAATAAAAACATCTGGGAGTGAACATCAGTAATCTTAATAAAATAAGCTATTTTTATGATTCAGCAGTTTTAACACTGTTGCTTTCATGCTCTTGTGAATGTACAGGTGGACCTTGTTTAATGACTACTCGTTCAGTGACTCTTCAAACTTATGACGGTGCTGAATGAATAGTACCTTGTACTTATAGCCATCGGTGTCCCCGCGGTCATGGGATCACAATCCAGGCACTCGGCATCTGGATCTCAATTATGCTGCTGCAGCATTCCACAGTCCCATGATCACAATTTGCAACCTTCCCTGCTGGCTTCCCACAAGCAAAGTCAATGGGGAAGCTGGCAGGAAGTTGGAAGTCATGGTCATGTGAGGTCTTCACTTAACAATGGCAGATGGGACGGCTGTTACCAAGTGGCGCAGTCACATGGTTTTTCAACGTACGACCACGTCACTTAACAATGGAGTTTCCAGTCTCAGTTAGCATTGTTAAATGAGGACTACCTGCATATCATATTCCATTTCTTCTAAATAATTGTTTTAGACTGCTTAAGTTGTGAATAAGCTCCAGTGAACAAATGAACAAAGTTAATATTTACTTTCAAGAAAACATGCATGTTGTACAATATCAGCAATTTCATTCATTTATCCTTTATCCAGCTTTGTGTTGCCCTACATATCCAGAGCAAAAAAATTACTGGAGAAGGATCAGACTCTTTAACAAACAGAAACTAATATTTATGCATATTTGGTACAAAAGGTCTCATCTTAATCTTTGGCTACCCCCATGTCTCACCTGAGCTTTAATAAACTTCCTAATGTTCCGATGGGATCGGCAGCATCTTGTTAGTAAGCTTAGCACTGGAGTGAGGCCTTCCCGATAGCTGCTCCCCTAAAGAATAAAGAATTCAACAACATTTTTCCAACAGTGTAACTCAAAAGTTATGGCACACACCACTCTTCCTCTAGTAGGTGGGGTCACCTGTTTCCATAGTGGCTCATCCAAACTTCAAAACATTTTAAAAATGTAAAATAATAAAAAAAAGTTTTTAAAAATTAAAAAAACCTCTGTATCTGGAAGCTCACAGGATGTAAACCAGCAGCTATGACTAATTAAGGTTCCCCAATATCTGTTTATTATGTTGTTTTTTCAGATACAGGAACATCCATAACATTCCCCTGGCTGCAACACACAAATTAGACTACGTTGCATTTCTGAGCATGGTATTATGTAGTGCGTCAATCACAGCTTTTTACTGAAAACAGATAAAACAAAGATAAGTAGGACATTATTTTATATTTTGCACTGCCCAAAGAATCTAAAAAACACAGTTGAATTATTTATTCTCCCCATGCAACACTGAGCCAGACTTTTTGTTCACTTTTGGGTATTCAGATGAATATTCAGTTTGTTCCATGATCTTGTATTTCTCATGGCCATGTTCCAACCTTGATTTGTTTTTAAACATCTAAAACTTGGGGGTTGGTACACAAGGCCTGTTTTGGTGAGGAAGCACTACAACAAAATTAAGGTCCAGGTAGCATTCTGCTGCAAACAATGGAACAGGCTCACAAATTCAAAGGTTCTTACCTTATCAATTCTCTTCTCCATGAACTTCAATAGAACCTGAATGGCATCCATATTCATGCCATTGTATTTCATATCGGTTTCCTCTGCATCTTCTTGAGTCAATGGACTGATAAGAACATCCAAGCAAGAAACTGGAACGTTACTTAACAGGTTGATCGCATTGCTGAAAAAATGTTTTAAATCATTCTCTTAAAACTATTTGAAAATAAATCTACAGTAAAAACAAATTCTATGCATTTGTGTTGAAGAGACACATTTTTGTATGTAATTTTATATTTTTGTTCATAATATGGGAAAGAAGCCCTTGAAACATGAGCATAAGAGCATGGATTATAATGCTGCAATGATACAACACCTAATGCATCTCAATACCACAAGTCACATTTGAATGGTTTTAAACTTTTCTAATTGGTATTTTCAGTAATTCACTAAACACTTGTATTACATTTTCAGGATGCAATATGGAATCAAGATGCAGGAGTGTCTTGGCTACGAATTCTGCCACTTTTAAGGAAGAGTATAGAAGCATGCAAGCAAAGGCTTACCCTCTCTGGGTACCATGACAGGGAGAACCAGAGTCACAGTGCTGCCTAGAAGCAGTGTGCAAGTAGCTGCTTCTGCTGGCTTGCTTATTCTGCCACCCGTGGTACAGACTGAAAGATGGGTCACGGAAAGAGTAGCTGCCTCATCACATCATCGTCTTTATACTCTCTGTGGCATATAAGCAAGCACTGAGCCCAACTTGTCCAATCCACCACACCACCCAGCAAAGAAGACAAGCAAGGTGATCATGCAGCCATCTTTTGCTTCCTTGCTTTTTGCAGCCCTATGTAGTAAAAGGAGGGCGTAAGCAGGCAGACGATGAATAAATATACCACTCATCCTTTCCACTATCTTATTCCTCTGGATGGTTCTGCTAAAGCCAACCCTGCTGACCAAGCAAGTTGAACAGCGATCTAGTTCACCATGTATGCTGGAATTCAACCCCCATTATGCCCAGTATAGAAGTGACAGGAGCTGAAGGCCAATGTATCTGGAGCGTACAAAGTTCAGGAAAATCAAGATAAAACACTGCAGAAGGAAAGGGGATGCATGCAAACTGCGATAGTAGCAAGCATCATTCATATAACCAAAAAAAATAAAATAAAATTGCTCATTTCTTGTTGCATCAGAGTGTGACTTAAATAAATAGGTCAAGCATAAATAGTATTTCCAGTAGTTAGGAACTCAAATCCTATATATTGTTGATGAATAGAAGTTTCCCTGTAGTTCATGTTTAATTCACTTCCTGAAGATCGGTCCAAGTACAAGAGGTTGCTCTGTTTTTTGTTTTTATGTGAAACACTGGTGACGCTACAAGCAGCAATGAAAATAAACCTCATAGAAGAAACAGTGGAGAGATCAGAGAAAAGGATATCAGTTGACAGTTTTGTATTTTAGTATGGGGGCAACCATGATATTCACAAATTCCTGTAATCATAGAGCTGTCTTTATTACTATTCTTAAACATTTGTTTTGGTACTCCCCAAGAATAGCTTTTTTGGAGTCATAACTTCATTTTATGACTGGGTTCAGATATGCATAACCATGATTTATTGAATAAGCTACAACTGACTGGTACATATAACATACTAAGTCACAATCAAGTGTTTACAAACCACAATGCTGAGATCATACAACATGCCAGACCAAACAAAACACAATACGCATAAACTGTTTGAAACTTAAAGTGCATATTTACATGTATATGTGAGTGTGCACGCACTTATGTTATGTATGTATTATATACAGTATGTGTTATTTATTTAAATGTATAAGACTACCCAATTCTATAATGACTCTGGGCAGTGTACAGTGAAATGATCCCTAAAATGCAGCTAAAACCCCAAACATCTGGAAGAAAAACCTTCTGAAAACAATTAAATACACAGGACCTGCCACTCACTCCAACCCAAGATCTAAGGGAAGAGCCAAATTTTCAATGTTCTTTTAAACATGGCCAGTGTGGGGACCTCACATATCTCACAGGGTATGGTGTTTCAGAGGGTAAGTGCAGCAACAGAGAAAGGACATTTCCTAGGTCTGATCAGATGACACTCCTAAATGGATAGGACCTGGAGAATGCCAACTCTGCCCAATCATACAGGCTAGGCAGAAGCCACAGAAGATACTTCTGTAGATAAGAATACATATGTATTTGGGTCCTATGTCATAAAGGGGATCATAGGTGATAACGAGAAGCTTGAATTGCACCCAGAAGCTACTGGTAGCCAGTGCAGCTCAAGGAGCAAAGGTGTTGTATGGGCTGAGGAGATATGCCCATAACTGCCCATGCTGCCGCATTCCAGACCAGCTGCAGCTTTTCAAGGGCAGCCCCATGTAGAGTGTGTTGCAACAGTCCACATGTGAGGTGACCAAAATGTGTGTGGCTATCTAAAAGGCCTCTCAGTCCAGGTAAGGGTTCAAATGGCACAAAAGATTGATTTCTACAAAGGCCTTCTTAGCCATAGTAGCCATTTGCTCCTTGAGCAGGAGCTGTGAGTCCAAGATGGCCTCTATGTTGCATTCCTGAAGGGGGAAGTACAGCTCTATTTGGAACTACAGATGAAACCTCCCCAGCCCAGGGGGAGGGGGCAAAACCCCAGTTATTTAGCCTTGTCAGGGTTGTGATGGAACCTGTTCCTTCCCATCCAGCCCCCCGCAACTTCCAGGCACTCGGACAAGATCTTGACAACATTACCTGATCAGTCTGGGGTCAAGATGTTATTATCTACATTTAGAGTGAAAGACAGAGAGCAAAAGAAAGAAAGCACATTTTTGTTTTTTGGTTTTAAATACATTTTGTTTATGTTTCTGATTCCTATTGCTTAAATCAAACAAGTGTTGCAGTGTTATACAAATAATACTTTAGGTTCCCAAAAATTTAAGTAAAAAATGTAGTAGCAACCTGGAATATACATTTTGCAAATGCACACCAGCACATGCCACAAATTGAGAAAAAGAAGATGAAAAAAAGAAAAAGAAGCAAAGGCGGGCGGGAGGAGGGAGACAGAAAATAGGAAAAAAACTAACCTGACCCCATAATTGAAAACATCAACCACTCAATAACTATCTTCCCCAATATTGACTGAGATGCTAGAACAGGTCATTGCAATCATCTCAATGCACTTTTGGATAAAACTGATTTTTTACACTCATTACAATATGGTTTCAGCCCTGGTTTTGGAACAGAAATGGCTTTGGTGGCCCACTGGATAACATTTGCTGAGGGAGATAGAGGAAAACAACCATGTTGGTTCACAGATTTCTCTATGGCTTTCAATATCATTTGTCATGGTTTCCTTCTGGAATAGACTGAACTAGGATGTGGGAGTGCCACGTTAGTGGTTCCGCTTCGACTCGGATGGTCACTTTCAGAAGGTGGTGCTGTGGCATTACTGTTCTATCCTTGGCAGTTATGTAGTTGGGTTCTTTAGGGCTGTATCTGATTCATATCACATTTCCCCCCAAGTCATTTAGGCCATTAATTTATCCTGTCAGCCTAAACTGATTTGCCGAAAACTATAATTCACTGATTTCAAGTAGCATTGTTATATTCAGATGCTAGTTAAGAATTAGTGACCAGGGTATTTGGATCCTTTGTTTCACTTAAAGCAAGAATTTCACCAAGATGTAGTTACATCGGCCTACTACTACTTCATCCCTTCAGCCCATGCCCTTTTTTACTCCCTTAAAGCAGGACCAATTTAAACTGAAATGCTTAACACAGGCTGGAGACTGAGTTTTACTTTTCACAAAATAATCTGCTTGAAGCAAAACAGAGTGGGCAAAGAACAATAGGATTTTAATTCAGACAAAGAAAGGAAGCTTGGATCTTTTCCATGGAAAGCTCCTTTTTGCTGGTTTCTTATGAAGCAATTGGTGTTCCCAAACACCTACAAAATTAATTTTCTGGATCACTGTGCTCGAGTTATTCTTTTCAATAACTGGAGTCTGGCTTTCTGAACTTTGTCACTCCACCTGACAGCTTTATTTGTGGCAGAGGAGTGTATGAAATTCTCCACCTACCAGGAAGTCACTGACTATGCACAGATCGGCACAATAGTGTTTGCATTCCTCCTCCAGGGGGTAGAAATGCTGCGTATATTATTTTCTCTCTCAGCTCCCTCAAGATCATTAATCACCGAGACATGACATCCACCTACTCAGGCTCTCAGCCCCCTCCTGATAGGCAAACGTGAAAGCAAACACTTCAGCACCAGCAAAAGCTGGGATTAAAATCTTCAGAGTGGGCAAACGTGGCATTTACCATAACTTACGTTCACTGAAATCGTGGGTAGCCGGCTATTTTGTGTGACTGAACGCAGAGAGCCAGAATAATCTGTTTACTATACTCATTCTTAATGAAGGGAGGATCTTTTCAAATTGATATATAAGAACAGATTTAAAGTAATAAAATGAATTCAATTCTCTGAATTCATCTGATTAATTTAAATTTGTATTTATAAATTTAAAAAGATCCTCCCTTCAAATTTATCCTCTGAAGTTTTTTTTCTTAAAAACTATCATTAAAACTATAAAGTGATATCTGAATATACTTTAAAGTCTCCATTCATAGCTTTTTAAAACTGAATTCACAACCCTCTAACAGGCACACTTGAAATAATCACGTTACAAGAGAGAACTAGAAAACAAATGAATGGATAAGATCAGACCCTTATCCATCTAGCCTAACACTTTTCTGACATTCAACAGCTCTCCAAGGTCTCAAGCAGAGGCTTTTTCCATCATCTGAAACGTATACAGTGTGAGACAAGCACTAACTGAATTTATTTTTGAGTAACTTATGAATATTGAGGTCTCTGTCAAACAATCAACATTTTATTTCTTTTTCTGTTTTAGATTTTTTATCCTGCCTTTATTATTTTATAAATAACTCAAGGCAGTGAACGTCCCTAATACGCCTTCCTCCTCCTATTTTCCCCACAACCACCACCTTGTGAGGTGAGTGGGGCTGGGAGAGCAACTGGCCCGAAGTCACCCAGCCGACTTTCATGCCCGAGGCGGGACTAGAACTCAGAGCCTCCTGCTTTCTAGCCTGGTGCCTTAACCACTAGGCCAAACTGGCTCTCTAGTTTTTATATGTCACTTTTATATTTTATATGTCACTCAAGTACACCGTTTCATTGAACTACCTTAATTCTAAAAAATGTGGAGCATCAAGGGATTTTTATTAAGTTCTTACCTGGATATAAATCCTAACTTTCACAACTGCTCCCCCAAAGAATGAAAAGCTGTGCAATGAAAAGTTTAGGTTATCTCCTGATTATTTACATTTGAATAATAATACCAATAAATAAGCTTGGCAGTAAACTACATTATTTTAAAAGATTGTTTAAACATGGTCTTTTCTGTGGTAATTTAAGAATAACAAATCAAGTATCTGATACACAAAGATAAGATTCAACATATGTTCATTTTAAAGTTTTTAATTTACAGGGTTTCAGGGAAAATATGCTATGATTATGGCTGCTTCTCACCTCTGAAGACCTTCTGAAAGAATTTTTAACCAAATAATGCCATTGAGGTTCTTTCCCAGTGCCTGGAGGATATGAGGATCTGGATGGGGAAGAACTGGCTTCAACTCAACCCTACTAAGACAGAATGGCTGTGGGTTCAGGACCTGATCTCCAGATCTGGAGACTTTCCATCGTTAACTCTGGATGGGGTAGCACCACCCCAGAAAGAGCTGGTGTCCAACTTGGGATTCCTCATGGCTCCTGCTGAATGAGCAGATGGGAACCGTGGTCAGAAAGGGCTTTGCATAACAACTCTTGTGCCCCAGTACCCATGGGAGGCACTGCTCACAGTAATTAATGCCTTTACTTCCCAGTTGGACTACTGCAATGCACTCTATATGAACAGCATTTGGAAGATACAACTGGTCCAGAATGTGGCAGCATATGCAGTTTTGGGCACACTGTGGTACACCCATGCAACATCACTTCTATGAGAGCTGCACTGGCTTCCAGTAGCCTTCTGGATGCAATTCAATGTGCAGATTGTTATCTTTAAATTCCTGCATGCCACAGGGCTTGTGAGACTACCTGTGACTACCTGTCTCCAGTGGTTTCTGCCTGTCCCCCCAGATCTGGCAGAGTAGATATCCTTCAGGTCCCTTCTGTGAATCAAGGTCATCTAATGGGACTCAGGAGACATACCTTCTTTGTCATGGCACCTGCCCAATGGAACAACCTTCCCCCTGAGATTCAGATGGCCCCAACCTGTTGCCTTTCTGGAAGACTGCGAAGATTTGGCTTTATGTCAGCAGAACCTGGTATGGATATCTTGTTTCATATTGCCAAGTAGTTGTGAGGTGCCTCAATCCACCCAGAGTCATTGAGAATCAGGAGGCATGCAAGTTAAATAAATAAATATTTAAACAACTGTGATTTCATGTGTTTATATTTTATCTATTTTTTAGTAACTTAGAATTAGTTAAGATGGTCAGCCATATAAAATTACTAAATAAATAGTTCCCCCCAAAGTATCAGAAACAAAAAATGAACACTTTTTAAAAAACAGACCTGAAACAGAGTTGGAGAATATAATATAATCATGTTGGGCATTCTTTATACATGACCATTCTTCCCCCAACTAACATAATCCTATTCTTTACACATCTTCCCCATTTACACATCTATCAATTTCTTTCTTCAGTTTGAAACAGTTTATTATTTTTAGAATTTGGAATTAACTGCCTCATGCATATGTACTGCATATTAATTAACTTAACACTGGGATCCTTGGATTCTTAAAGTTGTTGATGGATCCAAACCCATACTTAACACTGAAATAAAGGATCAATATGGAAACAAAAATATGTACAGCCAGAAAGACTATGAATTATTAAAGGCCATAAAAACTGCCATGCTGGTAAGACCAAGAAAATCAAACATGGTCAACCCAGCTATACTGCTAAGAAAAGGAAGCAGATGGAAAAATCATGCATACGCTTAGTGATACTCAAAAGTCTGAGCTTGATTGCTATGCAAAATTTTAAAATAATTTGCAACAGCCCCTCTAATTTGCTCACAACTCCTGCTATACAGTTTTGTGTCATCTGCAAACTGGATAAGCATTACTGCCCACCTCTTCATTTAAATCATTATTGAAAAAGTTGGAGAGTTCTGGCCACATGATTGAATTTTATGGCACTCTACTTGATAACAGTCCAGTATTGATGGTGAACCAGTAGTGAATGGTTTTCTGGTTGTCAAGTCAGCAGTGGAGCCACCTGTTTGACATACCATCTAGCTCATCTCTAACTAGTTTACTTATCTAATGCCACATGTACTTTGTCAAATTCTTTGTTAAAGCCAACAAATATTAAAGTTACAGCATTCCTACAACCTACTAAGAAAGTTACCCAATCAAAAAATGAAGGAAGATTAGTTTGACAAGATTTGTTCCTGGCAAATCTGTGTTGACTTTTGGTAATAACTATACTGTTTTCAAGTACTTACAGGTCAGTTTCTTTATGATCTGCTCTAACGTTTCCCCAAGTATCAATGGTAAAGGACCTGTCTGTAGTCCTCTGAGCCCTCCTTTCCCCTATTTTTGACAACAGTAACATTTCCCCTCCTTCAGTTATCTGGTATTTCTCCCCTTCTCTAGGAGATTGAGCCAGATTGCCAGCAAATTTCTTCTGTGCTCTAGGACACAATCTGGCCGTGGACGCCTGAGGTCATCCAAGATCAGTAGATATTCCCTAACTCTATCAAATTTGACCAAGTATCTTGCTCCTTCAACAAGCTCTTCACAATTGCCTGCAAGAATGCTTTTTAAAAGATTTTTTTTAATCCCGCCTTTGTTATTTTTATAAATAACTCAGGGTGGTGAACTCCTTCCTTTTCTTAAAGAAGACTAAGCCCAAGCAGGAGTTAGGTAGTCTGCCATTTCTTTCTTATTTGTTTCCTTTCTGTAATCTTTCCTTTTATTTTGAGCTTATCCAAACAAGTAATCTTTCTTTTCTTTAACATTCTTTACTAATCTCTGCTCATTCTGAGGTTTAGCTCTCCTAACATCTTTTCAAGTAACATGGGTTATCTGTATGTACTCTTCCTTGGTGACTGTCCCTCTTTCCATCTCCTGTGTCTTTTTTTATTATCATTACAATTTTTGTGCAACCATACTGGCTGCTTCTGATGTTTTCTGTTTTTTCTCCTTGTTGTAGTGCTTCAGGATGTTAGAAAGTAAGAATACACCAATACAAAACATATATATTTTTGACCTTTTAAACACCTAACTTGTCCAATTGATACATGAACAGAATGCAAGACTCTAAATATGATTGCACTTTAATATAATTCCAACTATATCACTCTTAATCTTTAAGATTAGATCAGGAAAGGTCTCACACTTCAGGAAAGGACTCACACTACTCCAGCCTTGGTCTCCTGACTTCATGTAGAAAATATTGAGTTAGCACATCATGTCTTTAAGTCATGAATTGCTTAATTGTGGTTTAACTGAATAAATTACAACTGGCTGGATTCACACAACCCTGTAACTGAAACTAAGCAAACCACATTATAGCTTAGCATCTGATATTCAGAGTAAAACAGAACATTTTCAAATAATTATGGGACTTCCATATTTGGATCTATTGGACAGAGCTGCAAGGATGAAGTTCCTAACTTCTAGTACTGCTTCTAGTCTCACTACATGGAATGGATAATAAGGAATGTATGGGGTTGATATCTGCAGATAGACATGAGTAGGTAATGGGAGAAGGCCACACAAACTTGATCATGAAGCACAGAAGATTTTATAAAGGATGACATAATAATTGGGGGAGATTATTGAGAGAGGAAAATAAGCCAGGAAAAGCTTTACAAAACATCTATATTTTAAGGCCATGTTTATGCAAGTTCTTTAGCTCTGCTTCCAATTCTAGTCAAAAAATGCTGCAGTTGCAACATTGGGCCTGTTGAATGACTAACAGAAGAGATCAGACAGAACTAAGTATCCAAAGAAACTCACATCTGATAGGCTTTATTTCAGGTGATATCTTTAATGGCAAGGCCAACAGGCCAAAATTTGAGATGTTGGCAGAGAAGGAAAACAAGTGAGCAATTATGCCCCATTCACCTTTCACAAGGTTGGCGCAAAAGGCCACAGCTTCATACTTTATTTGGAACACTAGGCTCAGAAGAAGATCAGCAATGCACAGAGGGGATTCCAGTTGCGGGCAATCCACAGATGGCCCACATATTTGCCATACTTGCTAACTTCTAACACCAGGGGTTGAATCCAGATTTAGAAGCATGCAGCTGGGCTAATAAAAGAGGTCATCCTTCTACCCACACACAGAGAACGCATATCAACAATTCTGTCCGCCTTCCCCAATGCTACATGGGAGGTTGGGAAACTCTGCCGAATAAAGTAGGCTGCGGAGCGGCAGGGGGACCTTGGAATGAGGCAGAAACACTTTCCATGAACGGAACACATACAAGAAGTCTGAAAATTGTGCTACCGATTATTTTATTCGGCAAGGTCTGGCAAATCTGTATGCAGCTTTTGGGGGAGAAAGGAGAACTGAGAGAGCTCTGCTGGTGGATGGGCAAACAAACCTGCATCTGTACCCCACCTGCACGCTCCCACATCTGAATCCAGCCCAACAGCACTTAGCAAAGTAAGCCTTGAGTTGGGTCTCTATTTTCTCTTGAAAACTTATCTAGCCTTAAAATTCTCCCAGGCCAGTCCTTCAGCAGCTAAAGCCACAGGTCACTCCATTCTGAAAAAAAAGATCTACACAAGAAGATAATCTGCTGGGAAAGTTAACTGATGCTTTCCAGAGCATTTGAAATCAAACATTTTAAAAAACACAATTTTTACTAAGCTGAATACATTTTAAAATCACCTATCTGAGGTATGAATATTAATTACAAGCTCTAGCTTAAACAAAGCTCCACTCTTAAGACAACATGGTCTTATTTACTGTCTTGATCCAAAAAGAGGGCTCTATCCACTTCTTAGTATTGCTATGAACAATGTATACGTTACTGTTTAATTACAGCATATCTGGATTTCAGGCTGTGGAATAATACTGTATTTGGGGTAACCTACTAAATAAATGTTTAAAAATTCATTAATTCTATAACCATCCTGCAGTTTCTTACTTTCAAAAAACTGCTGAAGTTTTTTGCAGGCTGCTTTTGAAGTTTTTTCACATGGCTAGCTTCTACAAGCCTAAAACTATAAGTTTACAGAAAAATTCCTTAAATCATAATTATGACAATTCTTTTCTAAAATGTTATTTAGAAAAAACATGATATCTTGGAAGTTATTGGACAAGTCTATATCATAATATTACCATCAGCATAAAAATATAAAGCCTGTTGTGAAATATTAAGTGAGCAAGCTCTCCTTACATTAATTCAGTCTTAAACAAAAGTTCCTGATGGTCAGCCACTCTTTCATTTTGTAAAGTCATTGGAATATAAGTGACTGATTCAAGAAAAGACCAATTATTTCAAAATCTGTAATATTAATCATAATGTTGAGACTTACGGGAGCTGTAGTTCACTACGTATGGAAAGCACCAGCTTACTTACTCCTTTATTTAGACATGACAGATGAACACCAGAACAAACTAGAACACTATTCTAAGAACTACCAGATTTATAATTTCACCAACCTGTGTAATTCTTCAGTTTTATCTTCAGTAGGGCCCAGAGTCAATAAGCAATGACGCAGAATGGCAGTCATATAACGAAATTCATGAGAATCATTCTGTATAAATACAAACACAAATTATGAAAAGGAATATATTTTACAATGAAGGCCACAAAGGAGAAGTTTCAAATCACAAAAACAGTATGTTAAAATAACAAGACAATTGCACTGTAGTATCCTTATCAATCTGAAAGCTCTAGATTCACATACTTTGGACTATTCTTATTTCAAGCTACATGTCCATAAAAGTAAGCCAGCAGTCTTCCTTCCTCCCTCCTATAAACTGCCTCATTCCAGAGCATAGTTACTCATGCAGAATTATGTCACGTGTCCAACACTCTTTTCAACATTAAACAAGACTTAAATAAAGTAACCAATCCTTATAAGTGCCAGGATCCAGCCTCCTGGCTCTGTTTTTTCTAGCATTTCTGTTTAGAATTGGTTAGTTCTACTTACTTGTCTCTTCTAATCTAGCTCATACTACACAGTATATTAGAATTGGTTAGTTCTACTTGTCTCTCTGACTAGCTCATACTACACAGCAAGCTTTGGAAGTAGAATTGTTGATTCAGGCTATACCTCTCTCTGCCACCCTCCATCCACCCTGGCCTTTTGATGTGCTTGATCAGTCTCCAGGAGATTGCCCACATGTGCTCCTTATCCATTCTTCTGTCCGAGAGAGAGAGACTTTCAGTACTGGAAACTATGATTGGCTCTGGATTTGTTTCTTGAACTACATCATGCCTTTGGATTCTGTTCAGGTTCTGCCAGTTTGCTTTTTTAAAAAATCCAACTAGCCATGCTTGAATGATTACTGAAAAAGATTTCTAAGAGAATCCGAATTGAGAACACTTTACTTTTCAAAAACATCCTTGGCATGTACAATAAAAGTTTAGGCACCTCTGGTCAAGTCATCTGTTTCAACAAATCCAGAGGAAAAAAGAAGCTAATACAACCTGTACAGGATAAACAGTTAAGCACAGCAACTTTCTGAAAATGTAGTGTTTATGTATTATTTACTTTTCTTTGTTTACTGTGAGACTTACAAGAGGACCTTTGCACAACTCCAACCCATGCACCAGTTACGAGCATTTTTGTAACTGAAAGAATGAAAAACCTCTTTTCAAGGTTCATGCCTTGGTCATCTTTTGATTGGACTACTGCAACATGTTTATAAGGGGCTGCCATACAAAACTACCCAGAAGCTACACCTGGTCCAGAATGCAGTGGTTCAAGTAGCTAACGGCATCTCTCAGTTTATCTGAGTAACACTACTTACTGCAAGAACTGTGAACTTGTTCCCAGTTGGCTTCCAAGTGCAATTAAAGTTCCTGGTTGTTATCTTTAACCCCAGGACATGGACATCTGTTAGACCAATTTCTCCCAGCTGTTTCTGGTCACCCAATGAGATGACAGGGATACCTTTTGAGTGCCATTCTTGAAGCAGTGTTACAACCAGGCTACACCTTTTCCATTGTTGTCCCTCTCCTTTGGAACAGTGTTCCACCTGAAGTCAGATCAGCGCCAACCTTGCTGACATTTTTTAAAAATTAGTAAAATATAAATAAGTAAATAAGCATGGGATCTGAAATGTGGAGCTTGCAATTTTCAATATATCTCAATTACTTATAAAGTTATGACATATACTAATCGCTTTTTAAAGGATACTCTAAAAAGTCATTATTCAGCTTTAAACGAAAAATACTTGGATATGGACAGTTGGATTGTCCAAAAAAGATGATGTGCACTGAAGCTGAAGAGAGGCTGGATATTTTAGTAAGGCAACAAATGGAAACTTACCACCTTACCGTGGACTTTTGGGGGAGGTATGGTGAACTGAAGACGGCTCTGCGAAAGCTGAGCCAACTACCACGGCAAAGACCAAGGAACTGGTGAGCAGACCGGTTCCTTGGAACCTCTCCGGATAGGGATAGGATGGGAAATCATCCACGTGTGCTCCAGACAGCTGCTCCTTGTGAAGAGACTGCAGGACAGTAGTTTTCGGTGGGTTTGAGTGCCAGAAGACGACAGGATTAGCCATCTTGCTCGCAATTACGGTGGAGCCTTTTAAAGGACACTAAGTTTGTAAACCCCACTTTCTAATCACTTTCAGAAATTGCCTATTAATTATCTTAAAGCTATTAAGAGACCTTCAGAACAACAAGTTTGAAAAGTCTTCATCAGGTGAGTTTATCTTCAGCTTTGAACAAAAGAAAAAATCAATTACAAGCTGAAGAAAGAATTTGAAATAAATAGCAAAGAGCTAAATAAGATTTTGATCTAAGAAAGTCATGAATGGATTAAGGGTCCATATAAATTTGGAACACTGACTTTTACTATAACATTTTGGAATTAACTATACAAAATGAACAACTTCTCATGGGAAACAGACTTATTTTGGCTATCCTGGCTATTGCAAGTCATAACAAAGATAAGTAATGATTTTAGAAACTAGACACTAGAGAGTACTAAAGATTTTAAGCAGAAGAAAAAAATACAAGCCTGATGTCAGTTAATACTGAGACTTACAAAATGTTACAACATTGGAAATATTAAAGGAGATCTTTGAAGAATGGAGCCAGAAATTAGTAACTATGATATTAACACTGTCAGTAATTATGTCTGCTTCTATGGACAGACCACGTTTAAAAGATGCTAATGAAGGAATGACAGATATGGAACAAATTTTATCTGACAAGATGGAGAAAGTACAGAATGTGGAACTACAAATGACAAGTTAAGAGAATGATTTGGAAAAGAACGCTTTACTGGATATACAAAAGAAACTGGCTGAAATTTTAAAAATTAAAAGAGAAATACAAATAATAAATCAAGACAATGGCCTGGAAGACATTTTCTTATTGAATCTACAAAAGAGGCTTGTTAAAGCCTTGAAGAAATCTGTGTGATGGGATAAATTAGAATTGAACAGAAATCAAATCCTATGACAATATTTGATTGAATTAAAGATTAAGACTGTTAGAAGTAAAAGGAAGGAATATAAAGTTGGTTTATTTGATCAAGGTTAAAATGAGCCTTTTTTTTTTTTTTTTGCAATAGTCTGGCAACCCTTTATGGACTTTTTGTGGACACCAGAATTGAAAAGTTGATGTTTTATGGATTTACTTATATCTTTTATAAGTAAATATAATCCATGGGATATGGCATGAAGAAATATCTGTTTAACCTTATGAGGATGAAGAGTTATTAAACCTATTTATATTTGTTGTGATGAAGGTTGGAAGTCACTTCTTTATATATTTTTCTTTTTATTATATTTTCTTTTTTCTTCTTTCTTTTCCTTTTCTTTTTTCCTGCACTTTTTATTCTTTTTTCCATTCTTTTCTCTTTCTCTAAGTTTAGCTTGTATTAGTTTTTACTATTGTAATTAAAATTCTTAATTAAAAATTTATTAAAAAAAAAAGAAACTTACCACCTTACTTGGAGGTAAGTTTCATACTGTTGCCTTATTGAAATATCCAGCCTATCTTCAGCTTCTCTGCCTGTCATCATCTTTGGGACCTTAGCTTCTAGAATAAAGCATTTACAAGAAAAAAAGATAAAAACTTTGGACTTGAATATTGCTGAAAATCTGTGGTGAGATCTCAAATATGCAGTGCATGCAAGGAAGTTATATTTTTGATTAGAAGAACAGAGAACTATTTGTGGACTAGAAGAGTTCTTCAAGGAAAAGTGGGAAACAATTCCCAAAGTGAGAATACAAAGACTCTTAGCTGGCTGCAGAAACTGTTGGAGCTGCGGAAGCTTTTATTTCTGCCAAAGGAGGTGTTACAAAGTACTGGCTGGAAAAGTGTCCAAACTTTTGCATCTATCATATTCACTATTGTCTTATTCTGAATCTATAAACCATGTCCAAATTTTCAGAAAAAAAGTTTAATTTTGAAGTAAGGTTAGGTTGCATCAGTATCTGTTTACTGAGGGATTCACTAAAACATACAATTTAACCAGAGATACCTAACCTCTTACATACAACTGTATGTGTTTACTGAAACTGCAAGGTGTTTTCTAAAAATATAATGGGATGTTTAGACTACAGTTAGAATAAAATAACTCTGTTATAGGGGAACTATTTGTCCTACTACCCAAAGTTGATATTCAAAACAAGGAAACACCTGTTACTTTAAAATTTTTAAAAGTTGCACAACTAGATTGACAGACATTGCATTGATATTGGTAATGAATTTCTGCTCCCTCCTTTCCAATTTATTTTATCCCCTCCCAATAACATGAACACAAACGGCTGAGAACCTATTGTTTTCAGGCATACTTTACTGCAACACCCGGCAATCCCAGTTAATATGGGAAATGAAAGTAATGGTGGTAACTGTAGTTCATCAATATTCAGATGGCTTCAGATCACTAGTTTTGACTTCCATTCTCCATATTTAGGTTCCTGACGTTTCTCCTTTGGGGTATAAATGATGGTGGAACGTTGTCAAGATGCACCCATTGAATTTTACCATTCAAATACTTTATTGGAAGTATACTAAGTTCTGGAAAAGTGACACCTAGAATTATTAGTTTAAGTATTATTTTTCTTCTCCATACTGCACTACAATATATTTCTCTGAAATTCTTACCTACTGACATTTACCTGACTCTATCTGTTCAATTAAGGTTTCTTTATTATAGAAATAATTCTATCTATTAGGGATGTGGAAGGTTGTAGATTCAATTCCAGAAAGGTGCTTCAGAGCATGAGGTGACAAAAAAGTAGCAACTGACACCAAGCCTTTAAAATGAGTGCTGCGTGATTCCAAAGGAAGACTGAGCTGCTTTAAAGAGTTGCAGACAGAAGCTCTGTTCATGTTCTCATTCATGCTGAAGTATCTTTTTGGAATGAAATCTGAAAGACTGTACAGCCTTACTCTCTATTACTTGCTTATTGTGCATACTTTGGCTGGCTTATTCATAAGCCTTGAAAGTATCCCTTTGCAACAATTTGCTATACTAACTAATGTACACAATGAAAGAAATGTACATATTTAACAAGGAGCTGTGGGAATACTTATTGGATATGTTTGCAAACAAGTAAAGGAAAGAGCTACTTTTTCCACTAGTCAAACTGTATTTCTTGGCTATGCTATTTGCAAGCCAATGCCATGGAGAGCAAATATATCCTTTGGTATTCCTACATCGGTTGAGATGAAGTGTTTTGTTTGCAGAACTACACTGCTGCCACTTGAGAATGAAAGAGTCCAGAACAGTGGCACAAATCATTGTCTGTCGGCCTGCCTGCATCTCTGGGCTGTACAGAACTGCATCTACAAACATCAGCCCAGGAATCTACAAACACAGAAATAAATATAATCAGAATGATCTCAATTGAAGCCTTACCTCACTATGTACATTCCAGCTGTCAAGAGTGACGTTAAAGAGAGCTTTCAACGCTTCAATGGCACAATCTGTTTCTTGAAGTGACAAAGGTGACATTTCCTGGTCTTCAGCTGTGAGGTACTTATCTGTCCATGTTATGCTAAATGCACTTTCCAAGGCCTGAGTCAACAGGGGCAATCCCTGGAGGTCATTACGCAACTGGGATCTGATATCTGTGTGCAGGAGGGAGAGGAGGAAGAGGAGACGTAGATCAAAGCACTTAATGTCTTCCACAAATTGCTGATCCTTGCACTTTCTCAGAAGATTGCAAAGCATGGCTGCCAAATTCAGTTCTAAGCTCAGTTTCTGGGCAGCTGGGCTATTAAAAACAATGTTGCAAAGGCATTTTAAAGCTTCCACTATGACGGGAAAATCAGTCACATCCTCCAAATGATCCTCCAGAGTATCCAGCTTTGCTAGCTTCATCAAGGTCTGCATGTTGGTCTTTGTGGTTACAGGAACTAAGACTTTCTTGTCTCTTGAGAGAATGCGAAGAGCTTCTAGACAAGTGACTCTATAGGATGTGTTTATATCTTTATTTAATAGTTGCAATATTCCTTCACATAGTTGCTAAATAAAGAGGATGGAAAAAAGACATATCATTTCCTCTGGAATATATCAAATCCATAATCTACCTCCAATCACAAAGTTTTAATTATCTTCATAATGTTTATTTATTGTGTACTCTACCTGGTTTATTGCTAGGAAGTTATTTCAATAGAAAACATACAAGTAAAGAATACATTAGATATTAAATCCATCAACAAATGAATTCAAGTAACATCAAAAGTACGTATATTGCAGCTTTTCATTGGCATATCAATTGCCTGTTTCCTGAACAATTACATGTTTCTGAATATAAGGATATAGTCATAGGAACTCAGAATTTTAAGTAAAAAGAAAAAAGAAAATTATACTGTGCAGTGGTAACCTCCCTTATGGAACACATTTACTAATTACCCATACATCTGATACATGGCCCCTCTGTACATGTCAGTGTTTGCTTTAAGCATTTGTGGCCACATTAAATGCTAAGAAATCCATAAAAATATATAGTGGTTTGCAATATTTCTAAATAGTAAAGAAAGTTTTTTTTCTCCCCCTGTATTACTTGCCCTACTGCCTGTTCTATCTGTTAGGGATGTGGAATGTTATGGATTCAATTCCAGAAAGGTGCTTCGGAGCATGAGGCAACGAAAAAGTAGCAACTGACACCAAGCCTTTAAAATGAGTGCTGCGTGATTCCAAAGGAAGACTGAGCTGCTTTAAAGAGTTGCAGACAGCAGCTCTGTTCATGTTCTCATTCATGCTAAAGTATCTTTTTGGAATAAAATCTGAAAGACTGTACACCCTTATTCTCTATTACTTGCTTATTGTGCAAACCTTGGCTGGCTTATTCATAAGCCTTGAAAGTATCACTCAAAAAACTAACTCCCACCCTCCAACCAACAACAAGTAGATCTGAGACCTTGTTTACTCTGAACAACCAGCTGTTATAACAAAGACACTGACTAAAAGAATACAAACTAAGCTTCAGAACCAGGGCATGTCCGAATGTTCATATTCAGTCTTTAGGCTGTTCTCCATTTCTCACCCCTATTTGGTGTTTTGTGAGATGAAAACTCTAACACCTCAGTTAAAAACTTGTATTTCTCCAGTAACATGTATAGACAGCTTCATCCTTATGAATTTCCTGCTTGAATCAAGAAGGGTTATATCCCAAATATGATCCATTTCACTATTGTGCTTGGTTGGTGTTGTTTTGGCTACTTTTGTGCAAGCATACACTGCAAATAATCACTGTCAAGCAAAGAGAAACAGCTTATTACATTTATTACTGTCCAAGACTTAATTTAGAAATATATTCCAGAATAGCAACCATCTAGCTGAGCTTGACAGTTATTACTATCAAAACTACATACATGAAACCAAAATAAAATGAACTGATCTGCAGTAAACTCCTTCCACAATTTGGCATGTTTCTTCTTTAGAAACAAGCAGTGTATTGCAACAGGGTCAAATCACTGGAAAGCAAAATGCAAGACCCCAAAGTATCCAACTCAAATGATGTCACCTGGCACACTGCACAGGCAGTCCCCAGTGTTTTGGTTTTACCAGGATTTGTTTGCCAAGTACATGATGTTCCTTGTCTCCCACATAAATGATAATTGGCATCATGTCATGCTGGACTGGCTTAAGATTTTGTAATTCATTATTATGCTGAGGTCTTTTGACCCAGGGCCTTCTTGATTCTAAGTTCTCAATTGATTTTAATTAAATCCTCCATAGGAGGTTCATCAGATAGACATGTTTTTAAATTTATTGAACTCAATATAGGCTTGTAGCTTTTCACTAGGCAATATGGTTATAATGAAGTACGTGAGAACTCTAGGAATAAATTAGATAATAAATTAGCTGCTCTCACCCTTTCCAGCTTCTCTATAACTCACTCAAACTCTGGATGGGTCAACAACATGCCCACTGTTGACTATATGGCACAGAACAAACTGAGACTACAAGAAGAGATTAGCTAACCCCTAGCTGCTAGTAGCCCTGATATTAGCAATCACAATTTTAACTGAGTTCAGGTAGACAAAGGATGGAAAAAGCAAAAAAGCATCCTATCCTGATAAACCATTGTATGTTAATTTGCTAGGCTCATATACTGTGCTAAGCCCTAAATCATAATTTACAAAACACAGTGGCCAAATTCATGCACCACATTCAGCCTAACACAGCGTTTCCAAACCTGGATTCCACTGTTCTCAGCAAATATCTGAGAAAGTTTAATCTAAATAGCTGTAGGACACCAGCTTGGGGAAGCCTATCTTAGAATGGTATGACCAGGCCCTAAACAAGAAAGTTCATTAGCAGAGGGTCTGATCTTCGATTACTGTAATATGTCGTTGTCTACAGCAAGCTGCATCTACAGAAACAAGGCTTGATGAATCTTAAAAAGTGGGCTTTCTGGCATGTGACAGTTTCTGATGCAATAAATGGATTAGTTTTTAAGGGACACCAGGATGATTTGTGACTTTTACTCCAACAGGTTCATATGACTTCCTGTGAAACGGCTGACAAAGAACATGGATGGTAATTGCTGCCCAAAGACTGCTGCTTTTTACAAGCTATATATAAAATTAAAATACATCAAGAGGATTTGTAATTATGTTAAAACAACCAAGAAGGATGGACTTTCAACCTCTGGGTACTACTGAAAATATTAGGGTTTAATTTATAATGGTTTGGATCACAGAAGTTCCTTGAGTGTAGTTTTAAACTACATGCTGGTCATTTGGGTTCTAATAAAGAAATATACTTTCCAAAATGTTACCAACCACAATCAAATAACTCTGAACTGTCTGGGAATTGAGGTGAGACAAGGCAAAAGGGCAGGGTAACATGGGCACAGACCTCCATAAATAGTTAATTTACACCTTACAGTAGTAAATGGCAACAAGAGTTAAGCTAGCCATATTTGTTTTAAACAACTATTTAAACCATTTCCATGGTCAACCTATTACCAAATTAATGAAGACATAAAAGAGTTTAAAGTTTAAGCTAAGCAGACAGCCCTAAAATGTAGTTTTAGCAGCAGAATAAATGGATGATTAGAAAGAACTAATGATAAATTATTTAGTGGAAATAGAATCTAATCTACCCTTTTTAAGTTCTGATAAATTCATTAAGTAGATCAGTGGCTGGGATCATATAACATGCTAATTATAAAACTATTGTGCTTGTTTCTGGCTTAGAATGATTATATGAACAGATAAATAAATCACGTTTAAGGAAAGTACGTCACTTTGAAACCATGGTTTGCTTTAGCTTATTAATTGCAACTATAATTTAGTGGTATATGGAAATGCCAATACTGTACATAATTTGTGTTTTCTTAGTTTTTATGCCTTGACCAAAGCTTTAAATTATTTGAGATCCAAGGTAAGAACAGTGAAAATGAAGAGGAAACAAACCAGGAGTTGGCCAATTAAGCAATTTGCTTATCTGCAAATACATGCCTTTTGTATCTGCACAGTTCTCTGGTTTCTAGAGAATGCAGGTAGCCTAACACCGCATGTTCATACTCGGTTCCTGTTTTCAGGATTTATTCCTCCAGCAGCTTTCTCTTCTGTAATCTTAAATCACAAGTATCAGTCCGACTAAATATAAGTGCATACTACAATTAGAAGAAATCCAATAGCATTTCTCCAGAGAAATCCAAGATTGCAGGAAGCTTAGGACTCAGGTGAAAAATACTAACTCCTGGGAATAGCAAAGGTCTGAGATTTATTAAACATTAACTAGATGCTAGCAGTGTTGAAAGCAGTTCTTTTACATGCAACACTTTTGCTGGCAAGTGTGAGAGTTTTGTAATAATTATTCAGAGACTTGTCTATAATTTCCATCTTCTTAGGTGCACTATGAAGCTCTCAAAGGAACCGTGAATTTTGTTTCACTATGTTCTTCTGATCTTGATGTCTTTTGGAGGTGGGGCTCTCTTCTACATCCCAATACTTATTTTCTAGATTCATCAAAGACCTAGATAGTGTGGCTATTTCTAAAATGCTAAATCACCAATTTAGGAATGTTTGTCCCAAATATATTCCAAAGGGTTCATTATGTTTTCAAGCTATGCAATACAAACAATACAAACCTTCCCTTACAATATTTATTTCTACTGTCTACTTCTAATAGAATAGGATGATTTGGTATTAATGTCTCATATTCTATGAAAATATATAAAGTAAAATTGTTCTCAATACCAATCATCTGCAAAAACTATTCTGAAGGATAGAATTTCCATTTGTATCACTTTTTTTCCTATGATTAGAATACAGGTACCATGACTCCAATGCACAGAGAAACTCAATGTGCATAAAAGAGTTTTCCAATCAGGAACATGTGTGCATACAGCGTAAACGAAGATGGACCTAGAGTTACTAGAAAATGTGTGTTTGGATCACACAATGCAGAATCAGCCTGCAGTTACCATTAATTTATCTACTTTTTAAGAACATCCTGACTCACCAACAATACTCCAACATTCCAATGTTCATAATGTTATGAAAACCATTAAACTAAACAACCATCCATTTCTTTTTAGATCACAGTCATGACTTAGACAAAAAAGCTTCAGAAGCGAACAAGGAAATTAAAGAACTCATGTGTTTTTACAATGCTTGACTCTTCCGTGGGAATGAAATGTTGGTTGTTAATATTATCAATTACTTGTCAAATCTGAAAAATGTTCATGTGTTATTCTGTACCCTCAAGTACAGCAACATAATTTTACTGCTGTTGTAAAAGCTATCAGCTTCAATCACATGAGTATTACTCAGTCAAACCGAATTGTATATATGAAAATATCTTTTAACATTTGCACAAAGCAAATTGTCATAGCCAGACAAGGAACACATTTCTTTCTCCTTCAAGATCCAGCTTCCAGTGTCTTCTCTGTCGTGCGTCAACTGCATAGACAACAACAATAGTGCATCTCATCACAGAAAAGTGCTGTCACTGTTAAGTTCTATTAAACCTGCAGCCCATCAAAACAGTGTATTTACCAGTTTTCTCATATTAATCTGACATAACTTTAAATATATTAAATGCAATATATACTGAATTTAACTAAAATTATTAATAAAAAGCAGTAATAATCCATTTTGCCACAGTCCTAGTTTCAATGTATTTCTACTACATCAAGAACACCACATACAGTAATAGGATTCTGCAAATCCTTTGAAAGAGGTGGTTCAGAAGATACAGAGACACATAGAAACTACAAACTATTACAGCAACCAACTCTTTTTTTCAGATGCCTGGTGAAATGAATTGGCTATGCTTGCACACCTGTAGAGAGACAGTAGGAAGCAGCTTTTCAAAGCAGCCACATCTCCTGCAAATTTTGATACCCCTCTTTGAAGGATCTGCACAGTCCTAATGCATAATATGTGCCAAAAATGCACACACTTTTTAAAGACCAGGGTTAAGATGCTTACCTTTCTTTTTTCTTCATCTGATGACTCAAATTTGAAAGTGGCCCTATTCTAAAGAAATAAACAAAATTCATTTTTTTAAAAAATGTGAATATACATTTTTCATACAGGCTTACACATTTAATTTTGCCAAAACACACTAATTCAATATCTGAACCTTTACCAAAATCATTTGGAAAAGATTCAAGCCTTTCACTTTAACTGAGTGAACTTTTATTTTTGAATTAATCATGAATACAGATTAGCTAGCAATTTCCCTTTTATATCTATGTTTAAATGGAGAAATAGAAATCTGAGGCATCCTTAATAAATTTTTTTAGAATTATGAATAATCATTCTACTGTTGGACAGAGCAGCCCTAACCCACTTAGGACTGCTCAGTTAGTGACTCTTCACCAGGCAGTTACTTGACATCCAAACTATTACCCTCTGAAATGCCAGCCTTAATACTCTGACAGTGCAACCCTAAGAATGTTTGCTTAGAATGAATCCCATCAAGCTCAGAGGGATTTATATAGGATTGCTCTACAAGAATTATTATCAATAGAGCTATCAGCAAAAGGCCCTTGCTGAGACAGTGCCAAGATGGGTTTTGCAAAGTATGAGTTCATGGACAACAGGTTACCATGACTATTAGCCATGGCAACGAAATGGAAGCTAGAATTGGATATGCCTATTAAAATATTCAGCAGTGAAAGAGTTATTGCATCAATACTTTTCAAATACGAAGCAAGAAGCATTGGATAATTTAATCCCCATACAAACACCTGGGACTACTCTGTACAAGTAATAATATGTTCTAGTACAAACTACAGGATGCGTTTTCTGAGTTACAAAATGCTTTGAGAATACCCATCAAGCAATAGATATTTCAACCAGGATCCTACAGATTACTTTAACTAGACATTTTAATTACCTTCACAATGCACTAGCAAGCAACGTCGATTAGTGGAGCAGTGTTGCTAGAGCTGGCTCACTAGTAGCTAGGCAACTACCTAGGGGGACCAGCTGAAGCTTTAAAGGTAACCTTGTGTAGAGGAGTACCCAAAGGACTACAGAGACTTAATTCCTCAACTCATAGCACAGAAAAAACAAACATCAGTCTATATCTAGCTAAATGAGGAAGTCTGCTTTCCATTCTTCATGCTAGCCAAAAAAAAAAAAAAATCCTAAAAATGGGGAAAGTTCAAAGAGAAAAGGTGCTAAAAACATGACCCTGGAGAAAAACAATTACTTGTTTTCATGGGACTTGATTTTTGACAATTTTTTGCCTCAGAAGCTTCACTTTTACACAACATAATTATAGTTCTAATTGTTACAGAACCTTTACTGTGGTTAGTAGCATCATGCAGTTTTTCTACAGCCTTTCTTGAATTCATTAAAAAAGTTTGCATTGTTGTATGCCTACACAGAAGAGGAAGCAATCCATGACACTAAAGGAAGTGGGGAAGAGCTTATTAAGAAAATGTGCATTATAATCTGGAAAAATGTAAATATTCAAATAACAGAAATTACAGGCTACAATAATGATGGTGATTGCCACAGCAGTACTGGATGTTGGGCTGAAGATGACAGCCACGGTGGTAACCCCAAGAAGGAAAAATTAAAGAGCACTGACTCAAAAAAGAAAAAAAATGCAATAATGAGACAAAAGAATGTTATTACTGGGAAAGATGCAAGAAATGTATTAAGCCCTATAAAGAAAACACCTTTGGTGCAGATGATAGGCAGAGCTGAACACTTATATTTGGTGGAACAAAAGATCAGTTTGCCGTTGCGCGGCATGGCATGAAGGAGGCACGGAGGTTGCAATCCTATGCACTATTACCCAGAAGCAAAGAGCAATTTGCTGGGAGAGGGTGGTTATGCCCGGGACGTCCTCCAGAGAGCCACACGGGAGAGTCAGCTTCACCCAGCCAGAAGCACTGACAGCTGCAGATGGATGATGGACGCCGTGGATCAACACAGCTGGGGGGCACCAGGTTGGGGAAGGCTGAGGGATCTCATTCATTAGCCGGCTAACCTCGGAAGCGGGGAGGAGGCTCCCTCGCTGCCTCTGGCCCTTCTAACGCAGCTCGGGGACCCCCAGGCGGGGGGCTTGAGGAGGATGCTCGGAGGACGGGCAGGAGGAGGGGTGGGGACTACCCCGAAGGCTGCTCCATTCTAGCATCGTCCAAGGGCGCGTGGACTGCAACTCCCATCTCCCCAGTGCGCCAGACAGCTAGACTTAATCCGGGTGGGGATTATGGGCGTTACCTCCCCCCACACCTGGAAGGCTGCCCCAAAGGCTACGGGCTCACAAAGGGGGGCGGTGTCGTTAAAGGAGAGCGGCGCTAGCGGGACGCCGTCAATACCTGCTCATTGAAGCGGCTCAGGACCTGCTCAGCCCCGTCTCGCCCTCCGACCGCTGCCAGCGCCGCTTCCACCGCCATTCTTGAGTAGGGCGCGGCCGGACGGCCAGCTCGTTCTCACGGCCAGGCTTTTTTTTTTTAAACCCTTCTACCTTTGACCTCGAATGACGCCACGGTAAGGCCCAGCAACTGCCCCCCCGGAGGCAAGGGTGGGTTCCGATTGGGTGGCAGGAAGCCGAGCAGACGGGTGAATCACCTGCTATTGGTTGAATGCTGTTTACTTCGGAGAGGGGAGGGATGATGTGGCAGAAATGGGCGTGGCAGGTCTTAGCGGGGACTACATTTTCCGGCAGCCTTTGCTGTTCCACTTGGGGACGTTGGAAAGGGTGTAATGCATTGTGGGCCTTTTCTCTGTCTGGCGGAGCGTTGTACAATAAAGGAAAGGAGGGAGATGGGTGCGCTGGGGCTCCTTCGCATTAGAATTGAATTCGTTTATTCTCTTCATTTAGGGCTCCATCAAAGCCAGGGTATCTTTTCTGCAATCAGTGCGAGAGGCTCTGTGTGTATACGAGCGAAAAGCACAATACCTTGTGTTGTCGTATTGAATTACACGGGGCTTATGTCACCGCTTCCTCATCCAGTGATCTGAAACTGAGCTGGACTTCAATTTCTCTCGCCCCCTCCCCTCCCAGCTGGCTCGGGTTTTCTTTCTTCTGTGTGCGCATCTCCCGCCCATACTAGCAGGATCACCCTGACCAATGGCAAGGCTAAACACGCCACAGTGTAAGTGGAAATTATTTATGAGATGAGAATAGGATTTTACTTTTGTTCCGTGGGGGGGGAGGATCTTGAAAGTCTCTGTATTATCTATAACTGGAAGTAGTTCTGATGAACATGCAGGGCTTTTCACAAGAATACACACACATACACATATTCTGTACACACCCTGCACACACATACATACATGACAGCCAGTTTGGTATAATGGTTAAAGTATCAGGCTAGAGATGGTGAGTTCTAGTCCTGCCTCAGGCAAGAAGCCAGCTGGGCGACCTTGGACCAGTCACTCTCAGCCCCAGGAAGGAGGTGATGGCAAACCACTTCCGAAGTACAGTATCTTGCCAAGAAAACTGCAAGGGCTAGTCTAGGCTCATGGGCACCCCTCAAAACAGTATGCATGCATACAAACATATGCACTCTTCCTCTCCTCTCACCTCCCCTCCAGTCTCTACTTTCCACCATTTTGAGTTCTTGAGAATTCGAAGGCTTGCATGCTCTTTTGTGACTAACTTGACCAATAAAGGTATTGCTGAAATGAAGATGATGGGATTTTTCTTGTAGCCAAAACAGCAAACCATGTATTTTTCTTTTTCTTGGCCATTCCTAATACAATAATGATTACTGTATTTTCATTTCCATTTAACCTCAATCCGTAAATGAAAATATTAACACTTCCTGTTCCAGGTGAAGTGGATTATAATCCACAACAGACTATTACCTGACTTAATTATTACCAGACTATTAACTATGTTAATAAATGTGTTGATCTGTTAGAATCCCTGATACAGTTTTTGCTGCAACATATTCATACACAGTCAATTCTCTGGACAAATTTAATTATTATTTTTACTTACTATGGATACCGCTTGTTCAAGGGGCATCTGGATCACAATTTCATTGAAACTATTAAACTATTTGGTTTAAATCCTTGTAGATCAGCTGAAGAGATTAACAGTTACTTAATATTAATTTAAGTAATGTCCCCACCCAAAGCCAATCTTCCTAATAGTGGAAAAAAGAGTGATGATAAATGTCCTTCACTTTATTTTTTGAATTAAAAAAAAGCTATCAGTTTAACAAAGCTTTGCACTGTCTAGCTAATCATTTGTCCTCACTATAAAAGATATGGAGCACATGTAAGGATAAATTTAGTAGTAATTTCACTAATTTTCTAGCAAGTATACCTAGATGAATGCAAACTGCTCCTAAATATATTACCTTGTGGGAATCTCCTATTCAGTTCAATAAATCCAGAAAACAAATGCAAAGTCATTACAGTGTTCATTCATACATTTTCCAAAAGCTACATGTGGGTCCTTCACTATCTTCTTTTTATCTGTTTGTCCCCACAAATTGTTTTTAAAGTTCCAATAATCTGTTTGAAAGTTGCACAAGACTTATGAGCTACCAACTGATTTTCTTTCCTGCATCTGTGGAAAGAAACCAAAACTGAGAAATCACCTTCTGCTTTGTGGATATCACATAAAATTTGTTTTCCAGATTGTGGCAGACAGAATATTTTGAAGATCACACTTGGAAGGATTTTCAAGCCCTGATGGAAATTCATAGGAAGGAGTTTGTTCACGCAACAGCGGCTGCCTCAACAGAGGCAACAGGGAGAGGCTTAGTTCACCTAGCAAGCTTGAAGAACTTGTTTATTTTTCTCATGTTGACCGAACATATCTTGAGGTTATGATGTGGGCAACTACCAAAGAAGTAACTTTTTCCAGCACTTGCGTAGTGTACTCATCCATTAAAACGTAAATAAAACTTAGAGAAGAAGCATGTGGTTATACTTTCTAGCCATTTCCAAACCTGCTGCACAACAGACATGAACTGCAAAGTACAGGTAGTCCTCTTTTAACAACCATTTACAGTTACGGTAATGAAAGAGTAACTTTATGACCAATCCTCGCATTTATGACCTTTGTAGGTCTGTAAAGCAAAGGAAAGCTGAAGTAAGATCATAAGCATAATCATGGTTTCATTTATTGACTGCTTTGCTTAATGACCAAGTTGCTGGTCCCATTTGTCACTAAACGAGGACGATCTGTATTAGTTTTTTGGCAGAAACTGCCTTTCTCAAGATTTTATAGTAGGCTACTAAATGGGGTGAGAGACTGGTCAGCAGTGCATTTTAGTACATGTGTGAAGTTGTGAGAAAAAGAAAGTTAAGGATCACAATCTGAATGAGAAAATGCAGAATAAATTCCATTTTCTTCTTTGAAGATTGGAGGGTTCCACCAGGTACATACTATATGTTTTCTGATATTAGCTAGATTTAATCTCTGCAAGTATTGCCAGTCAACTTCAGAAGCTTTGGGGATCAGTCACAGCAGCACCGATGAGCTGAAGAAGATCAGAATCCATTTTGTTAAAGGCTAGTGACCTTCAGAGCAAGTAGATATCTGAATTAAAAAGTTGGATTTATTTGAGTCAATGTAGTTTTCGTTGCTATGCCCCTGCTAAGTCTCCAACCCTCCAAGAAAACATAAAGCATGGTCCATTTAGTGTTGTGTCACACAGTGGCCAAACACATACATATATTTACAACATGGACAGGAGGGCAAAGGCTCATTTCCATTGTTGCTCCATGACAACTGTTATTTAAGGTATGTTGCCTGTGATACCAGAGTTAATAAACAACCATAAAACCTAGATGTTACTGATAGCCTGATCTTCCATAAATTTGTCCAGGTCCCTTTTAAAACTATCTAAATTGGTTACTTCACCATATTTGATGGCAGAAAATTCCACACTTCATTAATTTTGCAAACGTAATGCAAACCCATTGGCAATTTCTGTGTAAATCTTCATACATACAAGGAATTGCTGTACCACAAAGAAAGCCAAATGATGATTTCACAGCATTTATTATATAGGTGTTAACAGGAAATTAAACAAAAAAAACCTTTGTAATTGTGTTCACATTTCATAGGAATAAAGTCAAAGCAAAAGCACATGTTTTGAACGCAGAGTCCAAATTCAGTGCTAGGCACCTGTAGTTGAAAGATCTTAGAGACACTGCAGAGACCTTAGACCAAAGGAACTCTGTATAAAGAAGCTTTATATAATCATATATACGTTCATTGTATCACATATAGACTCAATAGCTGTGTTTACTAATCCATAATTTATTTATTTGTGCTTAACTGAATTAGCCTAATTGGCTGGTTCACACTGAACTATAAACAAGCCAATCACATTTCATCTTAGAATGGTGTGCAAACCCTGTCAACAGATACATCATCTAACGGTGGAAATGATTGGATCACAGGACAATAAGACTTGGATTCAAAGCTAAATGAACTTAAAGAAATTCACAAAAGGAAACTTTCATCTTCCTCCCCTTCTCAAGACTGGGATACATACCCAGCAACTGGAGATGAGTGGATGAAGATAACTATCATCAATTAAATTGGTATTGCCATGGGAAACATCTTTCAAGAAAGGATTTGCCAGTGTACCATCTACTTCCAGAAGTTCCAACTTCATATTATCATGAGTGATACCACTATACAGAGTCAAATGCTATAGTCTCCAAACTATCTGATATGGCTTCACCATGCCTTAGCCACAGAGCAGCCCCAGATTCCTTGGGGATTACCTACTACAACTATTATTTGAGAGAATCTTAGGCATGAGAATTTAAAAGCATCCTGAGTACTCTCTTTTGTGCATTACTCTGGTACTTGGATAATAGTTTGGTTACCACCTGATCACTGAAAATTCTCTCCAGATCCAATGGTGAGGGATTAATCAGGAGCATCTACTGTGTATATATCTAAAATTTTGGAGTTGTGGGTGCCACAGTTTACTTTGGATATATATGATTTAGACCCAGTTTGGATTGGTGGTTAAGGCACCAGGCCAAAAACTGGGAGACTGTGAGTTCTAGTCCTGCCTTGGGCACAAAGCTAGCTGGGTGGCCTTGGGCTAGTCACTCTCTTTCAGCCCTAGGAAAGAGGCAATGGCCAACCACTTCTGAAAATCCTGCAAAGAAAACTGCACGGACTTGTCCAGGCAGTTGCTAGGAATCAATGCTAACTCAAAGGGAGATGAGAGAGAGGGAGGGGGGGGGAGAGAGAGAGATGATGATAGATAGATAGATAGATAGATAGATAGATAGATAGATAGATAGATAGATAAAGATACTCCTGATTGTTTACTCTGATACTCCAGCTTTTTCCACCCTCCTTCAGTTGGCTATGGGAAAAGCCAACATTTATGCCTCTAACAACAAACTACACAGAGTCTTCATACCAACTGCAGTAAGAGGGGTGCTGTTCTTGTTTCGCAGCTGGCTCTCAACTCACTGGTTGTGGAAGCCATCTAGAAGAAGTTATCAGAGCAATGACATATGGATAAAGCGGAGAAAGTGGAAGAAAGCTGGGTATGATATTTCACAGGGAATACTCTATTTTATCTTTTCAGAATTATGAATCATTAGACATGTCTCAGCAGTTATCAGCTTTTTTTTTTTTTTTTTGAGAGAGAGAGAGAGAGAGAGAGGAATGATGACCTTCTTCATTTGGTCATCAGAGGAGAAAATAAAGCTCACAGGAATCTTCACAACTCCGGCATCAGTACTTCTGAAATAAATCAGTACTGCAAAATAGGTTGTGGAGTAGCTTGATGTCCTTGACTGGATTGGCTGACAGCCACTGTGGTCATAATCTAAGAGTTCAAAGTAATATTCTCCCATACTTGGAGATGTTGTACAAAGTGGGAGCTGAGTAGGCAAGCAGTCAAGGAGACAGTTGAGTCAAAGGCAATATTTAGAAGGATTCCTGTACCAATACCTAGAGGAAGGACAACTTTCGATGGAACTAGAAAACCTTTGTATATCAGGAGCCTATCTCTACTTTTCAGATAGAGGCAAAGAAGAATGTGATGGCCTGCAACTATCTGGGTTCATGTGTCAGGATCAGTACTGAGGAAAACAAAAAATAACAGGTTAGCCAGCTGCATCCCCGTTTGATGAGCAGCATTTTTAAAAATATTTTGCATTCCATCCATTGTGTCATCTGCTTTTGGGCTGAATAGACTTCACTGTCAAAAATAAGCCCTTGGTTCAGTTCTCGGAACTCCTGAGAGATCATAACTCTTGGGTTATGACCACAGTGGCCATCAGTTACACACTGGTTACTGCTCATGGGTAGTTGTTCAGTCTCCTATCTGATTTTATTTCTGTTGAACATGGTTTTACTTCTGCTACACAAAGGAGTGATTAAGTTTGTTCTACTATCACAACTTGCTTTTATTCATATTGTGGTATTAAATACTAATGGAGGAGCATGCCCAGTACTTGATCTCTGCTTTCAACAAATACATCCAACCATAAAGATTCAGAATGAGGGCATTTCAGACTAGTTTTCCTCAATAACCTAAGTGACATTACTTCCATATAGCTGTTTTTCCACAACACATTTTTTTTCTGTTCTGTATTCAGCAATATTTCTTAGCAATTCAGGATGTTGTTTTTCAATCTGCCAGCCATTCTCAGGGTTTTCACCAAGTCATGAGAATGATTGTGACATATCTTCATTTATTGGGCATTCATATTTACAGTATTTCAATTACTGTCCTCTTATTTTGTCAGTTAGTATACTGGGACTACTATAGCTTCGTGGTTCTCAGCCAGTTGGTCATATAAATATAAAGAAGTCCTGTCTGGGTCTTTCCCAAGTCATATATCAGGGTCTATCTAGATTCTCAGTCAATATGGGTTTTAATACCATCTCTTTAGGTACTAATTCTCTCAACAATGGCTCTTGACAGGAGCAATCAATCTTAAATGCAGTTTCGTATGGTGCGTTGTCTTTTTTATCTTATCACATCCAGTACAATGAATGTGCAACATACATGGGCTCCAGAACTGATTTATCACCATTCTCCACTCAAGGTTGGATCCCCAAGGGACTTCTGGGGAAGCAATGGTGGACTGAAGACACCATGGCAGAAAGAGGAAATGGTGAATGGATCGTCTCCTTGGAACCCCTCTCCAACTCAAGGAGAGGACTAGGATCACCCACAGGTTTGCTCCATATAAAGGCTCACCCTCAAAGAGACCACAAAATAGCAATCTCTGGCAGGTTTGAGAGCTCTGGGAGCCAGGGGAAATCATCCTGCCTAAACCGCAGCTCGGTGCCTTCAAATGGACACTTCCTTTCTTAATTACCTTAGGAAATTGCTTGTTCTTGATCTTTTGGATGTTAAGAACCTTCTGAAGGGCAAGTTTTATTATGCCGGGAGAGCTTCCTTCTATCCTGGATGAAAGAAGTTTCATGTAAGTTTAAGGATTAAAAAGAAAAGTTTTAATTTTGGGGAAACAGCAGAAGAGGGACTAGAATGTTGATTTTGGAAAGTTAAGGGACCAGACAGACTTGAAAGAATATTTCTTGTGGGTTGTTTAAAATTTTATAAAAGTATATATGAAGATTTTGAAATGAACTGTAAGAAATCCTACCATGGGAAAGTTTTGCTTATTGGAAAATAAACATTAAAAGGAGACTTTGAAGGTTGACTCGAGGGAACCAGAGAGAACTAAGGATTATAATTAAAGGAGAAGAGACCTATTAATACAATGGAGCAATATTATCTGACTATAGAAGAAATTAAGGTTGTCTGGGAACAATGTACTCAGAAATTACTTTCAAGATTGTCTGCCATTATAAAAATGGATCTAACAGAGGCTACAGAAGAGAAACAGATTTTACTGCACAAAATAGAGGCTGAGGCTGGCTTGAATATGGATTTGAAAATGGATTTTTTAAAAATGCCAGACTACAAGAATGATATGGAGAAAGATGCCACAATGGATTTACAAATGAAACTGGCTGATGTTTTAATAAGAGATATACAAATAATAAATCAGAAGAGTGACTTGGATAGCCTCCTTATCCTGGATTTACAAAAGGGACCTGTTAAACTACTGAAGCTGTTGCTGAGAGGAGACAAAGAAAAAATGATAAGAAACCAATTTGTGGAATATTACTTGACAGGATTAAAGACCAAACTTTTTAAAAGTAAATGGAAGGACTATAAAGTGCATTTATTTGATCAGGGTTAAAACATATATGTTGTGATTTCTGGTAGCTATTAATGGAATTTCTTCTTGACCAGAACTGAATGGCAAGGCTTTGAAGATTTGTTTATAAATGGGGAGAGGTTTTTTTTGCTTTATTCCTCAGAGGGAGTGATAAGTTGGAATACAAAATGGATTTATTTAATTAAGGTTAAAATATATATGTTATTATTTCTGGTAGCTCTTAATGACTTTTGCTGAATAGAACTGAATGGTGAGTTTTTACTGTGTTTATTGATAAGAGATGAGATATGGGAAGAGATTTTTTTTTATTATTGAAATACTAGAGAAAGTGTTAAGTTACTCAGGTTGTTTATACTTGTCTGGAGGGAGGGGGGAGTCATTTCTTTATATTTCTCCTTTTCCTGCTTTTCTTTTTTTTCTTTCTTCTCTCTCTTTGCACTTTTCTTCTTCTTTTTCACTTTTTATATTTCTCTTAGTTTGTATTAGTCTTTTATCTTTGTATTTGTAAACTTTAATAAGTTTTACCAAAAAAAAAAAAAATTGGATCCCCAAGGATAGGTCTTGATTGTTTCTTTTGTATGTTGCTTGCTTTCTGTCTTGGTAGGGTCCATTCTGTTGTAGCTGTCACTTTTCCATACTTGTTCCTCCAGAACTGTGACTATGGATACCTCCTGAACTGGTTGGATAGCCCATTGTGCTAATTTCACTGTGAGAGGAAAATGGACGCTGGCAGAGCAGTTATGCCCATTGTTCCCTGTTCAGATGCCTGCTTCAATAATATTTTTCTTTAGGTTGCTCATTAACTCATTCTCCCCTCCTTCCCCCCTCCCCCTCCCCCTCCCCCTCCTTCCTTCCTTCCTTCCTTCCTTCCTTCCTTCCTTCCTTCCTTCCTTCCTTCCTTCCTTCCTTCCTTCCTTCCTTCCGCCTTTGAGTCAGTATTGACTCCTGGTGACTGGCTGGACAACTCCCTGCAGTTTTCTTGGCAAGATTTTCAGAAGTGGAAGAAGTTGCCATTGCCTTCTTCTTCCTAAGGCTGAAAGAGAGTGACTGGCTTAAGATCACCCAGAAGGCTTCATCCCTAAGGTGGGACTAGAACTCACAGTCCCCTGGTTTCTAGCCTGGTGCTAAGAAACTACACCACACTGGCTCTCTAACTGATCATTAAGTGATTATTAAAACACTGGGAGGACATTGGGAATAGCATTCAGGAGCAAGCATAGTAGGAGTCTACTTCCTTTCAAAAAATGTTCAGCTACAGAAGGTTTCTGATGGGCTTCAACATAGGTGCAGGAACCACTCAAGTAACTACAGTTACAAATAAGCAACTGGTTCAGCCTCTCCTTCTTCCTGAAGCTACTTGCAACTCCTGAAAAGTCTCTGGAGATTTGGGGGAGTCTCATTCACTTTCTGCAAACCATCTCATGTTATTCAGGATCAGAAAACATATCCCACAACTTTTTTGGGGAGGGGAACAAATGTCTCAAAAAGAAGGCATGAACATATGACCTTACATAATCTACCTTGTTTTAGAAAATTCCTCTTATCCCACCCCACATGGTTCAGGAATCATTCCCCATGTACAATCCATCAATTCTCCAGAGGGGCTTTGCAGGACAGAGAGCAGGAAAGTTCTTCTTTAACTTAGGTTCCAAACCTACTTTATTTTACACAGTATACAATAGCTATTCTTTCTGACACATGATTTAGAAGTGTAATATATATATATAAACCACCATTCTTGGTTGCCTGTCTAGAACTCAAAATATTTCAAATTAATTAAGATAAGATTATTGGTTCCATATGTTTGTTTTTTATTTAAGTGTGAAAAGACTTATAGATATTGGATAACTGTACAAATAACACAATTCCATTTTAACCATAAACACAGTTATCACCACGGTTGAGTGCTATCAAATATTTTATTTACAAAACAATTATTAAAATGCCTGATGCCAGATTTCCTTGTAATATCTTACCCATAGGGTAATAAGTCCACCATAATTACTAGGTGCTTTTTATATAATACAGAAGCAAAACACCCTATGTTAATAGTCTTTCTACAAAAAAATTCACAAAGATCTATGAATTTGACCAAAAATACCAATGGAAAATAAGACTCCAAAAATACAATTTCCCCATACTTACGTAACACAGAATAGGTTCAAAAAGGCACAACTCTGAAATTTGTATAAGTGTAAGAAATTGTCTTGGCAAAGGACCAGGACCAGGTTTTATAAATTGGTTGTCATCTTTTATGGCAAGTCTCACACATTTCCTCCATTTCACAGCACTCACATGTCACTTTCTTGCTTTCATTAGGTTCTTTCCAAACTCCCACAGAAGTTGCCCCATAGGAGCCCAAATAGCCCTCTTCTGTGATGCTTTTGTGCTGATTGCCACAGTGTTAGTGTCCAACATCAAGACTTTGATAGATACTATTTAGGACCCTTCTACACATCCCAATAGATTATTCAACTACTTGCTATGCTTTAGATCAGTGTTTCTCAACTCAACTTTCTTGGCAACTCTAAGATGTGTGGACTTCAATTCCCAGAATTCCCCAGCCAGCATAACATTGCCCTAGAGCACCAGATTGGTTCACTGGCAACTTCAGGGGAAAGAAGACCTAGAATTGTGCCTGGGGCCTGATGGAAAGCAACGAGTGAAGTAATGGAAGGAAGGATCTCACTTAGGCTGATATTATATACCCATACTGTATAAGAACTGCTCAGTAGGAGAGGATATTTTTCCTACCTGGTCTTTATACTTCTTCTCTCTCACACACACAGTAATGTTCTGTAGGAATGGGGCAGCAGGACTGCAACCTTTGCAATTAAGGACCCATTACTTTTAATAACCATAGAATGATATAAATACTGATAACATAATACAAAACACAGCAATTTAAGGCAGTGATCATTCAATGCTACACATCTTTTTTTTTCAAGGTAACACTTATTTGATCAAAAGGAAAGTGCACCATGATATAAAGTTATAAGTAAACTGGAATTCATCTAAACACAACTAACATGCCGTCTTAAGAAGCCTCAAATATCAGTAGAAACTGAGGACAATAGCAAACCTAGCAATAACTCTGGAAAAAGCTAGTGAAGGTTTTTAAAGAGAGGCAAAAACCTTGTTTCATTTTCCTTTAGCGGAAATTTGCTCATTCCAATGTGTTTCCTTAAAGATTGCTTACGAAGTCCCCATGAGCAAATATGAAAGGTGATCAAATACTGCACGTATACTATCCGACATCTTTACAAATCTGGGATAAGCGAGCCAGTATTAGGATCACTGCATTACAGATTGTGTTGCCTAATGCCACAGAAACATTGCTTGCATGACGTGGGATGCTATAAAGCTGCAGGAGAGACTTAGAAGAGTGGCAGAGGCAGGAAGGAGTTATTTCCATTCTCTCTTACTTGTGCTCCCTCCCAGTCTGCTTTTCCTGACAGGGATAATTTCCTGCCCTACCTTCCACTGAGGAGGTAAAGCAAGCAAAGTGAAATGGGAAAGAAATATTTACGTAGGGGAAAAGCAGAGATATCCTTCTCTTACCTGTCTGTGGTACACTTCAAAACCTGATCTATTTTTTTATAGAGGAAATGGAAGCAATCAGATTTTAACCATGGGCTTATTTCTGGCCCATAGGCAAACTGGGTGCTTCGCATTCAACACTTCTAGCTGTTATACTGTATAGGCTGATAATGATAAAATGCTAAGCCGTGCACTGAAAAAGGGATCTCTGGACATAAGAAATCATGCCCTCCTCAACCATATGTTACCAGGTCTATCTTGAGGGTCTGGACATTTTTTTAAAGTAATAGCTAGTATTGCCACACTTGCAGGAGGATTACAGGAAATTCTAGCTCCACACAGTTTTAACCAAAAATTTGGACTCAAAACAGGAAAATGAGAGGATTTTTTTATGGTTGCTTAGTGTCAATGTGGATGATTAAATCAAGACATGTAATTTTTGATGACCAGACTGGATAATTTTCAAGTCCGTTATATTTCCATGCTTTTCTGAGGAATATAGGCCTGTCTGATGCAGATATATTCAACTGCAATTGCAGGTTTATGAACAAGCAAAGCAGATGGAGAACATTCAGTGACAACTGAGATGGCAACTGATTCAGGGCAGTTTTCCAGCATGTGGAAAAAAACACAAAAATAAAAGGCACACCTGGGCCTACATAATGCTTAATAGCAGCACTAAAATCTTGCTTGCCTGGAGGAACCATTGCACTGGCCTAGAGCATGCCATGCTTATAGTCATGTACCCAGGGATCTTTCCCATCTTCATGGTCATTACCAATGTCCACATAAGACTTCCATTACTCTACTAGCAGGCATAAACCTTTTTGTCTGTTTTTATTAAATATGAAGGATTGATATTATTACCAGTCAGGTTTATTTTGCCCATCCTGTGGTTGCTTCCCCATTGATGTAGGCAAAGCCAGGAAAGTGTTGCATGTGCTCGTATTCAGAATTTCTCCGTGTGGTTAATGGGGTGTACATGTCACTGGAATTTCCATATCTTGTGGAATGCATGGGTGGACTTGTATAACAAGGGTTTGCTGAAGGCACCTCTGCCCAGCGAGGTGTAACTGGAGATGGATGCAGTCTTGGGGTGCTGCTCATCAAGCAGGGCTCCATCCGTGAAGACGGGCTATTGAAAGGGTACTAAAGACATGAAAGTACATTGTGAAAAAGTTTGTCACACATCTACATTTCGGAAAGAAAACCACAAAAAATAAAATAAGAGTTAAGGTTCAAATTCTGTCCAAGCTGTCTCCTCAACGTTTTATGGTGTGCAGTACAGAGTTACAAAAACCTGTGATTGTTCAAGGGAAAACAAAGTTGTTCTGGGAATTTTAACTCAGTATACAATAAATCCATCCCTTCTATCAAATCAGCAAACACCTAAGTTAAATATTAAATGTTTGATATTACAATTACTATAAAATAATAAATACACCTCACATTGTATCATAAAGTATCACATACAATTGTTTGCAAATGTGTAGCCACACCTACTTACATTGTATGCTTTAATGAATCCCTAAGTGAACAGATCCTAATCTTACAACTGAAGTAGGATGATAAAGCAAGTAAATTGGAGGAAGCTGCAAATTCCATCGTACGGGAGTAAGCCTTGGTATGAAAGAACTTTTTTCATTCACCATTTCCATCTTCATTCCAGACCCTTTTTGCTCCAGATTTCAGGTCCACCAGGAACCTGTATCTCCTGACTTGAAAACTGTATTTTTTATTTGGAAACAGTGAAAAGGGCCTAGTTCCAAAAAAACCCATTTTCAATCAGACATAATAGTATTTGATAATTCAGTCATTTCTAGACTAGAAACTTTATATGGACTTTTTTGCTGAAAAAAGAAAAAATGATATGATGATTTATGGGTATGAGGATTAAAAAAGATGTGGACTAAGTGAGGGCTTGAAGGGATCTGTATAACATCTAGGAGGGAGGATTATAAGTTTGTAATTATCTGTTGAAGAGAAGTTCAGAAGTCATATTTCATAACTATAGTTTCCTTTTTTTTCTTGCCCCTTTTTCTTCTTCTTTTCTTTCTTTTCTATCTTTTCCTTTAGATTTGACTTTTACAATAGGTAAAATTCTCAATAAATACAAATAAATAAAAAAGATAATTCAGTCATTTCTTTCAGCATTCACTGTGGCAGGACACAATATATAATTCTGAGGCAAATCTTGACAAATATAAAAGATGTATATTTGAATGGCACCTTTCTACTCAAGATCAGTGTTTTTTAACCTCAGCAACTTCAAGATGTGCAGACTTCAACGCCCAGAATTCCCCAGCCAGCATGGGAGGTGAAGCCCACACATCTTAAAGTTGCTGTGGTTGAGAAACACTGCTCTAGATTGTGGTACTATGACACACAGGAGCACAGATAGTTGTTTATTGAGTGATGACAGTGGTTTGATTTTGCACAATGCAGCAGGACGTACAGTATGGCTTAAACATCGCAGTAGTTGGGTTTACTCAACACATTTTAAAGCCATACCCAAACACACCTGACTATTGCTTAGTACAATTTGTGAAGCCAGCATTCGTCTCTGGAGGTTTGGACTCTGCACAGGGACTATCCTTCTTCCTTCTCATTGGCAGTGCAAGAAAAGAGTCTCCTTAAACGCTGCCATCGATTTGATGATCTGCCATTCCCCGTTTCATTAACATTCCAAGGCAAGCAAGCCCAGGCAGAAAAAAAAAGGCTAATAAACGACTGTAAAAACAAGGGGAACAGGGACACAGTGAGTTGTTTCTCTGTGTGGCCAACCCTGTCACTCCCCCCGTTGATGCAGCTGTGTTTATGAATGTGTCATGAATATAAAAAAGAATAATTGCTGGAAAATAATATGGCATTGCAAATATGTAGTATTTTTACAATAAAATCTGTGATGGCTGAAGCCCCAGCACGGAAAGATTTGTAACGGTAGGTCAGCTAATTGCAAATGAGTCAGGGCCTTCTTTTTCCTTCCAGTGAAGAGACTATTGAGAAACAATATTTTTAAAGTCCGCCTTGGACCCTGCCTGCCTATTAACTCCACCAGTGAAGCATCTATTCAGCCTTGTTGGAGTGTCCAAGGCTTCACCATCTGCGCGGATGCCTGCCCAAGCAGTCTGAATCACCTTTCACACTTCGCATCCGGTTTAATGAAGAGTGCTTAAGCACGCTGATCTCAAAACACTGGGGCCTAGTGATCTTTGCCTAGTATAAAGGCGACGTTTGTTGGAGAGCCCTTGACAGGAAATTACCATTTTCTGGGTCAACTCACTTGCCATCCCCATGCCGTTGAAACTTGACAAGAAACACTAGTCCCTTTAAGTTGGGGTGACTTTAAGCTGATTATTGTTAAGGCCCTTTCTCCCCGAAATTTAAAATGAGCTCTAGTTCTTTCCCGTTATTATTTTAGAAAATGCTATTTTAAATGTCTCCTCCACCCAACCAAGGTTGAGTTCTTGAAGATCAGTCTGAAGAATAATCTCTTTATTCTTATCCTTCAGCTTGCTGGTTGATTATGCAAAGAGTGAAAGGTGTCTCTGTTCAAACAGCAACAATATTTTCCTTCTGAATGCAACTCTAATATTATAAGTTTTATTCATATTTTAGTAAATGCACTATCTCTGATATAAAACAAAATATTATTGTTCAAATCTTTAGCCTTACAGTATTGTAATATATTTCACTGGTCTTTTAAAAAATGCACATTAGATAGTATGGAAAGTACATTGTAAAATCAAGACATAATATAGATTTTTTAATTGGTGACCATATAAAATATTACAACTCTTGTTTTCCATGTCTAATGCTTCTCCATTTTTCACTTAATATATGATGGGACTATTGAAATTCAGTTGGTGATTTCAGAATGAAATTGAATCATACCCAGTTCTTGCTCAGAGTACTGATACTTGGGCTGGCTCCACAGAAGGGGGACATTTGTCCACTGAAGGCCTTACTTAACTACTTTTGGAAGAACAAAAGTCACAGTGGGTGGGGCAGGACAGAACAAGGGTTTTTTTAGTCTTGGGGGAAGGGTTTTTTAAAAATTTGTTTTAACTATGTTAAAATAATTTAGAATTTTCATGTGTTTTTCTACCTCATGGTGGTATGTAACCATGTTATCAATTTTAGTAACTGTAGTTAGAAGGGACCACACAAAAGATTTTGAGAGCTGCGTGTGACCTTGGGGCCTCAGGTTTACCACCTGTGTCATAACCCATGGTTTATAAATCATTACAGCTGGATTCATGCAACACTCTAAGCTGAAACCAAATAAATCTCTGTATGGCTTTATATGATGTCTGGACCCCACCATAAACTCCTTGTTTATCTTTACAACTTGAATGCACATGGGTTATATAGTCAACTTCACTAAATCTTTTCCTCCCTGGGTGTTAAGCTTGCCACTTGATCTTCTGTGCTTTTAACTGCAGGCTGAAAGTAGCAGGTGAAGCCTTTCTCATCATGGACAATGCAGGCAGGAAAAGTTTTATCTGTTAAATTTCTGTCAGGCTCCAGATAAAGGCACAGGGGCAGGTCTGTGGTAAATCTACTGGGTGAAGGGGGTCTGTCCAAAAGAAAAAAAGCAGAAGCAATTTTAATCTTAGCATTATCGCCACCCAAACATTAGGGGTGACATCTCAGAGATGCTGTGCTGCAAACTGTACATTTTGTCCACAAGGGAGTATGATCTGGTCATGGGATACAAATAACTTCAACAGGGTGAAGGGTGCAAGTGCTCTGAACCTGAGAATTCTCCCATCCATGCTCCATTAAAAGGAAAGAAAATCATGTTTTGTTCACAAATACATTTTATTCTGCTCAGAAGCTGTAAACCACTGTGGAAAATAGACACATTAAATCTGGAGTTCCTTGGAAGTTCCTCTTTAAAAGTATAATTGTTTAACGTTCATAAATATTAAAAATCTATAGCCTGTATTTGTCAGGACTTTGCCAATTTTCTTATCAACCAACACTACTTAAAGGCAAATAAATAATCAAATATTGAGTGTACTACATGTAAAAAGGGGGCAGGGTTTGATTTTGTGGTTGCAGCTACCACCCTGCCTTTTTTGAAAACCCTCCCTAAGGCTGCCCCATGGATGTCTTATTTAACCTAATTAGCTGTGACACTGTTGTGCAGGGGTTGACACTGACCTGTGAAGAGTTCCTGTGATAAGCTGAGTAATGGAGGGGTGCAGAAATAGTGCTGTCATGTGGTAAAGATGGATACTGACTCTGCATCGGGTGGGAGTGCTGGTTTCCATAAGTACCATAGTTATAACTTCCTGTGTACCTGAAAAAATACAGAAGAGTCTTGGAACTGTACTTCATATAATGATCCTGTCCCCAGACTGAGGCTAATTGGATAACTAATTGTTGGAGGGGACCATGCTGGGGAAGGGTATTCTATGCTTGGTTACCCCTTCCCTCTTCAAAAAAAAAATTAACCTACCCATGTTCTTCTCTATGGTGATAAACAGGTATCCTGTGGGTCACAGATGAAGGAGGAACATGAGGATTTCTCATGCAAGGCAGTTGTTGAGAGTTTTCAGCAGGTGATCCAGCAGCTGTAGTTACAGTGTAGGTGAGAGACCATGTGTAGGATTGCATGGCCCCTACATAAAATAGAAGGAACCAGTTAGCTTCCAAATGCTTTACAATCTCCATTAAACTCAAATGCAAGGATAGTCTGTAGATCGTGTAGAGTCCTGATACGGTGGGAGGAGGAGGAGGAGGAGGGGAGAGAGAGTTGGACCTGATGGTGAATGCCAGAATCCTAGGTAGTTACACAACTTTGAGAGCAGGACTGGGAAAGCTTTGTGTAGGGAAGACACCGCTGATTAACTTCATAAACCAAGCTGCTTGAAACTGTACACATTACATTTCTCTACTAAGATAACAAAGATAGCTAACTATAGTAAAATATGATCTAATAAAATGTGGGGGAAAAATGATTTTCATGTGTTACGTGAAAGGGGTTAAAATGTCAAAAGAAAGACCCTCTGTATATGCTCAGAATATATTGTTCCTGACATTAATGTTGCACAGTAAGGAGACGTGGTAGTGAAGGTAGATTCTATACAGAAAGGCCACACAGAACTTGTAGAACTGTATCAGCTGGTAAATGCTGCAGAATCACTTCTTTTGAAGGCACAGAGGTAAAAACTCCAAGCTGAAGTCTTGGTAATTGTATGTCCATTAAGTGAAAATGCAGAAACTGTTGGTTATTATCTTCCTCTCCCATCCAAGAACCAACAAACTCCAATGCTGCTTAACAGGGGTATCCACAGGGTATGGTAAAAAAATCAAGATGGAGGCCATAACAGTATGAAGCTCCACCTGTTTTTTATGTGTGTCATGTGTACAGAACTTTTATCTCACTATCATGGCTGCCATCTTGACTTTTTTGACCAAACCTTGTGGACAGTCTACTGCTTAATTTTACTGAGATCAGTGAAAGTTAGGTAGGTACTTCTACTCGAAGAAGTAGAGAGATGATAACCAAGATGTAAAATCCCTGTGAATAGGAAGTTATTAGAATAGGAAGTTATTTTAAATGAAGCATTTTTTCACTTTATCAGTCAACTAAAAATCACAGAGTGAAAGTGTCATTTTATGGCAAACACTGTATGATTTCCCAGAATAGTTAGTGCACCCATCCCAACCGCCTGGCACGTTTGAAAGTTAGTGTCATCGATTTCAGTACAATTTATTTCCAAATGTGATTGTAAGGACTCAGCATGTTTTTATCAGATTTTTGCCTGTCAGCTAAAACACCCCACTGAAAAGTAGCCTGCGACATTATAGTTATCCAGTGACAAAGTTTTATGGTTTCTGTAAATAGGCAGGGGTACTTCAAAGCAGAGCAATGCTAGCAAATGAGTAATCACAGCCTTTAGACAGAGAATGAGGAGAAACAGCCAGACAAGCAATAATTTCGTTGCGGTATTGGTATTGTCTGAACAATCATTATTCAGGCCTTTGTAATTTCAAGAATTAAGGCCTAATTATTGCTATTCAGGACACAGCAGTTGTACAAGAAAGACTTAAAGAATAAGGCGGCTATATCTTCCCAGAGGTTTTATAGTGGAGCAATTTACGGATGGTAGCCTTTATGAGGAGTGTGCTGCCTTGAAAAGCAGGATGAGTTAATTTCCTTTCCGTGCCTGATTACCAAAGGTCTCCAGAAGTTGTAGTTTGGAAGGCTTGATAGTTAATGTGTGTTGCTTTCTCCACTCTAGATCCCCCAAATGTGCTGGACTATAATTCCCAGAATTCCTAGCCAGTGCTGGCTAGAAATTCAAGGAATAGTAGTCCAACACATCCGAAGACCACCAGATTGGGAAGGCTGAAGATTAAAGTTAATACTCCCGCTATACAGCAGTAGCTTAATAAAACATGACATACAGTGTATAGCACAGTGTTTCTCAGCCTTGGCAACTTTACGATGTGTAGACTACAACTCCCAGAATTCCCCAGCCAGCCTTGCTTTCAGTACAATTTATTTCCAGATGTGATTGTAAGGACTCAGCATGTTTTTATCAGATTTTTGCCTGTCAGCTAAAGGCTGAGAAATGCTGGTGTAGCAGTTTTTTCAGAACTAAACTTGATTATAGCCTGAGAGATTATACAAACATATTCACCATATTACTATTTATTATAATTGCATTCCTAAGCATTCCAACTGTTTGTTATATCATATTTCAGTACCCCTTAAGTGATTAAAAAGAAACTCTCATAAACTGAGTCAGATCATTACTCTATCTGACCTAGTGCTTGCTGTCTACATTTAGCCACTGTTACTCTTAAGCTTTCTTGCACAAGGTGGCATGCAAGAGAAATTTATTCCATCCCCATAAATTTATCTAATTGGCACATCCAGAATTAATCCCAGAAATGAAAGGTAATTATTTGTATTTGCGTTTTTCCAAACTTCGCAATACATTCCGATAAAAAATGTGTGCAAGACACCAAGAACCTGCATTTGTGATAATGCCCACATTAGACCAAATTACATACAAAGATATGAATTGGGTGAAGGGCTGGGCATATAAAAATATATGTAAAATTTTGCGTAGCCTGTTTTTGGTTCCCTGAGGCAAATTGATGCAGAAATAAGTCAGGCTGAAAAAATGGGAAAATGAAAGTGACACTGCAAGAGATCGAACTCTCTTCTGATATGATACTCAAAATCCTGGGACTTTATGCATGCACACCGTATGCTGTGCCATTGTGGAAATGCCATTTCCACAAGATGAACAACCCTTCAAAGGTTTCAGTATTCCCCAGGGTGCAGCTGGGGTCAGACTGAGGAAGAGATTACTGCAAATGCACCTCTCCCTTGCAATAGTTTACTTGCCTCTAATCAAATTCCAGACAGGTGTACACTTGCAAATTGTCCACAGAAGGTGAGTGAATGGGCATGACAGCACTGGAGCAATAAAAATTGGCAGAGACCAAAAGTATTCAGTCTTTACCCTCCCACCTCCCATGCAGCAATGCACCGTTTCTGTGCTCCAAACTGCCTGCTTCCAAACCAGCTTTTTCCCTAGCAAAAGTGGTAATCAGGACTTTATTATAGGCATTTGCATATGGCATTCACTTCCTCTCTAAGGCCACTTTCATTACTTTGTGGGAGGAAATTCTGATTGCTGCGACTCAAAAAGGATATTGTAGAGCTGGAAAATCTGTAGAAAAGACTGACCAAAATGACCAAAGAGTGGGGATGGAACTAGAACAACAGAATACCAGTTACTGAAACTCTGTATCCATCTTATTTCCTTCCATTCCAAATGTACCTTTTTTTAATGGGCTTATCTTTTAATGTGCTCACTTGATTTTCTTTTAAGGTTCTTGGAAATAATTCTTCTGTAAAAATTGATTCAGCCAGACTGGAAGAGAAGTACTGTATGGAAAGTAGGTTGTGCTACTGTCACTTCACTCAAATCACAAATCTTTCTCTTCATGAGTAAATATAATCGAGTTTTCCTATCTTTTGGTGGGGTCCAGATATAAAGTGATTATGAGCCCATGCAAAACATCAGTATATTCTCTAAGAGTCGAGTTATGAGATTTGGGCTGCAAAAATTCAGAGCGAGGTGAGAGTGGTATGTCCATCCATGTACTCCTTGACTCTCAGCAGCCTTTTGACCATGGTATCTTTCTGGACTGGGTGCAGAGGTAGGAGTGGGGGGCACCATGTTACAATGGTTTTTCTCCTTTCTTGGTGGCTACTTACAGTTGATGTTGGTGGCAGGAGAGGTCACACCCTTGGCTGCTCATTTATGGGGTGACTCAGGGCTTGATACTCTCTCCCCTCCTGTTCAACATTTACATGAAACCTCTGGAGGAGGTCATCCATTGGTTCAGAATCCAGAATCATGAATATGCAGATTATGCATATTGTGTATGCAGTTGTATGATGGAATGGACTTATGAAGGCCAGGCTCAGGGAGATAAGTATGTTCTTAGCCCCCAGCAGGAGCGTGGGAAGTTCAAGAAGATGAGGCTGGCACCTCCCTAACGAATTCACAATGTTGTGGCTGGCTGGCTTGGGAACTAGGGTTCAGTCTGGGGAGATTTTCTGTCTGGAGGTTGTAGCTAATATACGCAACAGAACTGTATTTGCATTGTCTCTTGGAGTTCTTTGGGCTGAACCTGACAAGTTGTACATCTCATCCTGGGTCAGCCAAATGATGCTGTCAATGTCCTGTCCCAGTGTCTGGAGGCTGTGTGAATCTGAATGGGGAGGAACAGGCCCAGACTCCATCCTATCAAAGCCGAGTGGCTATGGATTTTTGCCTCCCCCAGATCTGGGGATTTTCCATCTTTAGTCCTGGATGACTGGTGCACAATCTGGGGGGGGGGTATCTTGGACTCATAGCTCCAGCTCAAAGAGCATATGACAGCTGTAGCCAAGAGGGCCTTTGCCCAGTTACATCTGGTTTGCCAGTTGTGCCCATTCCTAGATCAGGAGGCTCTCCAAATGATCATTCATGCCCTAGTTCCCTCACAGCTGGACTACTGTACTGTGCTCTACATGGGGTTTTCCTTGAAGACCATTCAGAAGCTGCAGCTGGTCCAGAATGTAGCAGCATAGGTGGTGTTGGGCATGCCTCAGTATGTCTATGTGACACCACTGCTCTGTGAGCTGCACTGGTTGCTAGTTAGCTTCTGAGTGCAATTTATGACCTATAAAGCCCTTCACGGCACAGGGCTTGGTTATTTGAGGAACAGTGCTATCTCCCATGGTTTCTGCCCATCTGGTAAGATTGGACAGATTCAGTGTGCTTTGAGTCCCTTCAAACAAACAACACCATCTATTGTAACCCAGGAAGTGTGCCTTCTCTGTTGCAGCACCTGTCCTCTGGAATTATATCCCCCCAGAGCTCCCACCTGATGATGTTCCAGAAATCTTTAAAAATGTGGCTGTTCTTCCAGGCCTTGGGCTAGGGTATTTGTGGAGCCTCATTGGTGATGTTTTCTGTCCAAGGGGGTGTGCTGTCCAAATGCATGGGATTTTCCATTGGTTTCTTTTTACTGTTTTCTATCTTTACCATAAGCCACACAGAGTCCCTTGGCGTTGGGCAGAATCTAAATTTTGTAAATAACTAAATCAGCAAATCCCATCCCTGACCTGGCCTCCAGTTTTACCCAAAGTATTTGGCGTGCTCTTAAAAAGAAAGATAAACATTGCAACCCTGTACCTTATAATTCACTGATTATACTGATGATGGGAGAGCACTAAAGAATTCTGTTTCTCATTCTGTATAAATCTGGGGTATAACCAAAATGTCTTCCTTCCTTCTCCCTCCCAGTTTGAGGTCAGCATTATTCTTTCCAAAGTGTATAAACAAGCAGTCCTTAGCCTTACCAACCTGTGGAGGTTGCTATGCCAGCATACTCTGGGGACTGATTGCTTATAGGAGAAGGTACGGATGGAACGTCCACCGAGGTGGCAGATTTCGCGGGAGAGAAAGCAACTGGGGAGGGACTGGATGGAACAGGTTCTGCCACTATGATCTCTTCTCGTACTTCAACTGCAGCAAGGAGGAAAATGAGAAGAAAATATAAACTTTAGAATGATATACATATACCGGCATTCTTTTTTCCGTATTTATCATTTTCAATAAGTTTCTAAACAAATATTGTAAGCTCCTAAAGCAGACTTTACTTTGTTGCAGGGAACTTCAGTCCAAAAATCTGTCACGCGTGAAGAGACGGTCTTCTGAGCATAAGCCTAAATCAATTCATCCATAATTTATTGCTAATACATGTATTTATTTATTAGCATTTATTAATTAATAATGCTAATAAAACAAATAAGCCTAAATCAAATACATTAAATTAATTTAGCAAGAGTGCCTAGTAAATAAATAAATAAATAATAAAGGGCAAACTGTCCACTTGCATTGAGAATGTCTAGAACAAGAAGTCTGGCTTTAGAGAGCTGAAGCTAACTGGCCAAGCTACCTGGATATGACAGGAATTTCATGCAACACAACTGCAAGGCACCAAATTGTAGAAGACTGGTGCAGACATGGGAATTGTGATCTTCTGTGAATGCTACTGTATAATAGCAGCTACATTTGAGAGTACAGGTAGTCCCTGGGTTAAGAACGCCCGGGTTACAGATGATCCATAGTTAAGAACAGAGCCTTTTGTAGCAAAATTCAAGTTAACTACACAATGGTTCAAGTTCATTACACAATAGTACTTACAGAGCATTATACAATAACACTGTTCTGGCTTACATACAAATTCGACTTAGGGACAGACCTTGGGAACAGAACTCGTTCTTAAACTGGGACTACCTGTAATTTGGAAGCAAATGGGATTTAATGTGCCTTTCTGATCCTGCAGGAAACAATGTTGTTGTTATTTTGCTAAAGGAGGAGAGACAGCTTTATATAAGCAGCCTCAAGAAAAGTTTGAAGACATGGTTGGAGTTGTTGATCAGCCTTCCCCCTCTATATGATGTATCAGCATATTAGCCCTTAATGTCTCTTTTTTTACTTCAACTTTTGTTTATGTTAGCAAAAAACCTTAAAAATTGAAACAAATTGATATGAATTCAATTTTGGAACATGCTCTGTGCCTAAAATATTTCCCAGTCTAGAAGAGACCAAGTTGCCCATACAAGAAATAAAATCCAATTTTTAACAGCTTTAATGATGATGAGGGGGAAAAAGGAAAAAAGGAAAAATCCTTAAAATTAACATTCTTTACTCTTCAATTACCAATAAAGCCATGGTTTTTCGTCATTTTTTTTTTAATTTAAGAGATTGCTGTGTTTTTAAAAATTTGAATATATATTAGCATAATTACATTTATGTCTATAAACATATTAGAATCTCCTCTGGTAATCATTTTGCCCTTGGCAAAGGGAGTTTTAAAATATGTAAAGCAGTTTGTAGGAATTCCAGGTGCATAGGAAGGGCACTAGACCAGAGCCCATTTACCATCTCCCGCTTCAAACAGTAAATAAATACTTACTTTTGGTTTTCATTTTGGGTACAACATTTAGTTTAAAAAGGCCTTTTAAAAGAGAGGAGATAGGAAGACATACACAAATGCAGGTATAATCATGACCTTATTCACCCCCCGCCCCAAACTGAATTCCCATGCCCTTAAATACGAAAACATAAGGAAGGGGTGTCTGTTTAACTGAATAGTCTCTGCATTTTCCAAATGTTTGTTTAACAGTCTACTGCTGCAGAATGTTTGAAAAATCATTATTTTGTCCATTCTTCTCCATTGCTTGGGATTTGGGCTTGTATGCTTGGGTGGGGGGGTGGAGGGGTGGGTGGGCATGTTACTTATTCCACAAAGTTAACCCAGAAATCTCATCAAACAGAAGAATTAATGCCAACTGATGCCCTAAGCAGAGCCCAAATATGCTTGGCCCTCCATTGCTTAACTGACAAGACATTAAGAGTCAATGAGTACTGAAGATGAAATAAGAAATTAAAACTTCAGTTTACTTCCAAGCCATCCCCAGGTTGGACCCCACAATTATATTAAATATAAACTTTTTTTAAAAATGTTTATTTATTTAACACTAAATAGCAGCACACAATATAAGCAATTTATTTACTTATAACTAGGGCAATAGAAAAATGCAAATTTCCAACACTTTTTAATGCATAACAAAATTGTTATAAGGGAAAAATGCAAATACAATTTTTTTTTTTTTAAATTAAAGTCAAGTGGGGCAGTGAAAGGATGAAGGGCATGATAGCTAGGGGGAAAACTCTGTGGTGTTCCCTTTCCCTTGGTGCCCTAAGCACATGCTTACTGTATTTTGCTTAATGGTTGATCCAGGGCTGGAAGAAGGCTACAAATGCTAAACTGGAGTTCTTCCTGCCCTACAGAACTTACATAGTGAAGAGAAGATGCCACAGCAGTTTACTTGGGAATTAAAGCTTTCTTAGCATGGACCTGATCAATTCTATGCAATAAGAGGCTTCAAGCCTGCAGACTCAAGCTTTTCCTTTGTCCTGATTTAGACAAGATACATGCTACAGGAAAGCTCATACAGTATACTGTAGATTTTTGATTTATGAAACTGGTTCATCTAGCCCAGTATTGCCAACAGCTCCTCAGAGTCTCTAACAAAGAAGTTTTTGCCTGCAAAGCCTCTTCCTAACCATTGAGTATTAACCCATAACCCAGGGTACAGAAATCAAGATGACTGGGATCATATAACAAAGCCAGGCAAATGGCATTATGGCTTATCATAATGTGTGAGCCCAGCCAGTACCCAATCGATTTTTGTCATGTGTACCACAGAGAAAAACAGATGTCCCATGGCCACATTTTTTCCACCATAATGACAAATATAGACAATATTTGGGGTGGACTGATTAATTTCAAGAGAACCACCTTACCTATTCCAGCTCCTCCTTTCATCGCCCTCATCAGTTCATTGGCTCTCTCCTGGCAATGGAGTGATTCTAACAAGTACAACACATAGTCATCAAACATCAGGTGAATAAGGTGAAAAGATCCTGGTGACAAAATAATGTGAGGAAGAAAAATGAATACCATGTGCATGAAACTCATTGACTTTTACAGTCCTGCTATTGGTCACTTAATTATGAGCCCCAAAGTGAAAGAAACTATGGTACCCAAAGGGGGCAGGGGGGTGGTCCTCTATGGTTGCAGGCAATAAGAGGGGTGCAGTCAAAGACACAAAGAGGCTGGCTGTGAGTGTGGACTTGCATTGCTCCCGCCCGCCCGGCAATCAGCTGTTTGGCAGAGCAGCAGTGACAAAGGAAAAAGTTGTGCCTTTGAGTCAGTTTTGACATCTGGCAACTGTTCTCTGCAGTTTCTTTGGCAGCCTTTTTTGAAAGTGGTTTGCCTGGGTCATATTGCTAGGACTAAAAGAAGTGGGTGGGCCAAGTTTATCTCGCTGGCTAAGGTGGGACTAGAATAAGAGTTGCTTGATTTCTTGCCTAATGCTTTAATCACTACACCAAACTAGCTGTTAGCAATAGAGGGGAGTGTTATAAAAAAGAATCATTGTGGGTGTCAAATTTGCTAGGTACACCACTGAAGGAAACTGCAACTCTATTGCAATCACAGAATTTGCTTCCAAATAAATATGATTAGGAAAGTCTGCTTTGTATGATCTCAGTTTGGTGCCTGCCTTGGGCAGCGCGAAGCAGACCCCTTTACTGTTCTTCCCTAGCTTCTCATCAATTGCCTTCTATTGGAGGAAACACATTTATTTATTATGTTTGCATACTGCTGAATCTGATGACTCAGGGTGGACTTCAATACACTAATGGCATCTTTAAAAACCAATATACAAAACAGACAAATTAATAGGAACCTAACATGAAGAAAATGAGTGCATGCTGCTTATCTGTCCTGATTCCTCAAACTGTAAGCTGTCAGATTCAGCTGGTAGGCTGACTAGTTTCTATATTTTATTTATTTGTTTGTTAGATTTCTATCCTGCCGTCCATCCAAGAGCTGAGGGTGATATAGGCAGGAGTTCCTCCTGTTTTTCCCCACAACAATGACTCCAGGAGAGAGAGACTGGCCCAAATTCACCCAGGGAGCTTCTACAGCTGGGTGAGGGATCGTCCTGGTCTTCAAATAATCCCTTAGCTCTGACATCAGACAGGCTGCCTTAGCCACTATGCCATGCTGGTTTTACATGCAGAATGGAGGATGACATCTTATCTTTAACTCAGATACTAATTACAAAGGCCTGGTTCCAGATATATTGCATTTGGCCTTTCTAACCAACAATTGAAATTTATCAGATACCCAAGATACCGGATTATGTAAGACTGGGTCAGAGGAAATAAAACTCCCCTCCCTGTTTTTTCCTTTAATTCAAATAATAATTAATTTTTGATTCATTATATCTCTGGACTGTAATCCCTAAGAAAATTGCCATGACTAGAATGACCTTTATAATAATTATCAATTTCAGGCAGAGTTAATGACTATTTTTTCAATTTGATTTGATAATTAGATAAACTAGACTTTCTGTTATATATCAGCTCCCAAAGATTTGAAGCAAATGCAAAAACAGCCATCTCACTTGAACTCTGTCAAAAGCTGCACTCTGCTTCAGGACTATGTTCTAGTATGATAGGCTTTAAGTCAAGCCTAACTGGATTTTTGTTTTGCTCCTTTCCTGCTTAGACATTACATGGCTATCTATTTTACCAAAGAGCCATATAATATGTAAGGAGAGATTCAGTGTCAAGATACAAAAATAGCCATATCAGCCTACTTTAGGAAGCAGATTTTTAGATAATATTACAGTGCACTGAATTGTTAATTGTTTACCCTGTGATTTTATACATGTTAATTATTCCCTAATCAATATATTTGGTTTATTTTATATTAATGGGGGCCACCTTGAGCTTGTTGCCAAATTAGAGTCATCAATATTTTAAAATGTGAAAAATAAATTACATTATTCAGAGACTATTTTCTGCCTTCCTATATGGCCACATCTACAATGGATGGGTTCACATCTTGCCCTATAGGGTTCAAGGATCCCTGACAGATGGCTGTCTAGCTTCTGACTGAACACAGTAAAGAGGAGACTCTCTGGGTAAGGAGTTCTACCGTCAAACTCCTCTTACTGTTCATTTCAACTATCTTTTTATATTACCCCTCAATAGAAAACTGATGACTTGGATGAAGGGTTAGGGTTGAAGAAAAAAAAAAAAACAGAACATTCTTCTTCTCTAGAAAAACTCTAAAACAATCATCACCATTATTACTACCTCCTCCTCCACTGGAGCCCATTTCCTCCTCGAAAGCAGCCACTTCCAAACACATTGTGCGCATTGAAAAATATGAAACACCTTCCTTCATACATTTTTTTAGCTATGGTGCAAAATTGCTCTTCCTCAAATCTCAGAGAAAAAAAAAAAGAAGAAGTACCAAAGCTAGGAGCACTATGCAAAGTCATGTCCCGAATTACTCTTGTGCCAAAACAGGACCACATCAAGAGGAACTGCGGAGCCACCTTCTTCAAGGAACCTGGTCTTTTTGCAGCTACCTGTCAATAAAAAGAAACAACCATGATCCAGATGTGCTTACAAGGTATCATCCTGAGTGCGTGTCGATACTCTGCATATGCTGTATTCTAGTTGGTGAGATGCAGGCTGTAGTATGTTGGCTTGCAAGGTAGTCTCTAGATTAGAGTTATTTGCTAACATAGATCATGAGCATATTTTAGCTAAAATTGCAATTGTCGGCCAAAATGTGTCAAATCTGATTAGTACAGCCCTTAATATTACTAAGGAATGTTGCATATGGCACAACAGTACGAAGGCTGATAAGCTAGTCTACATCTCCTCTACCTTACTAAAAAGTGCCATATGAAGGTCTCAGTTGATAAAGCCATGATAAGTAGCAGAGGTCAATATATTTAGGTCAATCTGAAGATGATGATGGCATATGGAAGATTACAACTTGGAGTGTGAGAGAAGTAAATGATAAAGAGAATGAATTAAGACTTGAAAAGAGAGAGAGAAATAATGTTTTTGTGAAACAAAGGGAAAGGATGTCATAGAGGTGAATGAAAGTGGCCTAATCTTCTAGAATGGAGTTGATTAATAGAAACAGGGAACTGAAACTGTAGCGTTAATTATGAATTAAAGGACTAAAATGTATATGTCTAAATTGCTATCACTTAGAATATTATAGAAGTATATGAAAATAGGAATCCATAGGCTAAATATAGCTGCACATTACTGTAGTGGAAAGAAGGAATCACCTTGAGGGATAGGAGGAAGAGCTGCTACCAAGACAGCAGTCAGATAAAAGAAACCTGAGCCTGGGGCAGAACTATAACCTGAGATAAAGAGTGGGAAGGAGGGGGGAAACACATTCAGGCTTGTAAGATTCTGTTACTATAATCTTATAATAAAAGTAGTATTCGCCTCCATGACTTTGGTTTTCTAATCTGGTCTACCTTGAAGGACACTACAATGAAAGTGATAACTGAACAACAAGAGATCAGTTTTGGGCAAAGTTGTGCTATGTGAGATGAGACAGTACAAAAAAAGTGATTAGGCCATTTTGAAACCCAAGAATGAATGAGAATGTTGAGTATCATCAGTGGTAGGTATCTGATTAGAAAAAGGCCTGTTTGCTTTGAATATGTGGTTTAAGTGTAAGCCTATTTGTACATAAGTTTGGCGAATGAATGAATATAAATATAAATGATTGGTCAAATCTTATATGAGGAAAGCTACAAAGAATTAGTGGAAAGATAGAAAGGGTGATGAGAGATTCTGAATATAAAATAGACTTTTTTTGGATACTGTCAAGGGTAGATCTTAGGAAAAATGAATGTGGTCCCTGACCCCTGGAACACCATCCCCTCAGAGATATGAAAGATGGCTCCCACACTTCAAATGTTCCAAAGTCTCTTATGACCAGTCTTTGTTCCCAGCCCTGGGGTAAGTGTGTTTATGGAGCTCCTGGTGATTTTTTTTTTCATCTTATTCAAGTGCTTTTGTCTGAGATTTAAAATTTTTTAAAAATTAAATTCTTTTAAAAACTGTAAACCACCCAGAGTCTCTTTGGAGCTGGACAGCCTCAAAATCTGGTAAATATATATAAAAAGTAAGAAGTTGGAAAAGATAATCTCCTCATAGAATGACAAAGGTAGATGAAAGAAACGAGGAAATGGAAGCTACTTAGAACAAAGCAAAAAGAATTATGTTACAGAATGGCACAGAAGTGTATGGAATTATGAATGCACAAGAAATATGAAAAAGGAATGATGAAGTAATAGAAGTTGTAGATGTGAAAAATGCATCTCTTTTTAAGCATCTGCTTGAAACCACTGGGGAAATCACCCACCGGCATGGCCTTTGGTATGTCAGTATGTGGATGATATCCAATTATGCATCTTTTCCCCAGGCCAAACAGGCAGTGTGGCGCAAGTGCTCATCCAGTATCTAGAGGCTGTCAGAGTCTGGATGGGGAGAAACAGATTCTGACTGAATCCCTCCAATACTGAGTAGCTTGGGTTTGTGAACTTAACAATTCCAGAGAAATTCATCTCTGTCTCTGAACAGGGTTATACTCCCCTGCTCAGAGGTGGTCAGCAATTTGAGGGTTATCCTAGACACACAGCTCCTGCATGCAGAGCAGGTGGCATCTGTGGCAAGAGGGCTTTTACCTATCGATACTTTCTGTGCCGGTTGTGACCATTCCTGGACCAGGAGACCTCACTTAGGGTCAAGAGAAACCTAAAAGTAAGTTAGGTGCTGTGGGGATAGGATAAAACAAGAGATAGGGCCAAGAGTGAATGGGTGAATGACTATTAGGAAAGAAGTACATTGAGTTGATCTGATTGTTTAGAGAAATGAATAAAGAATGAATTGCAAAGCAAATACAGTGGTACCTCGGGATACGAACGTCTCTACTAATGAACTTTTCGGGTTACGACCAGCTCCGGCCGCAAAAATTTACCTCAATGTGCAAACTCCGCCTTGGGGTACGGTCATTTTTCCGCCCTGACATGTGGTCTGCGGCCATTTTTCCACCCCCGACAGTTGGTCCGCGGCCATTTTCCCGCCGCGCTGCGCGGCGCCCGGCCGTTTTCCCACCGTGCCGCGCAGCGCCCAGCCGTTTTCCTGCCCCTGACACATGGTCCGCGGACGCCAGAACGGATTAACGGTAATTACATTGAACCTTATGGGAAAATTTGCTTCGGGGTGCGACCAAATTCGGAGGGCGGAACGGATTAACCGGATTTACATTGAACCCTATGGGGAAATTTGCGTCGGGTTACGACCAACTCGGGATACGCCCAGAGTCACAGAACGGATTAAGTTCGTATCCTGAGGTACCACTGTATATGAAGGAGTCATGGGTTGAGAAGAAAAGGAAGACTGAGAATCTCAGAAAGCTGAAATTTTTCATGAAAATAATGAGATCCTCAAAAAGGGAGATCAGAGAATTTTAAAGAACAAAAGGTAATGTATGAATTGTTACACGGACATAATGAAAGTAGGTATGGTTTGCAGGGTTAAAAGATATGGAGATGTATAGTTTATAGTGTTGGTATAAACTAGATTTAGCTATCTTTCCTTTTCTTTTTCTAATATCATAGCTTACTACTTATTACTAATTTTCTGTTCTCTTTATAATGTTGCTTAGTCATGGGTATGTATGTATGCATGTACATATAAATATACAATGTGTAGTATTTATATTTTTTCATATTTTCATTAAATAAGTTATGCCATGACTACTTTGTGAAATGTATGTGTATTTGCATGTATATTTACATTATGGAAAGGAAAACGTCCAGGCTTAACCTGCCCTGTAAGGCAAGAATCAAAACCAAGAAACAAAAATCAGTACATGCTTACAGAGATTAACAACAGAGGGTATTAATGCTCTATATATATTAACAAAATTTGCTACAGGCTACACCATTGTTTCTGAACCTTGGCAACTTTACGATGTATGGACTTCAGCTCCCAAATTCCCCAGCCAGCACGCTGGCTGGGGAATTCTGGGAGTTGCAGTCCACACATCGTAAAGTTGCCAAGGTTCAGAAACATTGGGTTACATTAATAATATCTGAAATTCAAAACTTGAGAATCAGCCTTTAATGAACATTATTTAAACATGTAGTTTCTCTATTTTAGGGAATTATTATTTATTATAATATAAAGATGAGGGATGTAATCTCTTCTGTACCGTCCCTGCCAGCTTCCTCATTTATATAAGCTGCAGGCTGCATTCTAGCAGAAGACTCTGAAACAAACTTGAAACTACAACCCTGAATAATTCATTCAAGGAAACTTTTGAATGGACCTGGTTTAACAACCATCGCCAGGTTAACAGTTGCACAACTGCAACTGTTTCTGAAACCCCAGCTGTGCAAGGATCCTCCAGCATGTTATGTTTATCACATTTTCAACTTACAAAAAAAACCCATAGAAAATTAATTATGCTAAATTTGAAAACGAAAGTCAAACCACAAAAGCTCAATGAAAGCAGCAAGAGTAACGTACTGTGACCTAACTGGGATTTTAATACGTGGGACTGAACATCCTTAAGGAAATAAGGAGCTATCTCATGTTGACATTGATCCAGCAAGTTCGGATGACATTAAAGACTGATTCCTACCAAACAAAGCCTTTGAAGGTACAATCTCATTCAGCCTTCCTCAATCTGGATCCTCTTCAGATGTGTGGAGTTCAGTTCTCTACATTCCTCCAATTGCTGAAAATTCTGATACTCACACATCTGGAGTGCACTCAGGTTAGGGAAGTCTGATTTACTCAGTCTGATGTTATTCTGCCTCTTTCTTTTCTTTCCTACAATGGGACCAAAAACAGTAACTCGTGGAACAGCAGAAGAATGCTACCTTCATTATTTTAATTACAAAAACACTTGTTCTTAAATTATTTTATTGCTTTAATATCCATCAACACATTTTTCCTGTATGGCTACTCAGAAGCAAGCTCTTTTTAGATAAATTGGGCAAAGTAAGATAACATAGGATTTTGATCTCAAATACAAAGTATTTCCAGAAACTTCAGTACCAGGGCCTCCAAAACCCCCCAACTAGCATCTTCAGAAAGTGGATACTTCTCATTTAGCATTATTTATAACTTTGCAAATGCAATGAAAAGAATCAAAGTAACTTTTTACTATCATATTTTAATTTTAATCTAATCAACTGAAGTTTTTCCCTAATTTTTCCTTTTGTTTTCTATTTTGGGACTCCCCTGATACACTTGTACAGTGAAAGCAGTACTCCAGCAACCTCAGATGGTGTCAGATAATCCAGGCAAAACACCATGAACACAAATAAACTCCAGGTAAACAAGTGTATCTCCCCAAGGTAAGCCAGATTAGAGCTTCCAAATCATGCAGAGCAACTGATAGCTCAATGCCCTCTTTCTCTGCCCCATTATATTATCAAACAATTCATCATTTACAAGTTAAATCTGTTCTACAAAAGTTTACTCTAATTACTCTGACCTACAGCAAGTAGATCAGGTAGAGCAAGTCCTGAAAACAGGAACACCAAGCCCTGCAAGCAAGCAAAAAGCTTGCTTATAAAAATATATTGGTTATATTGCACAATGTTTTGGTTTGCTAAGTTGCTTAAATTGGTTGAATTGTTGAATAAATAATAGGTGTGTCATTGTCTTCAATCATTACATTTTTAAAAAATATTATTTTCCAACAAGATTCTTGTTGTCAAGAAAATTAATATGTTAGCAGCAGGAGCTAAGGAAATATGTCTAATGATAAACTTGTTTCATTGTCAGAGAACAGTTTCAGTTCTCACATCAAAGGTATATGGATGTGAAAATAGTCCAAGTCATGTAGGGCTTCAGGAAGAAACATAACACATGCCAATATTGGTATTCCAAATAAAAAAGAGTTTACCACAAACTCCTCAGCCCTGTTACAGCTGCCAGCTGACCCTGGGTTGCTGCTCCTTTCCAGTTTTGGCCAGAAACAGCTGGAGATAATTGGTAGAAACCATGATTTGCATGCAAAAGGTCCCCAACATCTCCTGCCTGAGCTGAGAAAGACCCCTGTTTGAAAGACTGAAGAACTGCTGCCTGTCGAAATAGGCAGTAATGAGGTAGTTGGACCAGCGATCTGACTCAGTATGTTCAGCTTCCTATACTCCTGCACCATCAATGGGCTCTTGAAATCACCAACCCATCATCTCCTGAGCAGAAGAAAAAAAATCCTCAAATATGGAACATGCTTCAAAAAGTTGCCTTCAGCTCCAGTTCTTAGATAGAAATTAACCAGTACTGGATTTAGAGCTCTACATGTTGAGGTTTTATGAGATTTTATACATCAGCGATCAGCTTCTTTCATCCTTAGCTTTTTTTACTGACCTTCATAACACATCTATCCACCATAGAATCCAGCCATTCGATGTATGATTCAATGGGTGACTGCTCTTCCAGAAGATGATCAAATTCCTGATATACTGGCAAAATAAAACCCCAGGAATCCAAATCATTAATTGCTGTTGTCTCTTATAGAAGAAAAGGAAGGCAAATGAAGAGGTATACAAATTGCTTAGCTAAATTAAACAACAGAAAATTAATGCTATATTTAAGAAGAGAAAAGCTGAAACTATTTGCTGTGACTAGCTAGCCTCATATTCCTTCTTAGTTCCCTGTAGTCAGTAGTTTTGCATATTTTTTTTGCTACATTTCCCAGTATTGTTTATCTGTAAGGAAAAGCCAGACTCCATTCTAAGAGTCATTCTTCCATGGCTAAAGCTAAGCTCTGACCCTTTAGATAAAAAAGGTCATGCATGAAATTGATTTAGAAATGCATAAGATGCTATTTAAATCCAGGACAGGCAACACCTTCCCATCAGGAAACATTCTGCAGCATTGCAGCATCAGTAATTTGCAATACCTAAAATACATTTTTCTGTCAATTTGATTTTTAATCTTCAAGACTGCTATGAGATGTTTAGATATTATTTGGGCAAAGGGGTTCTCTTTTAGGGATACATCAGGAAAAAAAACACTAAGTTTGTTCTATCTTATTTTTACTTTTGTAAATATTTTATTTTTTCCAACTGACCAAACTGTCTTATAATACACATGAATGGCATCCTATTCAAAATATAGCATAATTAAGTTGCAACTCCAAACATTCTTTCTATGAACAAATGGAATTATTTTGAACTATGCATGAATAAAATTCTAGTGAAGGCTGGACAAAAGCTAAGACTGACTTCTAAGTAAACATGGGTGGTGTGTTTAAAGTATTTCTTAACTACCTCAAAACCTTACAAATATAAACACATTAAAAATCATGGAACCAAAAGAATCTGGTTGGATCAGGTCAGAGGTTTATATAAACTGTAATTCTATATAGACTGCAATTGCCAACTGGATGCATCCTGAAAACTCATAATTAGGACATCAGGGTGAGAACACCTTTCCACTGTTGCTTTCTGGTAATTGTACTTGCTACTGAAGTTATGCTGTTATGAAGTATAGTAGCCATTGATCATTCAATGACCAGGTTATTTGAGGGACCACCTCTCCCTAAGGACATCTGTCCGTTCTACTAGTCCCCTCCCTTAAATGTTGCCATCTTATGGGACCTAGGAAGCGTGCTTTCTCTGTGGCAGCCCTATCCCTTTGAAACACCCTTTCCCTTGAAGTTCTGCAGGCCCCCACCCTTTTAACCTTCTGAAAAACTCTTAAGACCTGGCTTTTCCCCCAGGTGCTAGGTTAGAGTGAGATTGTGAAATGCCCTTGTTGTGGGCTGTATGGAAGTTTAGCTATGGCTTCAGGTCCTTGGGTTTTATTTTTTTGGTTTTAATATTTTTTATTGTAAGTAGATGTTATTTTATCTCTTGGTTATGAGCCACCCAGATAGTACAAGATGGGTGGCTATATAAATATTTGAAATAAATAAATAAATAAATAAATAAATTCTTTTCACTATGGATTTTTCTAGTCCCCAAAATAATCTAAAGTGGTAGTATTACCACATCTGGTAGAAGTGAATTCCATAGTAAAATAAGTATCAAGCTGCAAAATCATTCTATATGTGAAAATGTTTTGCAGCCTTTACAAAAATTATGAACCAATGGAAAGAGGATATTTTTATTCTGAGCAGCTTGTTTTAATTTGTACAACTGAAGAAACTGATGGTTTGGGTTTGCTTTTGTTTTTGTTATCATGTTATATGAGTTCTTGTTGTTTTTTAAAAAATATTTTTTAATTTTTTAAAGAGAAAACAAACAAGTGAAAAGAAAAAGAAAAAAACAAATAAAAAGAGGAGAAAAAATAATTGATGCAAAGACATAATATCAATAAGTGGATAAAGAAGTTACAAAGAAGTTGAACAGCTAGTGCTCAGTATATAGCTGATGAAAATTTAACCTTAAAAGACAAAATAAAATAAATAATATTTAAGAATAATGAAAAGGATTTTAAAGAACTTTTTGAGTCTCTGAGTTAAGTGCCAGAATCTCCATTATTTGTTATATAAAGATACTATAAAAAGGCGGGGGGGGGGGGAATTCTTGTTGGTTTTGAATTTGCTGTTGTTTTGCTATTATATTTTGTAGCATGCACACTCCAGTTTATTATAATATAAACTACTCTGATTGCATTTCTAAGAATTAGCAAGCTACATTTTAAAAAAAACAGACAATATGTTAATAAATATACAGAACATTAAATTTATATATGTACAATCTTGTCAAATAATGTTAGCTATTGTATGGGCCTAACTAGGAAAGGTGAACTGCCTAAATCATTTTATTTTTTTAATCAAACAAGAAGTTAAAATGTTCTACAGTTAAGTTTGGAAAATGGGAAAAGGTATGAGCCAGAGAACTGTAGATATGATAGAAAGATCATATGAAAAAGAGCTTTAAAAGGTTGGTGAAAGGTTGGATATTTTTATTTTGAAAGTAGATAATGAGGGAGGGAATGGAGGGGTTATAAAAGAAGATGTCAGAAATCATTGTATTTATTAAGAGCAGATTGTGATCTATACTCTACTTTAACTGATACTTTTAGTCTCCAGCCAGTCCAAGTTAAATCATTACATTTTGCATTTGAGAAATGAATGATAGTCTAACGAAGAGCTTAAGAAATCTTGATATTTCAATTTTATCCTTTACTGTATATGGAACCAATTGTGCTAGGTCAGCCTTCTCTCACCTGGTGCTCTCCAGAGGTACACATCTGAAGATGACCAAGGGTGATACTGTTAATAGAAGTTATAGTTAATAAAAGCAATTTAATTTTGCCTATATGATTTAGAGATACTTATTTATAAATATAGGACACACTGATGGAACATAAGAATTCTATTTTATCTTTTTAAAGCAAACATGAAAAGCTGCCCTCTTTGTGTTACCTCATCCCAAAGAAAACTTATCCCAATGTATACTTATTGGAATTTGGGATTTGCATTTTTTTTTTACTTTCTAAATATCAGATACCTTGTTGCCAGATGTCTCATTGATCCTGATGATGTATTCCTTTAACAGCTTTATTAGTTTCTCAGGATACCATCCTAGAAGATGTTCTTACTGTAAAAAAATCTCTTAAGAGATTTTTAATTACTGAAAATAATTCTTTACTGTGTTGCATATCAGTGAAATATTCACTAGTTGCTGCCACAGTCCTATAGTAGCTTCTTCCTAGTTAAAAGTTCATTAGATGTTCCTTCACTCTGAAAACTGAGCTGAACGGGTATCCAGCAAGTGACCTCGGAACAGAGGCATCCTGAACTGCTCAGGGAGTCATCTGGCCTTGTCATCACATGCAGGCGTCTTCACAGAGATTGTTACCTGCATAAGGAACCCCCCAGTGCAAATCTTTGAGTACTTGGAATGTGCATCTGAGAATTGCATTTTGTGTATTTAATCTGCATTGCTTTTAACTGGGCCTGCATTCAAGTATACAATGTTTGAAAGATGAAATCACTTCTTAAAGTGCAGCTAACGTTGAGTCATGAAAAACATGTTTGCTTAAGAAGAATTATAAGGCGGTATGTGGAGGGAAACAGGTTTTTGGATGTTTTAAGTAAGATGTTTTGAAGTGCACGTGAGCCACTCTTCTGGTATTAAGGAAATAGGAATCTAGGCACCATTAAGTTTTACAACTGCATCTAAAGAGGTAGAAATGCTACAAGCAGTTTAGATTGCAACTTTATGCGTGCTTCTTTAAGGGTAACAAATACTGTAGGGTTTGCTTCTTAGTAATTATTCCCAAGACTGCAGTGTTAAACATTTGTATGGAAATGTCCTCCTCCACTATATTTCCCATTGTGTGGAAAAGTTGCTGGAGAGCAAAGAGAAATTTATCAGAAGGCAGAGAAAGGGTTATGCAACCACTATTTCTCCTGGGTCATCTCTCCCCCAAGGAGTCTTTTGTCATCTGAGCTGGTCTTAGAAGCAACAGTGCTGGCATATTCTGGTTTGTCTTAACATTTAGAGCTACCTTTCTCTTAACTGAAAGTTTTATAGCCTTACATTGTATTATAAGTTTCCTGTGTTCCTCTTGCGAATCTTCCATGGTGTATAGTGTTTGTTTGGTGATACTGTTAAGATCCACATTCCTCCAGTCTTCCAGCATTTGGAATGTAATGTCTGCACTGTGAATCACAGTTCTTGATGCCTATAATCCAATTCAAACAACTCATTAGCTTAGGGTTTATCACCTTAGATAACATCCCATTATCCCTTTATATGCTTCTATGGTGGGTTCTGCTAAGTTGATTTTCTCCTTGGGTTCTGGAAAAGTCATGGGTTGCAGCAGGCACCCTGAATATAACTTTTCCCAGTCCTCACAAATTACAGATCTCATGTGGAAGGTCTCTCCCTAAGATAGTTCTATAGCTTTGCTTTCTTCATTTGGGAAAAGGCATTTTCTTCTTTCAAAGAATAAGCATTCTTTGCATCTTCTCCCTTAAGTACAAATTATTTGTATCTAGACCTTCACTTTTGAAATGTTCACATTTATTTAAATGGTAAATTCATTTACCACTTCAAGATAACTGAAACAGGGATCTGAAATCCTTACCCCCTTATAGCACCTGAAGCATGTTTTCAATATTGGAACTAGGCTTTATCCCAGAGCATGTCGAATACTACTTAAATTTAATGAATTTCTCTCAATATTTTGACCACAAATCTGTCTCATGTACCTAGAAGGGGATGGGAGTGGAACATCAGAGACTGTAGCTTAAGACTGAGGTGAGACCCCCATGCAAGATAATGGACTAACTACTAAACAGAACTGCCTGCATTTCCACTTAACCCATGCAGATGCTGTTTGGTACTGCAGATAGTAAGGAAGGCTGAGGAGAACATCAGTGCAACTGTCCATATTGCTTTTGCTGCCGTTACTAAAGATTTCACTCTAGTAGTATGTTAGAGGCTGTTCAAAATATTGGAGTACGACAATTTTGCTCAAAGTGCTTACAAATTGCTTTCATCTCTATTTGGCCAGAAAGGAAAGAAACCAAGGATTGACAAGAAGATGGGAAAAACTGGGACAGCAAGATAAAATCAGTGCAAATATTATTTTCAATATGTTTCCTTTACAGTTTGCTGTAACTCTCCAGGTAGATAATGGCAAGGAAAGAGGTCTATAAAAATCAGAAAATATAATAATTATTATAGATCTAGTCAAAATCCTATTTAGTTCAGCATTCTGGGTCTCACAGTGGCCAATCATGTAACTCTTGGAATCCAATAAATGGATATGAGGACAAAAGCCCTCCTTCACTTTTGCTTCCTAGCAGCTATTATTTAAGGCCTGCTCTCTGGGATTCTACATTGCATGAAGAAATTGCATACAGGGATTAGTCGTCATTGATAGGCCTATTTTCCAAGAATTTAGAAAATTCATTTAAACCAACAGCTAGTAAGCAACAATTATACAGCATATATTTACTTCTCCAATGTGTGGGAAAAGAAGGGAATTACAGTTCCTCTTGTAAAATCAACTACAACCTTCCCCAGTCTGATGGTTTTTGGATTCCTTGGATTACAGTGTCCATGCCGGCTGGTGATTATGCAAGTTTAACACATCTGGAGGCCACTAAATTCAGGAAAGCTGATTTAAAAGATAACTCTGACCAATTTATTTCTATGATCATCCACTAATAATCACATTAGCCCCCCACACCTGAGCTCAGAGAGGTCTCGGCTGACAGACCAAGTCCTCCCTAATCACTGATGGAAGGGTGGGAGTGAGGCTTGAGCTCTGATATGTTCTGAAGCAGAGGTATGCAAAACATTTTGAATTAGAAATGTTTTGCACATTTGCTTTGAGGCCTTTTCTCTATACTAGAAAAAAAAGTAGACTTAATTTGAGTAGTTGATCAAGGTTGCTTTCTTAAGATCCATGCGAAGAAGTGAACTAATATGGAGGGAATTCCATTTTATGTGCTTAACCTAAATGAGAGAAGCAGCAGGGAGGAGAGGAAGTTAAGTTTTGATTTCTCTGACTTCTCAGATGCATGCAAAGAATTTATCTGAGAACCAATGTATGTATACTTGCTGAGCAACAAAATAAACTTATAACAAAGAAAGATAAAATACCTGGCATAGATGGTTTAATGATGTCTGCCTCCGAAGAATTTGAGAAAATCTTCTGGATACTGACAATGAGGAGATGATTCATGTAGTTAGCTACAGTAGAATGATTACTTTGGCACCAAACAATATATAGCATGTCTTCTTTTTACTGCTAACAGCACCCATCTTTAACTGATTTTGTTTTGTTAGAACTTTAATATACTTTTCTTTCAACAAGATAAAAATGTATAATTATACATGTTTGTTATGTGAATATACATATTTTAGGCATTTTATGTGCTTTAGTATATGGGGAAGGGATTTTTTAAACTTTTTTTTTTTTTTTTTAAAAAGCATGTTTGGGATAGAAATCATTACCCACTAAAATCAATAACTTTGGCAAAGCAATGTTAAGTCCCATTGAAAGCTATCTATTGGTGGTTAAGCTGAAGTAGAGCCAATCTTTACCTACATGCCTGCAGAAAGTTCCATGTGTTCCATCTGCTGGTTCCCAGAGCCTGAAGGCCCCAATAGAGCTATTCTATTCCCAAGATGTGTCAAAGTAGCTTTAGATTCATAATATCCAAAGCCACCTCACTTTTGACACAGTTCCAGCCTAGATCTACAGACTCCATCTGGCTGAGACTGGATTAGTAATTTCTCTTTCCATTCCAACAAAAATTGAAGAGGTTGATCATCCATATAGAAACCCCCCCTCTTTTTGTTAGGACTGTGCTATTGATATCAAGTGAACTAAGCTTCTCTGGTTTGGGATTAGTGACTGCAGTACACAAACCAAATGAAGATTAAATGTATGTTATGTAAGCATATTGGCAAGACCATGCACAGAATAAAATCCATATTCTCTCTCTCTCATCAGTCACTAGTTTACATCCATATTTTCTTGGGTAAATCCTATTACTGTAGATATATTATTAGTTTTTTCAGCAACAGGTAAATAAATAGTATGCTGAAATCTATAACATAGCTCGTATACATAAAGCTAGTATCTGGATTCCAGAGATGTTCAGATAGCTTCAGTACTATATGGCTTTACCAAAGTGAAGAGAATCCACTCTCTCTGGCTGCAATTCTGCTTATTAAAGTCAATACCAAAATATTCATTTTGAGAAAAGGACTGTGTCCTGGATTATTTGAATAAATTATTAAATTACAAACATTGTTGTTGAATGGGTCATTTTCTGAGTCTCCTCAACAAAGGTGCTTTTAATCATTCATGCTGATCAATGGTTAATCCGTCTCCTAAATGAATTTTTCCCTCCCCTTTTCAACTTGCCCCACATTCTCTGTCTTCTAAAAAACTTTGTGATGTGGAAGTTAGCACTTATAAAAGGAGAAGGATTGAGAGCCATGAAATAAAGCAGGCTTTCTCAAGAGGTGATGTGCAAGGCAGGCGTCTACAAAGCATGCCTGAAAGAGCGTAGTGCCCTTTCCTGTGGAGATGGGGTAATTTGATCGCCTCCATTTTTTAAACTTTGACACCTTTTCTGAGCAAAGGCCTCAAGCTGTATTCAAAGACCCCAAAATTTGAAGAGGTGCTTGATGGCTTACATTTGCAGGCCATCCCATGAGAGAAGGTTCAATTTGTTCCACAAAGACAGGAGACTTCTCAATTAATTGTAACTAATCTGACTTCGGCACTATGACTAGTCAGAGATACACGCTCATATTGCTGAAAGAATTGACAAAATTTTGTTAAATTAGAGATGCAATGCTAAATTGTTCTTTTTTACTGGAACCATTTTAAACACAGCCAAATTCAAAAGACACAGAGCGTGTCCACCACCTTTTCAGGCACTGAGCACCACTTTATGATTTTGCAGATACCAGGACTTTTAAAAAAATTATCAAAATTATCAAAATATTGCGCAATCTCCTAAAAGCCCTAAAGGTTTTTGGCAATATCATGCCTAAGATCATGTGAGATTTGGGACTTTTTTACATTTGGGAGGTTTGCAGGTGCTTTCTTGGATTATTATAAATATTTTTGACATCAAAAGTCACTGTGTTGCCTATTCCTTACATAAAATTAAAGAGTGCCTTCAAATTTATTCTAAGCCTAAGTATTTGTTTTCAATATCTGAACTTTTTTTTTACTTAGAAGTCTACTGGTCATTCCAAGCTTTCTTCATTTCAAAAACCTAATTTTGGAAGAATAAAGTAATTGAATTGTTGCTATAGATTAAAAAAAATAGGAGTCAGAAATGTTTGTTGGCCAGCTTCAAAGCACTCTGAAAGCTACTGGTAGATTCTGCCCTATTTTCTGCATGTTCCTGAGGTAGGTGAATAAGGACTTAACCACAACATATAAAATATGTGTTCTATAGCTGCCCTTTCATTTTTTTTTAAATTACTCATAAAACATAGAGTGGACTGATCTGATTAAGAGTATTGCAATACTGCATCTGTAACAATGGGAACTGAATCCTTTATCTTTCATTCAGGTTTTTAAAAAATCCTTTGTATGTTTTTTTAAAAAGCTTCTATTGGTGCCAACAGTCGTACTACCTTTTGTTTAATATCATTAACTTTAATAACAATGTTGCATCATCACACAATTTTTCTGCTCGTATTAAGAGAGTATGCAGCACGTACATTCAAACTTGATATTTCGTAGGTTTTCAGGCAAGTCATGCAGAGCTACCTTTAGCCATTCATCCAACTGCTTGGCAAACTTGCGAATCACCTGCGTTAAGCTGAAAAGAAAAGCACCACTTCAGAAGCATATGTTGAGACTCTTTCTTTGCAGAAGAAAGGCAGGAAAAAAATCAGCTGTATTGTACAACTTTCCCATTCTTAGTTTTGTAGTTCAAAGGTGGCAAATTTTCCTGTGCTAATGTATCTGGCATAAGTTCCTAGAACTTAGTGAGACCTACTTCCCAGTTTTACATTTATAGGATTGCGTTGGGAATATATATTATGTTATAGAAGCCTAATAATAAGGAATCTGAAAAGTATACTAAAGTATACAGAAAAAAGTCATCTACAGAATTCTGAATTAAGTAACTACAAGTTCTTGGATCTGCTATCCCCCCAGCTCTTAACAAATAAATTAAATAGTTATATGCATTCTTCAAAACTATGCCACTTTTCAAAATTATGATCCATAATTGTAACATAAATTTTCAGTGAAAACCAGATGTTTAAAACATAGAAAAACAAACATCACTACTACTACTACTACTGCTACTAAAATAGCTACTTTAGTTAGCAGCAATAGCTAAAGAAGTTGAATTAAATGATTCCATTGCCATCTAGGAAAATCAATGTTTAAAAGCTTAGGACAAAAAATATATCTTGCCAGCCCCACAAAGGGTAATAAAGCAGGCACAAAACATACTACACTGCCTTTCAGAATAGGGGGCCTGTTAAAGACTGTTCTCAGACAAGTATCAGCCACAAGGCCATCTAGAAGTCTTAGGGTTCAAGAAAGCACGTACAAGAAAATCTAGCCCTTAAGATACTGGTTGGGAAATATGAAGTAGAACTCATCAGTAGGCTACTAGTTTAGGGAAGGCTGGAGTAGAATGTGTGTTACTTAGGAAACAATGTAGAAGTGAAGCTCTGTAACACCCACAAAAAATCATTATCTAAGATAGAATTTCAAGGAAGAGAACTTGATAGACAAAAAATGTAGTTGACTGCACTTGCATTAAATCGATTGCCAAAATACTGGGAATACAGGGAAGGGAGCAAAATTGAAGCATGCAAGTACAGAAGTATTTTAAATATATTACCCACTTACAGTATTTGCCCTTCATTCCTAAATGGAGAAATTCCACCATTCCTTCCTTGACTTTTGAACTCAATCTGCAGTATTCTGTCAAACCCATTTGTTTATATTATTCATAAATGTCACTTGGTCTTTTGCAAGAAATATTCTTTGTTCAAACTGTGCAAGGAGCACATATTGCAAGTGAATCCACACGTATACACTCACACAAATGTCAGCCTAGTGAAACATACTCACCTATCAGGTAATGCTTGCAAGACGGTTGGCATCAAAACCCCCGAAATAGCTTTATACAATATGGAATCACAAACTCCAACTATATTTACTACAGTGGAAGAACCCAGTACAGGAAGCATGTGAGGAGGCATCCCTTGCCAAAAGTGCAGAAGAAAACTTTGAACCTAGAAGTGCACCCAGACAGAAGGAATAAATGGAATTTGTAATGTTATTTGAATTATTATTTGCCTATCTTATAGAGTGGGGGAAAAGACACTTCTGATTTCCTTTTTGCAAAACACTGTCAAATGATCTGTTCCACCCATGGCAGCTTGCTGACCAGAAAGAAAAGGGATTTGCAATGGAGACAGTGGGGAAGAGGTAATTCTGCCTTCTTTCTTTCATGTCCATCCACCACTGGGTTTGGTCTCTGCTCATCACTAACTGCCAGCCTTGCAAGGTAGTCCAGCCAAGAAGCACACCGAGAAGTACTAGCTCTAACTTTATTGTAAGGTTACATTAACAGAATCTTACAAGTCTGAAAGTACATTTCTCCCCCATTGCCTTTAGAGCCCAAGAAACTAGGGCGGGTCCCTTCTGAGATGTTTGCCACACTCCCATTCCTTCTGTGGGCTAAGCTGCCTCTTATCTGACCGTTCCCCTGGCTGCATCTCCCAAGGTCATTCCCACATACCATTACACTAACATGGAGCCCTAACAAATTTCCTCTGAAAATACATGACTGTTGACAGCAATTAGGTTCCCCTGCATGATAATGAGAAAGGTTTCATATCCAATATGGATGCAGTCAAAATCAGGAAACAGGCATTACACTGAGGGATAGGGAAAGGTTAGATCATCCTCTATGGACTGCTACCCACTTCATTGACTATCATTCATTGCAAATATTTTTAAGGCCTAAATCTAGCTTAGAAAATAGCTTTGCCCTGAACAAGATATTTATCCCATTATACAGGTATTGATTGTCTGGATTGACTACATGAAAAAAGATCATAAGGATGAGAACTGAAAGAGAAACAAAAAGCATAGAGAATTCTAGGATGAGGTTTTGATGTTGGGGTTTAATACAGCAAGTCAGCATGAACTTTGGAAATCAGTATTCTCCACTAGTTTAGTTGGTCTTGATATTGAGAAATGGCATCCAGTTTCCCTAAGACACATTCACCACATTAATGTTGCAGACTATTCATTACATGACTTCTTTAAAATATTATTGCGTATAAAACTGAACCATAGATATTCTCATCTTTATGAACTATAGGTACAGATACACACAAATGTATATGTATTTAATAGATTTCCATCCTGCCTTTAATTCAGGAGCTCAAGGCACTGTACAAAGCACTTCTTCCTATTTTCCCTCACTTCTGTGAGGTAGCCTGAGCTGAGAGAGAACAACTGGCCCAGAGTCATCCAGTAAGCTTCCATGACTGAGGGTGTGCTAGAATCTGGGTCATGCCACTCCTCGTCCAACACCTTAACCACTACACCACATGGGTTCTCTGATAGGTATCTGCATTGGGTAGGCAATGTGATGCCAATGGACATGAGTTGTGCTGGGCACCACTTTTGATTCTGTTTCCTACTTGACATGTCTTTGGTCAGAAGCTGGCATGCCGTGAAGCAAAATATCATCCATTAATATTATGGAATGTTTCAGGTCCTCACCAAAATCCCACTGGATTGATAGAAATCATCGGGGGAGGAGACTCACTGGCTTACTGTTAAATAGATACTTTGTGACACCATGGCAGCTATTATTATGTATAAACAACTGTTCAGTGATAATTATTTTGTGAATGAACCAACCACTTGCTCTCAAATTCAAAATGTGCTCTTAGTTCATGAAAGATTGCCTAGCTTTGCTATAGATGGAGGTATAGGCATAGATATAGTTACTGTAGTCTCTCTCTCCCCTTCATGGATCACTGCCTTGTCGTGGCGAAGGGGCTTGCGTAACTCAGTGAAGCCATGAGCTATACCGTGCAGGGCCACCCAAGACGGACAGGTCATGACAGAGAGTTCTGACAAAATGTGGTCCACTGGAGAAGGAAATGGCAACCCACTCCAGTATCCTTGCCAAGAAAACCCCATGGACAATGTTAAAAGGCTAAAAGATATGATGCCGGAAGATGAGCCCCTCAGGTCGGAAGGTGTCCAATATGCTACTGGGGAAGAGCGGAGGGCATTTCCAAGTAGCTCCAGAAAGAGTGAAGCGGCTGGGCCAAAGCCGAAAGGACGTTCAGCTGTGGATGTATCTGGAAGCGAAAAGAAGGTCCGATGCTGTAAAGAACAATATTGTATAGGTACCTGGAATGTAAGATCTATGAACCAAGGCAAGCTGGATGTGGTCAAACATGAGATGACAAGATTGAACGTCGACATCTTGGGAATCAGCGAACTGAAATGGACGGGAATGGGTGAATTTAATTCGGGTGACCATTATATCTACTACTGTGGGCAAGAAACCCTTAGAAGAAATGGAGTTGCACTCATAGTGAATAAGAGAGTGGGAAAGGCAGTAATGGGGTACAACCTCAAAAACGACAGAATGATCTCAGTGCGTATCCAAGGCAAACCATTCAATATCACAGTCATCCAAGTCTATGCCCCAACCACTGATGCTGAAGAAGCTGAAGTTGACCGCTTCTATGAAGACCTACAACACCTTCTAGAACTAGCACCAAAAAAAGATGTCCTTTTCATCATAGGGGATTGGAATGCTAAAGTAGGAAGTCAAGGAGTAATCGGAATAACAGGCAAATTTGGCCTTGGAGTACAAAATGAAGCAGGGCAAAGGCTAATAGAGTTCTGTCAAGAGAACAAGCTAGTCATAGCAAACACTCTTTTCCAACAACACAAGAGACGACTCTACACATGGACATCACCAGATGGTCAATACCGAAACCAGATTGATTATATACTTTGCAGCCAAAGATGGAGAAGCTCTATACAGACAGCAAAAACAAGACCAGGAGCTGACTGTGGCTCAGATCATGAGCTTCTTACTGCAAAATTTAGGCTTAAATTGAAGAATGTAGGGAAAACCACTAGACCACTCAGGTATGACTTAGATCATATTCCTTGTGAGTACACAGTGAAGGTGATGAATAGATTTAGAGGATTAGATTTGGTAGACAGAGTGCCTGAAGAACTATGGACGGAGGTCCGTAACATTGTACAGGAGGCAGCAACTAAAACCATCCCAAAGAAAAAGAAATGCAAGAAAGCAAAATGGCTGTCTGATGAGGCTTTACAAATAGCTGTGGAAAGAAGGAATGCGAAAAGCAAGGGTGAAAGGGAAAGATATAAGCAACTGAATGCAGATTTCCAGAGAATAGCCAGGAGAGATAAGAAGGCCTTCTTAAATGAACAATGCAAAGAAATTGAGGAAAACAATAGAATGGGGAAGACTAGAGATCTCTTCAAGAAAATTGGAGATATGAAAGGAACGTTTAGTGCAAAGATGGGCATGATAAAGGACAAAAAAGGCAGGGAACTAACAGAAGCAGAAGAGATTAAGAAGAGGTGGCAAGAATACACAGAAGAACTATACAAGAAAGATCTTAATGTCCCCGATGTCCACGCTGGTGTGATCACTGACCTTGAGCCAGACATCCTAGAGAGTGAAGTCAAGTGGGCCTTAGGAAGCATTGCTAACAACAAAGCTAGTGGAGATGACAGGATTCCAGCTGAGTTATTTAAAATACTAAAAGATGATGGTGTTAAAGTGCTGCACTCAATATGCCAGCAAGTTTGGAAAACGCAACAGTGGCCACGGGATTGGAAAAGGTCAGTTTACGTTCCAATTCCAAAGAAGGGCAACGCCAAAGAATGCTCAAACTATCGCACAATTGCACTCATTTCACATGCTAGCAAGGTTATGCTCAAAATCCTACAAGCTAGGCTTCAGCAATATATGAACCGAGAACTACCGGATGTACAAGCTGGGTTTCGAAGAGGCAGAGGAACTAGAGATCAAATCGCCAACATTCGCTGGATCATGGAGAAAGCACGAGAGTTCCAGAAAAATATCTACTTCTGCTTCATTGACTATGCAAAAGCCTTTGATTGTGTGGATCACAACAAACTCTGGCAAATTCTTAAAGAGATGGGAATACCAGACCACCTTACCTGTCTCCTGAGAAATCTGTATGCGGGCCAAGAAGCAACAGTTAGAACCGGTCATGGAACAACCGATTGGTTCAAAATAGGGAAAGGTGTACGACAAGGCTGTATACTGTCACCCTGCTTATTTAACCTATATGCAGAGTACATCATGAGAAATGCCAGGCTGGAAGAATCACAAGCCGGAATTAAGATTGCAGGGAGAATCATCAACAACCTCAGATATGCGGACGATACCACCCTAATGGCAGAAAGTGAAGAAGAACTAAAGAGCCTCTTGATGAGGGTGAAAGAGGAGAGTGCAAAAGCTGGCTTGAAACTCAACATTAAAAAAACTAAGATCATGGCATCTGGACCCATCAATTCCTGGCAAATAGAAGGGGTAGAAATGGAAGCAGTAACAGACTTCATTTATTTGGGCTCCAAGATCACCGCAGACGGAGACTGCAGCCATGAAATTAAAAGACGCTTGCTCCTTGGGAGGAAAGCTATGGCAAGCCTAGATAGCATATTAAAAAGCAGAGACGTCACCTTGCCGACAAAGATCCGCATAGTCAAAGCTATGGTTTTTCCAGTAGTAATGTATGGCTGTGAGAGCTGGACCATAAAAAGGCCGAGCGCCGAAGAATTGATGCCTTTGAACTGTGGTGCTGGAGAAGACTCTTAAGAGTTCCCTGGACTGCTAGGAGGTCAAACCAGTCAATCTTAAAGGAAATCAACCCTGATTGCTCATTGGAAGGATCGATAATGAAGCTCAAGCTCAGATATTTTGGCCACCTAATGCGAAGAGAGATCTCTTTGGAGAAGACCCTGATGCTGGGAAAGATTGAAGGCAAAAGGAGAAGAGGACGGCAGAGGATGAGATGGTTAGATAGCATCACTGAAGCAATGAGCATGAAACTGACCAAACTCAGGGAGGCAGTGAAGGACAGGAAGGCCTGGCGCAATATGGTTCATGGGGTCACGAAGAGTCGGACACGACTTAACGACTAAACAACAACAACAAGTCTCTCTCTTCCTCCCTCCCTCCTCCCTCTCTATTAGGCAAAATGCAAGGCTGAATTTTTAGTTTGCACATAACACCACCCAGATTGTGAGCTATGGCAGAGCTAAGAGGCAAGGATCCTGCCTGTGCACAATTAACTCTAACTGGGGAAATCACTTTTTAAAATTTACCCCAACAGGTACCCTGTTCCTTGTAACACTTGCACGACTAAATAAACAGATAAAATGACTCCAAAATGCTACATAGAAATGTCAGCTGATTTGCTCAGATCCATGTATGAAATTCAGCTTCTCAATCATTGATGTTTGGCCTTTTTTCTCTTAGGGTGCAAGCCACAATGGGCAGAATTCTCTTGTTAGGACCAAGATTCAAGACCTAAAAACCCTATGCTCCCTTGGTCCCAACTCTTGACTGAGTGCTTTCTTCATAGCCCCAACTATCTTGAATTGTCATTTGCTGAATCCCTGAGTTTCCCTACACTGAGCCATAAGGTGACCAATGTAGAACAATATTGTCAATACTAACTGATAGTGGCTGTTCAGATTTCAAGCAAAAGTATTTGCATCCCAACTTGGAAATGACTGCAGTTGGATTTGGAATTTTTCTCCATAAAGAGGTAATGTTCTACTGTAGAGCCCTAGCTTTGTGCCAGTCACAGTTCCACAGTGCTTCCTGGTTCCTTTTTTCTTCAATTCCACTTCTACATCATCCTTTCTTATCTCAGGTGCTCAGTTTACAGGCAACAGCTTATTTTATTCTATTTTCTATATGTATTATCTATGTTATCTTGAGTAGCATGAAGTTTTTTCACAGCTTTCTGTTTCATTAATGCTTTTGATCTCAATTGCTCATCTCCTTGGTCCTTCTACACAGGCCTCTTTCTTGTACTGCTATCCTTCCTCATTTATTTTTCAGTACATTGCCTGATTGCACCATTTCTTCAGCTTCCTTGCCTTGAGGCATCTTGTTCATTAGTTTCCTTTCTTCTCAGAATCTTTTTTTTCCCAACAGAACTAACACATTCCATTCCCTCCAACAGTTCCAATCCTGAATGGCAAATATTTTGAACCTTCAGAGCAGTAAAGCCAGTCAATATAAAAGTTTTCACCACCATCCATAAGTGCAACTGTATGAAGGCTATTACTTTTCCCCATGAAAATCTTTTTACTTCTCTACAAACCTCATCAAAGTTGGCTCTTATTACAGTATCAAGTATCCTCTGACAGTGTGTTCTGTACATCATTATAAAAGTAGATACCTGGAAGAATAAAAAAGAGGACTTCTTATTAAGGATATCTTATTTAAAACAATAACCTTTCTAGTATAATCTGTGATGACCTCCACTCCTAACAAATTCCTAGCAATGGAAAGAGGTGAAGAAGGCTAAGGCCTCAAGGCAGCAGAAACACTAGCACCAAGCTCAAGTCTCACACGCAGGAGCCATACATCTTAATCCAGACATAGCCCAACCTAATACCCATGTATCATGGTTTCCTGCAATCATCAAGCTACTAAAAGGGTGTCATCTTTGCCTCAGAGCCTTATGTTCCAGAAAGCCCACTTATCCCCAAATGTAGGGTTAGGGTTAAAAGCATTCGTATTCCTTCAAAATTCTGAATTCCTTAGCATGGGAGAAGAGTTCTGTCCTTGAGAAATTGTTGAAGAATTTCTCCTTCTCATGGAGAAATCCAGAGAAATTGTCCATCCAATTTCCCTGCTCAAATTTGGTGGTTGTTTTTTGGTCAGCTAAAAGCATTTAAGGGAGGAGGGAAGATTGGGGGCACAGTACTTGAGGGTGGGCTTGAGCCATTTGCTCAAATTAAATTATTTTCCCCACCGCCACATATGAATTGCATTTTATTCCTTCCTCAGAGTGGCTAGTAGCAGCTTTGGATTGCAATTAAGTTAGGGATATGATGCCAGGAGAAAGAACTGGTCCTGTGCCCTGTAGCACTAATCTACTTTCCCCTAAGCTGGTGTTTTGTTTTGTTTTTTAAACTAAAAAATATTGGGAAATTCAATCATGGATCTTTGACATCATGACTACTTTGAACCAATGCAGAAGGCACAGCCTCTTTCACATACAGATTACGGGACAAATACGGTAAATCAGGGAGAAATTATTTGTTTCAAGGACAGTGAGCAATCAAGCCCATCATAAATCAAGTCACAGTCTTCTTAAACTCAATCTTTTGAAGAGGCACTTTTTCATACTTAAGTTAGCCTTTCCTCAACAGAGAAAAAGCAGAGAGCAAAGCAAGCCAATGAATATTTTACTAGAGTCACCTTCTCTTCTGGCAAGCTGGCTGGCAGATTTAGATCTTTGACATTTGGAAATTCTGGCAGCAACGTCCCAAGTTTGGATCGTGGTGAATATGCCACTGTCTGTTTGATTACTTCTTTTTTTCCTGTTTCATTGACCCAGGCTGCTCCTTTCTTAGAATACATCACGTCATAATACTGGGAGCTTTCTTTCACTGCAATGCCATAGTAATGGTACCTGAAATGTTGAATACACACTTTTTTTAAAGAGAGAGGACTTGTTCACTCAAGTATGGTTAAAAAGGAAAATTGCTAAGAAAACAGACTCCATGCCAATTTGCAAGTTAATGCATGAGTGCAAATTCACCATCAGGGCATAAGTGTGATGTTTCAAGTGGTTAACAAGCTGCAGTTTCCATCCACAGGAGCACCCAGGGAGGTTCCAAACTGGCAGAGCCTGGTGCTTTTGCCTCTGTCCTACCCAGCTGTTCAGTAGAAACAAAGCCAGGGATACTCCTATACCTTCTTTTCTTTTGTGGGTAATAAATAATATATCATTGGGAATATGGCATTGTTTTTTTCCCCTTAAGGCTCCATATACATATCTCCATTTAAGAACAGCCATGGAGTTACAAATTTTAGTGCATGTTCTAACTGTAGGCTGGCAGCTATTCCTTTAGCAGTTTGCTGGCAGAGTTTTTAGCTGTTTTTATTACTAAGTACCATGGCATTGGGAAGGTTGAATAAATCACAACCTGTGGGTAATTTGTGGCCTCCCAGACATATTTTTGCTGTGCCACTAAGTTCATGCTGCCAACATTTAACAGACTTTAATAATGCATTTAAAAAAAAAAATTAAATAAAGTAATCCATAAAATAGGTGTATTAAGCCTCAAGTCATTTTTTCTGCATGTTTTGCATAACCTCCCCAAAATCTAACAAAGGGCTGAAAATGTTGGCTTCAATCCCTCTGTGATGTCGTCTTGTTCCTGTCATGTCCCTGTGGACTTCCTCTTCTTCTTTTTAAAGTGTAGCCTCTGATTTAAAAAACACACTTGCCCTGGGACTGGTGATCCGACAGCTTATGAGGAAGCATTAGGAAGAGATGACGGAAGCCGTGGTATTGGTCCCCCAGCATGGGGCAGGTGCATGGCTGCTAAATAAACAGCATTGGCTGGTCTGGTATATGACATCACCATCCATAAGAGATGCTGCTATCTATTCAGCAACCAGTGCTGAGATAGTAATTGTCCAGTGCACCCATATCTGCCTAAACGGCACCGAGTTCTCAATCATTCATTCTGCCTACACCCCTTCATTCAAGCACTGCTGCACTTCACATGGAAAATATTACATTCCTTAGGAAGTTGTGATTGGCTACATCTCCCTATTGCACAGAACATCTGTAACAGCAAATCTAGATTTCCATACTCCATGAAACAGCTCTGATGCACCAGAATGGGCTGGCGATAAAAGGTTAGGAACATGCAACCTTTATAGGTCAAGGCACAAGAATACATTACAGAAAAGATAAGTTGATATGATGTCAATATACTTCTACATCAAGCCCAAACACCATCATTGGAGAATAAAAAATGCTGTGTTACACAGATATAACTGGCAGGGCACAGCCAAGGGCAACCCATGTCCCACCAGCCTAAGAGAGGAAGGAAAACTTACCTGTCAAAATCTGATAAGCATTTATAACAACAGGGACCTATACTGTATAATTCATCAGCATATTTGTATTTTGAAAATATGCATTTAATTTTATATTTTTTTCAGTGCACTGGGAACTGCAGATTCCCCAGTCTGTTACCCCTCCAGGTCTGGAATATGACCATCACCTCTCCTATAGGCTATAACTATCAGAATTCCAGGAAAGCAGGTGAGAGAAGATGGGGCATGGGACCAAAAAGGGAATATAATTCCAGTTTGTAATATGCACAGCCATGTACAACTGGCAACATGGCCACTACTCTTGGTATGTGAATGGCCCTTGCCACTTTTCTTAAGCTTTGGAGAACTGTAACGCAGTGGCATCTGGATCAGAGTCCAAGGTTACCTGGATTCAGCAGAAGACAGTGCTTCTGTACCTAAAATAGCTGTGAGTAAAAGAGGATGTTGGCACTTGCTGAAGCAACCTCTTCTATGCAGCTATTACAGGTATGGGAGCCCAGCCCCCCATTACAACTGACCACGCTATATCAGAGTCTAGGAAGCCTGTAGATCCTACGGAAGAGAAGAGGTGGAACAAGAGAAGCAATACTGGACCAGCTTTGCTTAGTGATGGGGGTTCCCCTCTCCACACAAAGGGGTTCACCAGAGCCATATTACACAAAAGTTTTCTGTAGTGATATTTCTATAACATACTTAGCCTTGTGATTATGAAACACGCATTATTGCTTACTTTGACTGGCCTCTGGTTCCTAATCTTCGTGTCGTTAACTGTGGAAACTGTTGTCTTATTATCTGTAAATAATATTCATATGTTAAGAAACATAAAATCCCATGCCAATCATGTATATTTAGCAATGGCTTATTTGAGGAGAAAGTAAGAAAAGGAATTAAAATTGACTGGAAAGGAAACAATTCATTTATAAAGAGCTGTTTTAGAGTCACTTATTTTACACCACTGGAACCTATTCAGAAGCACAAATATATTTTCATGCCACTTTCAAGAACTTGCAATTATACTATAGTTCAAAAATTGTTCCGAATGCATATATTAAAGAAAAATACACATAAAATGCATCATATGTGGGAAATTGCTTGCAAAAAATGTGCACACTTGGAAAAGAATGGATAAAATTGCAGTCATTATGATATATGATTGTTATTTTGTCTGCAGCTGTGCTAGTTTATATATTTTGAAATTTCCCTACATTCAATAAATAATCATCTATAAATAAAGTAGCTGGAAGAGAAGATTATTGGCAGAATATACTGTTGATGTACTGCAAACATTAACTTACAGGAATGGCTTTGCAATTAAAGTTCTACCACAGGTAACAATGCTGAAATACAGTATACAGAAATAAAACTACATAAACATCACAGGAAAAATTAAGAAAAAAATGTAGGGTTATTTTAATTAGATGAGCCAAGTTTGAAATAGAGTGCTTTCTGTGTTTCAAACTGGAAAACTGAACTTAAACTACAAATATGCCTGCTTCATTTTTAATTTTCCCTGCAGGACTCTTTAGGTGGAATCACACTGGAACTTAGCTGATTAAAATAATCTTTTGCACCCATTTCACCACCACCCACACTTTTTTTTTCTTTTTCTTTTGCTTCTTGTTACAAGTGGCACCCTCAACATAGTCTGAAGTAATGTCAGAATGATCCGTAAAGTCATCTGAGTCAAAGCTGCTGGGTAAAAAGAAAAGCGTCACTTAAGTACCATCGACGTGCCATGATTATTTATCTTCCATTTTTACCACATTTGCTTATTTATGTATTTATTAAGTGACAGGGAACCAACATGCCTTGTTTCACGAGCCTGTCTGAGAACAGGGGAAAATATCACAGAAGCATGAATTTTACTGGTTTAGTACGGGTTTAATTCTGAAGTAAGGGGGAAGAAATCAGCAAACAGAAAAACACTTTTGTGGAGCTGTGAAAGTTCAGGCTAGCTATTTGATAAATGAGCAGACAGGCAGGCAGCCTCTTTCTCTAGCTCTGTCTTTTTGTACGGATTCAATGAAGCCTACCTAAAGAACACCACATGCTGTTCCAGCTACTGATCTAACATTCCGCAACATCTCACCCTTCCAAATTCTCTTTAATTACACATTAATCCCACCCCTCTCTCTTTCAGTTTGTGCAGACAGAGATGGGGGCACCCAGGGCCTATGGGGGAAAAAAGGCATTTTCTGGGCTTTCCAAGGGGAGCAGGGTGTCTGTTGTCATTTAGAAGGTATGACAACTACTCCTCAAACAGGACTTTTCTTTAACCACCCTAAAGTCAAATAAAACATCCCGGTTTATTCTTATTGTCTCTCAGAATTTGCAAAACAATACACTTCTATTTATTCTTTAAGAATGAAAGGTCTGGAGCCCCTGTCAACGGGATGTTAAAAATCAAAACTTAGGCTGTGCATCACACTGGGGATTCCCAAATGAGGATAAAGCCTGAATCCCCTTTAGTGTTATGTTAGCTGTGATCCAATAGCAGTAGCAAAAATTGTCCCCTTGTAATGGATGGGGAACTTACATTGTAATGGGGGATGGTTATTTTTATTTTTGGACCAAAAAGGAGGGATCAACCTTCCAAGAACTACCAGTCTTTTGATAGAAAAAGGGACACCCACCCAACCCCAGAACAAGACTTCCTTAAGAACAGCTATCTTGATTCTGCCAAATGGTCTAGTGAGATAGGCAGTGAGGATGGGGTGTTTAGTAGTAGCACAAAAAAGCAAGACAGGGGCCAGGGTTTATGATAGGTAGGTGTGGATATAGAGGGCTGGGGGAGGTAAGTGGCATTTTGGTGGGCTGCATGCAACCCTTTCACCAGGGGCTGTACACCCATTATGTAGTCTGGTGTCATGTTTTCTGTAATGGTCTCTGAAGACATATAATATTGGATACCTTTTTCAGCTGTGTTCTTATTTCTTACTCTGATATTAATATCAGACTCAGGCCTTGGACAAATCCATCTGGGTTGATTTTGAAAAGTTTAATATTTGCCAAAGGAATTTGTGAAACTCATCCAGAGAAAATTTTCCTCACTGGAACCTCAAAATAAATCTTCATGTGCACAATGTTCTGTCAACAGTTTATTTCTTCTCTGAATAACAACAATATGTATGGGGAAAGTGTAGGCCTCTGGAATGAGGTACCCCCAAGATCTGGGTGGCCCCCACTCTGCTGTTGTTCAGAAGAGCGGTGAAGACCTGGATCTTCACCCAGGCCTTGGCAAGGGAGAGAGGGAGACCCCTTCCTTTAATCCATCTGGTCTGCTGCACTTGCCAGCTTTTATCTATTATTGATTCTACTGTAATTTCTTTGTTTGATCGTTGTGAGCCGCCCAGAGTTGTTGGGAGTCAGGAGGCATACGAGTTTAATACAGTTATTATTATGATGGTTGGTCGCACAGTCTGCCAGATGTTTAGACTGGATTTGGGATTTTTATCCGATGATGATGATGATGATGATGATTATTATTATTATTATTATTATTATATCACATAGCTATTCTCTTTTAAATTCCTGAAATAAGTTGCTGGAAAGGTTCATACTCACCTTTCCAAAACTAGCAGCATTAACAGGCTGGGTATCATTTTTCTCACAGAAATCCAAATAATGCATGTAGAGGGCACTTCGAGGAATGCAGACACCTTCTGCAATCTCATAATTCTCCTCCAGCCTTAAAAATAATCACAAAACAAAGAAGACAAATATATTGGCTTCCATGCACATCCATAGCTACATATGTTTGCACAAGGATATATAGGCTTGCATGCATAACAAGTTCTGAAACTGGCGATTTTATTTGAATTTTGTTTTCCTGTCCCTATAGAATCATAGAATGTAAAGGTTGGAAGCTCCTTGATCTAGTCCAGTGTTTCTCAACCTTGGCAACTTTAAGATGCTGGCTGAGGAATTTTGGAAGTTGAAATCCACACGTCTTAAAGTTGCCAAGGTTGAGAAACACCGATCTAGACTAACCCCTGATCAGTGCAGGACTCCAGTTCCATAGTGTTTTTGACAAGATAGCCATCCATTTTCTGTTTAAATACCTCCAGCGAGGTAATCTGTTCCATTGCTGAACAGGTCTTACAATTAGGAAATGCTTCCTGACGTCCAACTGAAATCTGCTTTTTTGTCATTTTAAACCCATCATTTCTTATCTTGTCTTCTGGAACAACTTTGAACAACTCTGCCCTGTCTGCTATATGGCAGCCTTTCAGATACTTGAAGAAGGCTGTCATGTCTCCCTGCGGTCTCTTAATGTCTTATGACAATACTCAATCCTTTATTTCTATCACCCCTTATTCTTTACTTTGGATGCTTTTATATACAGGTAGATGAAAATCAGCCCCAGAATACTACAACATATTATGTAGCAACTTTCAATCTTAAAAATACTTTCTCTCACTGAGAAGAGCAAGCATACACTTGCATGAGTCTACTCAGAAATGAACAGCAAGTGGTAGATTGTCACCTAATGAATAAATCATCCAGGGACTGAATTTGCACATGTTTAAAGAGTATCATAAACAGACATATTCCTAGCAGTTTACTATTTTCTGATAAGCTGCACATGTTAAATTATAATGTAATTTGTTTAATTTTGGCAAGGTATGAACCTAGTCACTCCATTTATGAATTATCACTTAAGATGTCAATGTGTGAATCCAACCAATGAATAAAAGGAATGCAATTTGAGATGCATTAGCTAATAATGTATGATTATTTATTTGTGTGATTATATGTAACTCAATTCCAAAATGACTCTGTAATATCATTTATGATACTAAAGTAAAATACTGTATAAAGAATTAAAAGAAAAAATAAATCTCCAATCTCCCCCAAACCAGTAACAATCCATTTCCTAGCCAGTAACCACCAAGGACAACAGTCCTTGCACCAACAGTTGTGTATTGCAAATAGGGGACCTGCCATACCATCAATCCCCAAAGGCTTTCCAAGACAGCCATTTATCAGTCTTCTTCCAATGTGCTCCTTATGTACCCTCCCTGCAAAAGCTTATGCTATAGTAATTCTACTGGCATTTCTAGGTGCTACAGGACTACAGCCTATTACAGCAGAAGTAATACACATAATTACCCCTCTGGAATTTGTTTTCAGTGTTCTATTTCAATGTTTATGGGAAAAACAAAACATGCACTTCATTTGTAATATAATTCATCTAAACCACCCTGCTACCTAAGCAGATATCAAAAGTAAGCCTTGACAGCACATCTTTTGTCTTAATCCAGAGTTGGAAACTATTTTTAACCTGAGGACCAAAGACCTAAGGATGGGATTATCTTCAGGGGACCCATATACAAATGGAGTCACAATTACATTCATATACGATTCACCCCTGGTCACTTATCTCTTCAGTCTAATCTTCTGTTATCCTTTCTCCCTTCCTTCCCATTCTCACTTTATCCCATTCACAGCATCTATCCTTCATGCTGTAATAATTCCAGCCAAGACAGAATCATAGAATTGGAAAACTAATTTAGGTCACCAAGTCCAGCCTCCTGCTCAGTGCAGGAATCCAAATAAAAACATCGCCAGCAGATGGCTGTCCAGCCTCTGCTTGAATACGTTTAGCAAAGGAGAGCCCAACAACTCCCTTGGTAAAACTGTCAGTCCTAGGCAGCCTTGATTCTTACCTTGGTTGCCCACATACGGATCATTACCAATTGGATGATTTGTCCTAGGCAAGAGCTAAAAGAAGCAACTCTGATTATGTCATGCAGTACCCAGAACTCTTCTTGCAATTCTTTGGCTGCCTACATCTATTTTTGGAAGTGCATGGATCCTTTGAAACATCACTAGAGGGCTGGACATTCCAGAAGAGGCTGTGACTTCTAGAAAAGCACTCCCCTAAATCTTCTCTCTAATGTTAACACTGCTAGGAATAAGTTTGATAATGTTCAATAACATCGGAAGGATGGGTTGTGGAAGGTGCATGCTTGGGTCGGTGAAGGGCAAACTAGTTGGGGACATGGCCTAGGGAGAATATTAGATGTCTAATACTGTAGGCTGAATGTAGCTTTCCATCCCTACTGTAGTTATGTATAATATCTTATTGAACTGAGACTTAAACATAAGTGACAATTCAAAAAATATGGATTTGAAAATAATAATAACTTAAAGTACAATGTGAGCCAATTAGAAGCGACCTGTCTTAGAGAAACTGATTTATATGTCATGCTGTATTGTTTGGAGATCAAACAATATAGCAAGATATATCCTCCCTAATACTATATTAGCGTTACAATGATCATTTTTTTTCTTTCAGCAAACTATTTCAATAAGGTATTGGAGGGATCGAATAGAATTGGTTTCTAAGGGCAGCATCTATTCTTATTTTCTGTCTACCACAATATCATTGCTGCATTTTCCCCCAAATATACAGACCCTGAACAAAACCTCTTTTCAAGGCACAGACTTTGCTTGTATGCCATAGGTGCTAATTGGCACGTCAATTTCTCTGACCAAGACAGGACAGGAAGAAAGACTCTCAATTATTTCTCTTCATAATATCTAATGATTTTTTCCCCCTTTTTCTCCATTCTTTCACGGGGAGCCATTAGTCTGTGCTAAACAATCTTCTATTATATCTGAACTTTTCTTTAATGATCAAAAGCCATCTTGGTCATTGACTGGCCTTACATATTTTTTGTCTTGTCTAAGAGAGAAAACTTTGTCATGTTTTGAATTCTGGACTAGCCTACAGTGTTGTAATGCACTTGGATTATTTATTTTACCAGCAATGTCCTTAAAGTATTATCTTTAAAATTCTGTACAGCATTGCAGCATATTTCACAGAATGTGCTAAACAAATTCACTTGCATTCCATTATATAATTCTTAGATATCCATGTAAATCAGGGTTATAGAACTGGTGTTTCATTAGAATGGAGCCTGGATTCACACAGCAAACACCGCTATAATTTGTTTTGTTTGGAATTCACTTAGTATGTTGTGTGATTACAATCATTATGGTTCATAATCCTTGGTTTATGGCTTAGCATACTGAAAGATCTCCCAATTGTAGTTTATTAAATAAATTGTAGTTAAATGAACTGTATTAAGCAGCCAGGTATAATTCTCCAGAACCTCCTGTTATTCTGATTTGCACTACTACTGTAATAAAGTACTCATCTGTCACTTAGAAGGCACAATACAGAGAGCTGTAGAATTTAATGGATGTTATGCTGCCCAGATTTGATCTGGATTAAAAAGGAATGTATCTGACTAAAGAATGCATTCAGCAACTGTACATTTCATTGTAGTTCAGCATTATTTCAGTTCCATAAAGAGCTGTAAGATATACAAGTAGTATAGTCTTTGGAGCGCTAGCACACCATAATCTTTCCCATCGATTTTCTTTCTGATTTCTGAAGTATTGCATCTCTTCCACATACTAACAAAACCAAGAGAGATAGAATAAAGGGAAGAGTTGAAAAATGCCGGGGGAGATAGCACTCTGCATTTGGGGCCAGATGTCTATCAATGCCTTGGTCCAGGGGTATCTCAGGGTGTGTTCAAAAAAGTCAAGTCAGTAGCCATGGCAGTATGATTGAATCTCCACCTGTTTTTTATTTGCATCACACATAAAAAACATAAGGAGCTTTGATTACACCATCATGGCCACCATCTTGACTTTTTCTTACCATACACTGTGGACCCCCTGCCTTGGTTTCCAGGTACCAAGTGATCGATCTCAGTCTTGGGTCATTTTCTTCCCTGCAATTAGGAAACCTACTATAAACTTTGAGAAGGTTCAAGTAGCATAATATAAATTCTAGTTTGGTATTTTTAAAAGCATAATTAGAAAAATAAATAATTTGACAGTACTTGACTTCTTTCCCTTTTGGATCAAACTGATTATGGTGCCCTGATATCCACTGTTATCTTTGTTTTCTCCTTTCCCACACCTGTTCTGTTAAAATGGCCTGTGGACAACACAGCTATCCTTGAAAGGTTGAAATCTATTAAGCAAATGTTCTTAAGATAGCTGCTTATGCCTCCCCCCCATGAAGAAATGCATCTCCAAAAAAAAAAAAGGCAAAATGCAGAATGCAGAATTTTAGATACTATTTGTACAGGTAGACTTAGAAATCATTGTTATGTTTTAGGTAGAGATTTATTTCCCAAAGGGGGGGTGGGATGGGGAATTAGAGATGACATGCATGCCAGTTTGTTTTCCAGTTTTTAATAGTTGATGGGCAATTTCAAGGCCTCTCCCCTCCCTTCTGCAAGTTATTTAACTTTGGAGATTCCAAAATCTCATAAGGACAGGGTTAAATTGAAATATCCATTTTGTTTCTCTTATGCTTGCCAAAGCAAAATGTATACTTCTTTTCAGTAGTAAAAATAAAGTGATGGATAAAGAAGAGAAGGAAAACTCTACCTAGTGAGATCTCACAATGAAATGTGAGAATGCTTCTTTTCAGGAAGATCTGGGTACATATTAGTCTTTGAAAAGAATCACTGAGATGGTGCAAGATACAAATAAAAGATATAAATACAAGTTCAGGCTATCTATTTTGTTCTACAACAATGTTGACTTGCACAGACCCTCTGCAGGTTTACTTTGTAGCAACTCTTAGAGTGGTTCATACCACCATTTCTATTGGACATTCTTTCATGTTTTAGAAATCTTCAAAATGAATTGCTAAAAGAAATACCACTGACTTCAGGAAATTGTAAAGGAACTTATTAGCACACATACACACATATTGCACCACTTTAGATATTCACAAAATTGCATTTTGTGTTGCATACGTTTGCATAATTTCATTTCAAATGTTCCTATAGAGCTGAGTGGTAACAGGCTAGAACCCAGGATAAATAATAGTCATTCACTCCAATATTTCCAAAATTCATGGGTATCCTCAGGGGACAAGGAGAGCAAGTGACATCATCTGTATCATGACATCATTGTGCAAATGATTCAAATTATGTTATTTGGATCAGTCACATAATGAATTACATAACTGTCATTTGTGCAATATCATGGGTGAGGTTGTTCATCTGTTCAGGGTCAGATATCATCAGTGTGCTGGTAATACCCAATTATACATCTCGGTCCTGGGGGTGACCAAGTGATGCTACCGAAGTCCTGTCTCAGTATCTGGAGGCTGTGCAGATCTGAATGGGGAGAAACGGACTCAGGGTCAATCCTGATAAGACTGAGTGGACCTCCTGGCTCTGAGGATCTTCCATCTTTGGTCTTGGATGGGGTTGCACTTCCCCATTCAAGACTGGTGCACAACTTGGGGGTCATCTTGGATTCGCAAGATGAAGAGCAAGTGGTAGTTGTGGCCAAGAGGGCTTTGCTCAGGTACACCTAGTGTGCCAGTTGCACTCTTTCTTGGACCAGGAGGCCCTTCAGACAGTCACTCATGCTGTAGAAACCTCACAAATGGATTACAGTAATGTGCTGTACATGGAACTCCCCTCAAAGACTGTTCAGAAGCTACAACTGGTCCAGAATGCAGTGGCATGGGCAGTGTTACGTATGCTTTGTTATATACATGTGACCCCATTGTTCTTCAAGCTGCACTGGTTATCAGTGGAGTTCCAGGTACAATTCAAGGTGTTAGTTATCACCTATAAAGTCCTTCATGGCACAAGGCCTGGTTATTTGAAGAACTGCTTGTTTCCAGTTGTTTCTGTACATCTGGTGTGATCAGGCAGAGTGGGTTTGCTCCAGATCTTATCACTTAAGCAGTGTCATCTTCTGGGGCCCAGGAAGTGTCTTCTCTATTGCAGATGTTGCCCTCTGGAATTATATCTTCCCAGAGATCTGGTTGGCTCCCACCCTGATGATGTTCATGAAGCTATTAAAGCATGGTTATTGTCCTAGGCTCTAGAGCAGAGTGAAGGTTGAGCCTCTGTTGAATGAACTTTTTTTCTTTTATGTTGTTTCTAGGGCCATTCATGTATCTTTTTTGTGTTTTATACTTTAAATTTCTCTCCTTATAGTGTACCAGATGGCTATGACAATATTAGCCTATTTCAAATTCCTACAAGATTCTTAACAGTAATCCCTACATACCTGGTGTCAGGCCAACATAGATCAACTTAAGACATTCCAGGTTCTGTGTCAGATATAGGGAGCATTAAAAGTGTCTGACTCACTTGCTGTGGAATAATCAATGAAACCATTGACAAAAGGTAGATTATTTAAGAGAACAAAATGCATGAAATCCATGGTAGCCAGTTCAAAACTCATATATAACCAATTAATCTGCAAAGTAAAGAACCAGATGCACAGAAATACACCGTCCCATGCTCACAGCCAATCTCCCCACTTCTTTGCCCTTGTTTTTTCTAAAGTCTCTTTTCTATTTGCTATCTCCTCCCCATCAACACATACTCAACCCCTGCAGCTTCCATCTCACTCAGCTGTTTAGGTTGGGCTCCATCACCTCTGCTCAGCCTTGATTGCATGGGCCAAATAATCTGAAATGAGATGCAGAGGATGTAGCTCACTCAGGTTGCTGCCACCACCATTCATTGGTCTTCCCAAAATGTTGGCCAGAGATGAACATTGCTGCTGAAGCTAGAACTGACACCAGCTAGGTTCATACACCATGCTAAGCTGTAGTTTGCTTAACCATCATTTGCTGAATAAGCCACAATAGGCTGAGTTCACACATCACACTAAGCACAAATAAGCAATCTATATTATGAATAAGCATGATATATGGACCAAGTCAAATTATGTTAGCAACATACATAGTTTAGACTGGCTGGCACACTGCTATAACTACTTTGCCTCCTCTCGTCCCCTTTCAAATGCTGTCCCTGCCACTCCAGACTCCCCCTTACCAGACCAATTGCAGTTCTCACCTTGCCTAAAAAAGGAAGAGGTGAAGTGCTGCGGGCCTATTAGAATGTTGTGTCATTCCTTCCCTAAATATTGGTGCTTTTAGTTCACAATCATAGAAATGCATGGACTTACAAGCTGAAGATATGATCAAACATGTATAGTTTATCTGGATTGCATACAGCAGCTTAGAACAAAATGCAGAAGAACAATCAAGGTTATGGTTATTCTCAACATATTGTACTCTAGGGATCATGAAGTTCTTTTGCAGGGAGCCCAAAGAAGGACAGCTAGGGCAAATATACTGTAAGCGCAGGGACAAACAGGCAGCAAGGCAGCTGTGCTACGAAAGTAGTGGACTGGATGATATAAAATGGCTCATTGCCTCTCTCAGGCAATTGGGACATAGTGGCAAATGATGGCTACATTCCAACAAGCTGAATATCCCAGGAGTTCAGGGATTTATCAACCTTTGTGATTAAGGATGCTACCATTATTGGCTTTCTTCCTTCTGGGAGAAGAGCTTTATGAGATAATTAGCTGTGGCAACTTGGCTAAAATGAGTCCATCAAATTATAGGAAAGACTAAGCAATCACCTTCTGAGGAGTCATGGAGTAATCCAAAGCATTAGTTGCTGGACAAAAACAACATCCCAATAAAAACAAATTGCTATTTAACTATTTGGGAAAGATTAACCAATTGCTAGCACAGTTTAAGGGAGGAGAAGTTCAGAAAAGAATATGAACGTGCTCAACAAATCAGTCTCCAGAGGTCCTTCTCTGCATTCCTGTGTCTCCAGTGATTAGATGGGTGGCCAGAAGAGATATAACTGAACATTTTTATGTCTATACATTTATTGTTGTGTTACTTATAGTGCCTTTGCTAGAGCTAAGCTAACCCCAAACTAGAACTATTTATTTGTCCTTTGAAATTCTATCAGGCAAAGCACAGTTCCTTTATCTTTTTTTAAAGAAAAAATGAATCCTCAGATACTGAATTCTAAGCACAGAGCCATACTTAATGAACATAAGATAGAATTCTGATGTATTCAGTAATCCAGAGCAATGCAACAGTGTCAAAATCATTCCTACATATTTATCACACTCTTGAATATTTCTAGTTTGCCTGAAAATAGTTGCTTGAGAATAAATTTGCTTTTTTCAAGAAACAGATCTTACCATTGCAGAGTTGCTGGGGTAGAGTGTGGTTTGGATGCTCTATTATTCTCTTTCTCCTCATCTGTTGAGAGAAAACACTATCAGGGGACATTCTTTCAGCTGAGATGCTGAAGCACTTGACAGGGGCATGAGGAAACTCCACTGTTAGGAATATTCTCAAATTCCCCAGAAGAAACCTTGAAATATGCAAATATACTTGAAGATCATGAAAATCAGAATGATTGCTTAAATGAATGCCAGGCTATACAATCTGATGCCTCTGGGCACCTGTGTTCCTATGAATACCTTCTTTGGGGCCTAATGGAAATAAATGTTTACATCTCGTCCTACCCTTCCATATCCTTTCATCATATTGTATCACCAAGCTACCTTTCCTGTTTAGAGACTTGACTCTGGAGAAAAGGTATGGCAGGACTTCCTACATATAGGAAAATGGACCTCTTACAAGTGCCACAGAGATGTAGCACCTTCTCTCATTCTCTCTCTTTACTGCAGTTGTGACTATTTAAACCCAAACACACTGGCTGAAAATGACATTAGAGTCTAAAGGTTCTATTATAATCAGTCATTAGAATTGACATTTCCTTCCACCACCTTTCCTTCTTGTCATCTCTGGCTGCCCCAGAACAAATCACAACAACGTCAGGATTTCTGGGATTTTAATGTTGTTAACATTAAATTTTAACCCCATTCTTAGAGACAGTGGAAAAAATTGAACTTGTTCCCTTTGAAGAATATTTCTGAACATTTCTTTGTTCTTAGAAAAGGCAGTCATTCATACGTTCAGTGTTGAGGTTCCTATTCAAATGTGTTCTAGCAAGTCAGAAAAGTCCTTTTCTGTTAGGGGTGGCATTGTGGAGGGCAAATGCAGGGGAGTATTGATCCAAGACACTTTTCAGAGCAGGTGCAATGATGCTATTCCTAGAGCACAGGGGTATTTGTCAGGCCTTTCTTTGCCTGACAAGAAAATGTAATTATGACAGTGTTTTCAAGTTTTACTATTGTCTGTAATGGATTAGCATATAAACAGTTGGACAATGAGGAATATAAAAAGGCTGGATGACAGACTAATGGTCTGATTCTGTGGGTTCAACTGCTTTTTGGAAGATTAAGAGTGAGGTGAGCAGCCCTAGCTGGCAAATAGTGTGGGGGTCAGGTGGACTGGGCTGATGGAGATGGCTCTGTTGTCCTCCTGAGAGTTACAATTCTGAGGATGCACCTTGATGAACAATAAGTAGTCCTTCCTCAGGGCAATTCTGTGGCATGGCACTGAAGTGGAACAGTGGTGTTACAGTACCTGGTACTGATTGATATATCTGATCCCCTTCCCTCATGGGTAGTTTTTCTTTCCCATTCACAGACATTGAGGAGACAAGAGCACTCTCAATTGCTTAAGACTTTCGCATTAATCTGTTTCAAATGGGAATCATCCAAATGCAAATCTTTACAGAGGCAGTACCTTAAACGTGGCTCCCTGACCTAAGATGGCTATGAAGCCAATGATATCACAAAGGCTAGGAGATTGACATCAGTTTAACAAACATGAGTTAAAGTGCACTGAACTACCTCATAGCTAGTTTTGACATCACCTATGTTAGTCAGTAAACTGAGTCCACTGGCTATTTATGGACAGTGTGGCTGTAGGCCACTGAAACAAGCAAACAAATCATGAGAAAACATTTAAGACAAATTGTCATACAAGCTTGACAGTTGAATCAGTCTAATCTCTTTATAAATCCATCTAAGCTTTTGGCTATTACCATCATCTGTGGAACATTACTTATTCATATGGGTAAGAGATTTAAGTTTTTATACTATATTATTATTATACTATTTTATAAACTCTATTATATTCCTATGCTTATGTTTTTTAAGCCTCAATCACTGTAGCTTTTCTGCATAGGAAAGATAATGCATAGCCTTAGCTAAGTCTACAAATTTCAACGTCCCACTTGTTGATTGTCTCATAAATGAGTCACCACAAAGAAAACACATCACTTTCAAATCACCTAAAATATAACTTTTATGGAGAACATCCATTCAGCAGTGAGTAATGAAATGATTGGGTCTTGAGAAGTTTTTTTTTCTTTTGAATTGCTACATTTCTTCCTTTAAGCTTAGCTTAAATCCCATATCAGTAAGACTATAGTCCTACATATACAATTTGGGAGGTCTGCCCAAATGAACTCAGTTGGATTTGGTTCTCAGTAAACGTATACAGTGTTGACACTGAACAAATCCCCAAATGAAAGCACAATTCATACTCATCATTACATTACAGAGGCTAAAATAGGATTTTGTTATATTATTTCTGCAACTCCAAACTGTTCATTTTAGAATCCTAATCAACATGGCTAGGATTCCTATTTTTTATATTTATATCCTGCCCGCTAAAAATTTCATACTTAATATAGTAGCAAAATAAATAAGAAAATAAATCATACAACATTAATATCTTAAGGCACAATCCTGTGCTGGAATTATACAGACTGATACAGATATGGGCCTTCAGGCTTTGATGGAAACCCCGCTGTACAGACAGAACTCCAGATGCCCCCCAGCTGCACAGGATCATCAGCAGAACTTCCTAGATGGAGCTGCTTTGAGGACTCGGGAGTAGGTTGCGGCCAGACTATAGACCCAAGACAAGGATGCCAGAACTCAGATGGCAGCATGCATGACACAAGGTTATAGCTCTCTGAATTCATTTTACACCCATTTTGAGCATACTAGAAGATCTCTAATTGTAAGAAAGAAGGGAAAGGGCTCTTTAAAGAAAGCATTTTTTCCCCACAAAGATTGTTATCTGAGCCTTGTACGAATTTAAACATTTATCCAGCTCTGCTTCTAGAGTTTTAATGAATAGCCTTCATTCCATTCCAGTAATAAGGAGTACCAGGACAGAACACCCTATACCAGTGTTGTCCAAACATGGCTGGCTGGGGAATTCTGGGAGTTGAAGTCCACTCATCTTAAAGTGGCCAAGTTTGGACAACACTGCCCTATACAATTAAATAAGGGAAGGGAGGCACACATGCGTATCTCCTATGATTGCCCCTCTCCCATTGCCATATTTGAACACTCTTTCTTGCTTTAGCCATACTGCTCTAATACTCTCCCTCCCATTCCCAATGGTGCCTCCCACAGGCAAGTAACAGTCTGAAACCCAGGCATTCCCCTCTCATTCCTGAAGCATTACTGCTTCTTAAGGAAATGTTCACATTTGCCCTATTCATGCCCTCTGCATGCATGAGTAGATCAATATGTTTTTGCAGCCTCCAAAAAGAAACGATGAACAGAGTCACAACCACCAGAGTGTCCTTGTTCTCCACACAAAAGGGAAATGGAGGCACAAGCACTGTTTTCTGGTAGAGCACTAAAATGACGCCCTGCCTCTTCCATCACACTCCCTCACAAACTCCTACTGTGCATTCAGAGACATTGTACTCCAGCCTCTGACCAGGTTACTTGAGACCATTCTCTGTCAGGCTATTCCATGTGGAAGGAGACCCCACAGAGAATCTCCTCTTAAGCAGCCAGCCTTTATATTGGTCGTTAGCAAAGAGTTTCAAGAAAACAATGAAATCATTTCACATCTGAGCTGGAGCCACCATTGGAATAGTTGTGGAAGTTGGTGAGTTGGGAATCAGCTGTTAATTTATATATGATCAGAACGTTCAGCAAGGAATTCTCTTTATAGCAGCTCTTCTCAGGAAGGTGTACAATTCCTTGGCAATTATTTCCTGTTGATTGATGGCAAAGAACCTTCATTCAAGCATTCCAATGAGCATTTTTTTTTTGGTTCCAGAAGGGAGATTCAGGCTTCATCTACAAAGCTAGTCTCTAATGGCTTATCTTTAGGTCCCTCTCCCCATATATACTGAGCTGTCCAATATTATAAATATAAAAAAGCTGTTTTTCTGGCTGATGCACTTGTCATTTAACTCTAGGTTTTTCTCTGCTTGGAGATGAGAATGGGTGCTGCATGGCTTTCCATATCTTTACAGACATTATAAACTTTAAGTCTTTTCCAGCAAATGAGAATCTATATATTTCTATAGAAAATAAAGCATACTTACTTTCATCATTAGAAACATTTGCCAGAGATGTGTGACTGGAATAACGTTTGTTTTCACTTTCACTGAGGCATCTTTCAATCCAACTCTCTGCAAAACATGTTTTTTAAAAAATAGTAAATCTGTATTAGAATATTTTACCGCATTTCTGTATAAAAGATTCACAGAAGAAACCAGATTCAAATGTCACTCTGCTTAAGCACTTACTCTGAGCCTCAGCTTTTTCACTACAAACTGGAAATAAGAGTAAGAGCATCACAGACATATTTTAAGATGTTCACATAAAGATGTAAGATTATATAATAACAAATAAATAAAACTATACCAAATATTTTTCCAATCTGGGAAAAAAACAGAATATATGTACTGTACACTAAAGGATACTATGAGCTGATGCATTCTAAGTCCAATGTAAAATATAGCTGGGACTGCCTCTGGATCATATTTATCTTGTTTTCTAAATGATAATAGCCGAGCCATCCCGAGGCATCTGGCTTTGTAAGGCTGTCTCCCACTCCCCAAGACAAAGTTCATATATCCAACCGAGGCAAAAAAAATTGTAAAAGTTCTTTTCCTCCATGCCTTAACAGTAAAAATAAAAACAAAAATAAATAACAATAAGTTATTCTTTACTAATACACATTATCAGCTGTCTAAGGCAGTTGTCCAAATAGTAGCACTGGCTATAAGATTATATAACTCATTTATACAAAATACAGTAGGTTAAAAAAAAAAAGAATGATAGGTTTATTAGAAATTAATATATACATACTTGAATATTATTTACATTTACAGGTATATATAGAATTGTAACTGTTAATTGTTATAACGATATACTCTGTACTTCTGTCTGTGCAAATGGTTCATTACTAGCTATAATTTGACAGATGAATGAAACATTCAGTAAACTGCATGTAATTCAAAACATAATGCATAAAAAAATTCAGGTGTTGTTTTGGTCACACAACATCTCTCTTATATCATTTTCCCTGCTCCCATTTGATATATTTATTTGTTAGATTTCTATCCTGACCATTATTCAGGAGCATTAGACAGAATGCATAATATTCCTTCCTCTCTTTTTCTCCCACAACAACAACTATATGAGTAGGTTTAACTGTGAGTGACTGGCCCAAAGTCACCAAGAGAGCTTCCACAGCTGCAGGTGAATTAGAATCTGGGTCTCCCCACTCTTAATCCAATACTTTAAGGAACATTGAGCTGATCTTGGCCATAGGGAAGGAGTGAGAGAGACATTAAGGGGAGACTTTAAAAAAAAGATTACTCAGTCCTGAGAAAGAGGAAAGAGTAAGAAAGAAACTTGAAATAACCCTGCCTTGATTTTGTTTAGAATAAGATGGGACAGAGAGAGACTTGAAAACACTCAGGATTCTGTTATTCTGCCTTATTACAATAGAAAGCATTCCCAGAATCTCTACCATGCCTGTTTCCTGAGTCACCCCACCCTGAAGGGCTGATGTCAATCTTATAGCCAACCCAGGATTTGTCCTAGTCCAGTGTTTTACGCCAACCTTCCTCAACCTGTCACTCTCCAGACTGAGGACCACTGGTTTAGAGGATCACATTGGACTGGGGAAGGACAAAAAAAAAAAAGGAAAAGGAAAAGTGAACCACTGGAAGTTGCATTGTAATAATTATGAAGGGCAGGTTGGAAAAGGCTGCTCTGTAGCACATAGAATTCCAAATCATTGAAGAGACTCCACAAATAGAGGAAAATCCCACTCCCTTTGGAAGCTTGTTGTCCAAGTCTTGAAAGGAGGAAAATATCTAATGTTTACCTCACGATAGAATAAAATCTTCCAGCTAAGGAAAGGATCTACATTCTGCATGAGATAAAATGTTGGTCAGTGGGAATTCCATTTTCCAATCCAACTCTTCAGTCAGGCTTTAATGGGATGGTAAGGGGTACAAAGAAGCAAGCAGACATTTGTGCCTTTATGTTTGCAGAACACATGCTTCATTTACCCATCTCTGTCTCAATATGGAAATAGCTTTGGGCTTCAATCAATCACTGTTCAGATACATCCAAGCAGTCAAGCAACATCTTCCCCAACAGATAAAAACTTGCAATGTAGAAAGTAGCAGATAAAAAAACTTACAGTTAATCAAAATGCAGAAGTTTCTTCTCATATTTAGTATGTCAGAGAACTTACAAGAAACCTAAGGCCAGAGCTCATACTTGTTTGTGATAGTCAAGTGCTCCCTAACCACCTCTACTTATCTTGGATTGTTATTCCTTCCTTTTGTTCATTGTTCTGCTTAGATCCGTTTGAACAGTTTCCTTTAGGGCAGTGTTTCTCAACCTTGGCAACTTGAAGATGTGTGGACTTCAACAGGTTGAGAAACACTGCTTTAGGGAAAAGACTGAAGCAAGGTAGGATTGAGGAGCTCTGTCCTCTCCTTGTCACCTGTTATTGTCTTACCATCTTGTCCTAGCAGCAGACCCAGCCTTTCCTTCTTCTTCTTTTTACTAGTACCACAGTCATCCTTTTATGCTGTTTTTGGTTTCCTTTGCAAGCCTGTTAGTCTTTTGCATTTTAGCCTGTTTTTCTGAAGAGATTAGCTTCTTGCTGGTACACCTCTTCCATTTCCTATACACATCCCTTTTAATTCTTAGCTCAGTAGAAAGCTCCCTATACATCCACAACAATTTCCTAAGCTTCTCCTAGATGAAGTTTCTAAGAGCACTGAGAATGGAGAAGATGTGGAATTCTGCTACTTCTGTACATATGGAGCTCTAGGATGAGGAACCTCTCAATTCTCCTTGAATGAGGAAATATTTCCCTCCCAGAACAATCTGCAAAGTATGAAGGCTATATTTAAGAACAGTAGGAGGTTCTCCAGTTCTACCATAGCCAGCAGTTCCAAAACAGGATACAATTTCTATTATTCCAAGCAGTCTCTGTAAAATCTCTGGAATTCACCTGGCAGGTCTCATCTATTACTCTAACCAAAGTTCCAAAGCAGCAGCTGTGGCCATCACCCAGAATGGCTCCTGACATAAGCTCACAGTTGGGAAGATAAAAGTAGTTCCTGTAGCCATTCATTCTATACTGAGTTGAGCAGCATTGTCTGTCTTCGTGTATCCTTGCAAATGCCCACCCCTTTACTTCATAAGCTTGGCTTTAAGGTCATCTGGATGGAACTGGGAGCTCCTGGTGGGAACCTCTGTAAACCCAACCCTTCAGGAGTGGTGGACTCCAATGACATATTCCCCAACCAGCCATGCTTAAGGGGGACTATGGGAATTGGTCAACTGAAAAAAGGGAGGATGAAGATTTTAAATTCTAAGATTTAAAATCTTAGAGTATATCAAAAGGAAGATGAAGATTGGTACCCTTTCCCCCAAATATCTATGTGATGGGAAGGTGTTGTATATTTCCAGGATAGAGCAGGTATTGTTTAGAAAGAGCAGACATTTAAAGGAAGGAAGCTGCTTCTGCCTCACTGCAATGGAGGACTCTAGAGAAATCCTTCAGGAGTCTATGGATGGAGATCCTTATGTAGTCTGGGACTCCATACATATCCTTCTATATCCTCACTCTCAGGGGGGCAGAAGCAACGGCAGTAGCGCCCCTCCCTCTCCTACCCCACTGTGCTATATATGGCAGACTATCATATTTACTGTAATGTCATTTCTATAGGGCTTCTCATTAAAATCTCAAAGTTATGTTTTCTTTCCTCCTTCCTTCCTTCCTTCCTTCCTTCCTTCCTTCCTTCCTTCCTTCCTTCCTTCCTTCCGGGGATGTGTGTGGAAATCTGAACTTGTGTTTTTGTAGGTGTTAAAAAGTATGCTTTGTTTGAGAATGGTTTGAATAAGCAAATATAGGATCAATTAATATTATAAGCAGGGTGCCTTATTTTACAGGAAATTAATTTCAACCAGTCGTTATTCATTCTTTCTTTTTTAAATCCTAGCCTTGCTCATTTTCCTCTTTTCTTTTAAGTGTGGCTTCTGGCAGTGTGCATATATGCAAAAACAAGACTCCCTCCCTCCCTCCCTCCCTCCTTCTCTCTCTCTCTCTCTCACACACACACGCACACACACACACACACACACACACACACTGACAGGAAAAATATCTAAGATTAATTTCAGATGGATTTGAAAATTTAGAATGACAAATTGGGGAAGCTGGGCTCTGCGTAGGATTTATGGGTGTGTTCATACACTTGGGGAGAGGGGTCATCTTAAATTCAGGAGTATCTTCCTTTGGACAAAATGGGTAAATTCTTGATTCTTCATTTGCTGTTTACCAAGTCTAGTAACCATAACTAGTTTCACAGTGAGCTGTCCATGGTCCTGAGTATCTATGACCTAATCTTGTGGAGTTCCAGCCCAGTCTGTCCCTATCCATTGCAGATGGAACGGGATGTAGCAAACCTATGCATCCTTGCCAACTCACTGATGCCGTCAAGATGTATTCCCAAATAAATATGTGAAAGACTGTAATACTGACTCATTCAACACTGCAATGCAGTAATTGGCCAGGGTAGTGAAAAAATGTGACTCCTGTGGACTTATTTTAATCACAGATCCCCTAACTTTGTTACAGTAACTTTCACAAACCATGTCAGTATGATACCTATTTATCTATCTATCTATCTATCTATCTATCTATCTATCTATCTATCTATCTATCTATCTATCTATCTATTTGGTTTGTATAGCTGCCTGTCTTATGTAGTATAAACCTGGGCAACTGAGAAACAATAATAAAAATTAAAAATTAAAAACAACAACACACATACAAAAAAACCAGCAAAAAAAACTTCCCAGTGCCCCAAACACAACACATCCCAACACATCCAGAACAAACTTTAGAGCTTTATTATGTGAATGAATTGCTTTGCATACTACCTTTGAAAGTATATAAACACATATTTAAAAATTGTAATCCCAATTATATTCACTGAATCATAGCAAGTTAATTCTCATGATCCAAATAATCAAAATATTGTGATTTATTTATGCAAACAGGTTGTTATTAACTGGCCTGCTTGCTAGAAATAGTCACTTTGGAAGGCAAAGCTTTATATGAAAGTGAGCAAGGGTAACCAGTCTCTACGTATGTCTTTCCCTTGCCATTCTGCCTAGATAATGTTGTCCATTTGCCTTTATCATCCCTAAATATTTGCTATTTCTCACAGAGATGTCTACAGTGGTGGTCAAGGGGGAATGATGAAAGCAGCATTGTGCCATCAATATGCAAGCTCTGACCTTTTTGTACATGTATCATGATGAAGCACATGTGAATTAAAAGTGTGGATCTTGCATCATGACAATGGTATATCTTTCTTTATGTTGATGAATGCATGAGATCCTGCAGGAACCTCTGACTTTTAGTCAATCAAAGGCAGAGATTACTGAACCTACTGTTATTTATTATGCTCTTTAGAGGTGTGAAATATTCATAGCTGAAATGAACAAAAGTGCTTCTAATCCAAGCATGGACATCCTTGCTGCATTTGGTGGCTTCTTAAATTTACTATGCCTTTTCCTGAGTTTCCATGGGAGCAACATTGGCTCAGGAAAGTATGCATTTTAGTTAAGAGATGAGTTGTTAAGAAGGTGACAACAGAATGGCAACACATGGTTACAACCTATCATTTCCTCTATAAGACCACCTCAACTCATATATGTATTTTCCTGAGTTACTGTGAGGACTCAGGGAAATATAAGATCCCCTGACAGAGCTGCTGATGTATATAGCTGTCAGCCTTGTGAGGTAGTCCAGACAAGAACCACACCCAGGAATACTAGCTCCAACTTTATTGTAAGGTTACATTAACAGAATTTGCACGTCTGAAAGTACATCTCTCCTTCCTTGCCTTTTTAGTCCAAGAAACTAGGGAGGGTCCCTTCTGAGACATTTGCCACATTCCTATTCCTTCTGCAGACTCTTCTGTTGCCTCTTATCTGACTTTTGCCTAGTCTTCAGCTCTTCCTCCTGTCTCCCAAGTTCATTCCCACATACCAGTACAACAGCAAGAGTGTCCACACCAGGATCCAAAGCACCATTTCCCATTTTGGATCCAAATTCTGCACACCTCTATTTAGTACTGTTCAACAACAACAAAAATAAGTAAAAACAATATTCAGTTAGATCAAGTAAATGAACTAAAAAATGCCAATCCTGAATAAAGATAACAAAAATAAAATAATTCAAAGTTCATTTTGTGATCAAACAACTTGTATTTATTTATTTATGTTACTTGATATCTTGACCAATTCCACGAAGCTCTGGATAGCTCATATAAAACATAATAAATATAATAAAACAATTAGTTTAAATCATCAAATGTCATAAAGACAGCATAACGTGATAGATACCACTAGCCCCAAAGCTCAATGAAACAACATCTTGATTGCTCTTCTAAATTCTAAAAGTGAGGGGCCATCTGGACCTTGGGTGACAGAGTATTTCAGAGTGATATCCCTCTTCCAATCCCCCCCCCCCCAGCTTTTAAAGGAAAGGGAGCTGAAGGATTGTTTCCTGGGTGGACCACACAGAATAGGCAAGCTCTGTTTGGAGAAGATATTCCCTTAGATAACATGGATCCAAGCCACATAGGTCAAAACCAACACTTTGAATTGTACTTGAAAAGATACTGGCAACCAGCATAGCATCTGCAATATAGGTGTAACATTGGTTTTTTTTAATAGTAATTTTATTAAAAATCACAGTTACAACAATAAAAACTAATACAAACTAAAAAAAAAAGAATAAAAAGAAAAAATAGACGGTGCAGAAAAAAAAAGAAAAATAACAAAAAATAAGAATATAGTTAAGAAAAAGAAAAGAAATGTATAAAGGAATGACTTCCCCCTTCATCATAACAAGTATAAACAATTTTAGTAATGTGTCACTTTCTCTTAAAATACAACAAATGATCTCTTCTTCCCATATCCCATCTCTCATCTATAAACAAATCCATAAAGCCTCTTCATCTGAATTATGATGTCAGCAAAAGTCCATTAAGGATTACTAAAGATGACAACATCTGTATTTTAACCTTCATCAAATAAACCAACTTTATATTCCTTCCTTTTACATCTAACAATCTTAATCTTTAGTCCTTTCAAATAATATCCTAGAATTTGATTTCTTTTCATTTTTTCTTTGTCCCTTCTCATACAATTCTTCAAAGCTTTAACAAGCCTCTTTTGAAAATCCAATATAGGAAAATTATCCAGGTCACTCTTTTGGTTTTTTATTTGTATATTCCTTTTAATTATTAAGACATTAGCTGGTTTCTTTTGTATGTCTAGTGTAATGTCTTTTTCCATGTCATTCCTGAAGCCTGTCATTTTTAAATCCACTTTCAAATCAGTCTCAATCTTGTCAGGTAAAACTTCTTCCATAACATCTTTAAAACATAGTATATGGAGGCAGACACTCTTAAAATTAACTTCTGGGTCCATTGTTCAAAAATATCTTTCAGTATGTCCGATGTTTAAATATTTTGCTTCCTTCTATATTTGTAAGTCAAATTTAAGTGTTCTCCTTTAATTATAATCTTTAGTTCCTTCTAGTTCCCTCTAGTGTCCAATTTTTAAAGTCTTATGTTTTTTTTAAGAATTCAAAACAAAAGCATTTTCTCATGGGAAGGATTCTTATAATTAATTCCAAAATCTTATTTCAAATTTATCTGGACCCTTAGTCTGCTTGTAACTTTCTAAAATCAAAGTTTTAATCATCCTTTTGCTGTTTGTTCAAAAAAAAAATTAAGTCCTTAAACTTGTTTTTAAAACTTCTTTCGCTAAGGATTGAAGCGAAACTCACCCAGTATATTCAGACTTGTCAATTCAAAGTTTCCTAATAGCTGAAAAGCAGTTAATGAGAAATTTCCAAAAAAGGAAATATGTGAACCCAGTATCCTTTTAAAGGCACCAACCACGGTTTGAGCAAGATGGCTATTCCCTCGTCTCCCAGAGCTCTAAACTTGCCATATTTCAATTTTCATGTCCTAAGGATAAGCATCTGGAGTAAGCCTATCTTGTGATGATAAGATCAGTGAAGTTTCAGGATATCATCCAATAGCCCTGTTTAAGTAGCTTGTCCCTACTGAGGATGGATAAGCAAGATAATCTTTATTCAGCCTCTGTGATATATCTTTAAATTCATAAATACATTTTTATTTATTTATTTATATTTTGAATTTAGACACCGCCCATCTCATGAGGAAGTGACTCATAATAATAAGAGGAAGTGATCTCTTATAATTTTCCACATTTTTGCTCCTTACTGAATCCCTTTAAAAGGGTCTCCTGTTAACAGCAAATATTTCAGGCCTGGCTCAAGAAGAGGTGCAAAAATACTAATATAATATATTTGAAACCTTATTACTAACCAAATAAGATTTCTGCAGATCTGTATCCAATAATTTATGGAATAATACATTCATTAATGCATTTGTTAATTACTCAATCCATTTTAGAGTACCAGTATCACAAATCAAATTCTTGTTGGCTCTTTTTGCAAATTCTTTCCTGGAAAAATGCACAGAAATCATTTGTGTGCTATAGTCAACACACAAAACCCAAAACATTCCTCTCCCAGAGCTCCACCCAAAGCAGGCCAACTGGCACCTGAAGTAAAAAACCAAACAGAACACTATGGGGATTTAAAAAAAAAAATAGAAATAGTAAATGAGACTTTTAATAACTTATAATCATCTGCCCTTTTGTGACACCCGAAATGAGCTGCTTCCTTCTCCTATTTGTAGAGATGATCTACCATCCTATCTGCCTTCAATGCAACCAAAAAAACATGGGCCACAGGTGTGAGACTCAGAAGATCTGAATGAAGTTACTAGGCATTCTAAACTCAACCCAACTGAAGGCTGTTTACCCCAGCTTGTATTCAACACATCAGCACACCTATTCTTGTGCTTGTCTCAGACAGCAAATTTTGGCATGAAAGGACAACAAATGATTAGTTAATTTGTTACATTTTTACTGCCAGGGAGGGGAAGACCACCTATAGGACTTTCTATCTCAGGTACCAAAGTAATCCAGCTGACTGGAGCCTTGGGGCATCACTGCATATTTTCCTGAGTCAGTGGCTTGAGAAAGAAAGGGAAAAAATGCATTACTGTTGGAGTCGTACAGCTATACAATGACTTATCATACAAAGCATCTGTCATGTGGATGAGGTCCCTCTTTTTCAGAAAACCTGAGTTTCTCCATCTTTTCTTATATATAAATATTAAGAACTGAAGTCCAAATCACCCATCTTTTGTCCCAACTCTCCATCCCCCTCCAACTTTGAGTCCCCTTTGGAAAGATCCTGCACTAACATTTCTTCAACTGTGGGGCTCATTTTTTCTCTGAGGGAAGGGCAAGACAGCCTAGAAAACATAAAAAGGAAAGAAGAGAATCTTCTTACGCTTTTCCTTTAGACTTAACAAAACAAGCATCTAGTCTTGAATAATCCTTGCCACTGAATACAAGTTGCTCAATAGATGGTTTGTGTACTGAGCTCAGAGTGGAAATGATCCAACAAAGAGAGAGCGCGAGAGGTGACCAGACTGTGCCACTCATCTGATTAAAATTCAGCTCCCTAAATTGCCACCCAGCACCAAAAGAACTTTGCTGCTTTTATGCCCTCCCATTTTTATTTTAAAATTTATATTATGAGAGGCCTATGTATTATTTTGGTCACATTGAAGATAGGTATTCCAAGACAGGGTTTGCAGAGCCTGTACACACAACTGTCAGCCAAAACTTTGCCATTAATGGAACTCCCATTTCTCTCTTTTGTTACTCAAAGCCATTTATTATTGTTGTTTTTAAGCAATTTTGAATGGACAGTCCTGAAGCAAGCTGCCCATCTTTGTATAGGCATCTTGATGAAAAATAATGAAATAAGATAATCTGGCCAAATATATGAATCTATTCTTATTGCTTTTGGAGATAAATCATAGTAATTATTCATGTTTAGATGTATGCAGCTGATTCTTGATAAAACTAGTAGCTTATTCAGTAGGTGTGGAGAACTGTCGTAAGAATAATTTTCACACAAAACATACCAATCGACTTCCCTTTGAGTTTTTAAAATGGTTTGAACCAGGTACAACACTGAATTACGTACAGCAAACAAATGAAAATCAGTTCTGAAGAAATGCAAAGTTGACTTCCCAGAACCTCTTCCAGTGGAGACCACTCTCTCTGCTGGTAATGGATTATCAAAAGAAGAATTGTTTTCCTTGCCTTCTCCAGCAACAGTGAATTATCACATGACCTTAGTTGTCTATATTATAGTGAATGTTTCAAACAAGTTCAAACAACTTTTGTGATTGCCCCAGGACAGTAATCCAGGTCTGCTTCAACACAGGGAGATCAGTGTTGTCCTCCTGTGTTCCCACATTGCAATAGGGTTCAGATCCTTTCCAGAATTAAACACTGCAAAGAGAGTGTATAGTCTCCTGTTGACAGGAACTCCTGCCTCATTCCCACCTCCTGGTATTCTCTTCTTCTTAGCATCTTCACAGTCACACTGAGTGGGGCCAGGGTATAGTTTGCTGTTTCTTTTACACAGCAACTGGTCAGGTTTTTTTCCCCCCCACACATGAAAAGAAACTGCTGCTAGAAAAGAACAAAGAGTAGATAACTAGATCTCTTTTGTTTTTTATTCCTCTCTTTGGCTAGTTTAAGGAGATACTGCCCAGAATATGGGAAGAAGGAGGTAAAAACCTGGAGCACTTGCCCAGTGCTGCAAACCTGCAGAAGATAAGAAAGATGGAGCCAGCAACTGTGTGGAAAAAAGCCGTAAGTCTAATTGTTTCAAGTTGTGAATGCAGACTTTGGCTATAGCATGAAATGTAAGTTTTGGAACCATAGCTTAACTTTGTACTACCAGTTATGAGCTACAGTAGGGCTCTTATAAATTTGATGGGTTTATTATATTTAATTTTATCCATTTTAATTAGGCTTTTAATTGTGTTTTATTAACTTGTGTTTATACTTTACTTTTACTTTTTATTTCACTAAAAACATCACTAAGTTCCAGATCTATTATTCTTTCCTACAAAATGTAGGGTCAGTCTTGGGAAGGTGGTGGTGGGGCATTTATTTTAGGAAAGCTGAATTGGGGGACAAGTTCCACAGCGAGATGCATGTAAAAAGGGTGAGGATGTCACTCGCACAGTTGCAGTCAGCAACTTGACTTTTTTGATCCTCCTTGTGGATGCCCTTGCTTAATGGCCTATTTTAGATATTTTAATAGTTAAACAGAAAAAACAACATTTTTGGGAGGGGTGTGACTACATCTTAATTTTCTATTTTTAACTTCCTCTTAATTTTCTATTTCATCTTCAACAAAATAGTACTTTCAAAAAACAGCATTAGAGCATTTCGCATATACTATGTAATATAAATTCATTAAAGGCTTGTTAAAAATAATTATTGTCGTCTATAACAAAATCCTATCAATTCCTCCCCCCCTTTCTTTAAAGATTATTTGTACAATGTACAAAACTGTTTTGTTTCAACTGCCATGCTGGCAATGCATTCTGGGAATACATTACATCATCCATTATTTTGCCCCACTTGGAAGAGAAGTAAGCAGAAAATACTGATATAACAGTGAGATCCTCACTACAGCAATTTTTGGCAAACAAAATATAATGCCCTCATGCACCCACAGATCCCCCCAAATATTGAAAAACTGATTGCAATCCTCAATTGCTGCAGTTATCCCAGTTATACTGCCTCTGCCCTTATCCTTCAGCTCAGTCACAAAACATCCATTATACCAGCTTTCAGCCCAACTCCAGTTCCAATAGACAGTTTACTCAGCTGCTCTAAATTTTAGGGTCAAATGCAATGGTGTAGTCTATTTCAGTTACAATTAGATACAGGCAAATGGAAAGACAAGCGGAAAATGGTCAGACAATGAACAATACTTTGTTGTTCATACAAATATGAGGGATTTTTTGTTAAAATAAATGTAATATATTGCATTAAGTACTGATCTTATTCATGCATTCATTCAATAATAGTCCATAAGTGCTTCTCTTAAAGAAGTATTGCAATAGATTTGTGACCGGGTTTGGCTTCATGGAAGAGAATCATGAACAAAGAGTTCATGTCCTTCATATCTGGATCTCCTAGATGTGGAACTGGAATTGACAGATAGGTCAGCCAAAGCATTGTCTGACTAATGTGCTGGAGCCATTTTTCCATCCTAACATGTGGAGAGGCGGTGGTAAAGTTATTTGCAATTAAATGCTATTGTACAACAGGATGAAAGCAGGAAATGGTTCTGATGAGTGTGGCCTGCAACAAAATATTTTTATTTATTTATTTATTTATTTATTTAATAGACTTGTCCCCGCCCATCTCCCCACCACGGGGGACTCTGGGCGGCTAACAACAAACTAAAATCAGAATACATAATTAAAAGTTATAAAAACCAAATTTACAAAGATAAAAGTTTACAAAGATATTGGAGTGCAGAGTGCTCCTGTTTGTGCTACTCCTCCCTCCCATCTGGTTTTTCCGTTTTGTTTTTTTTTTCCTCTCTCTCCACAGTCACACCAGAGCTACAGAAGTGTTCAGTTTTCATGGAGCTATATTGGAAGAAGGGCAATATATCTCCTTAGATGTATTTTCCTTACAGTTTCTGGTTCTTCTTGGGGTTTTCCTCAGTTGTCTTTCTTTTGTTTTTGGGTGATGTATTTTTGGCTACATAGGATATGACACTCAGACAATTGAGGTTATTATAGGTCAATCTTCCTCACTATCATATGCTTTAGAGGTATTGGAGCCACAACTGCCTGAAAATTTTTGAGCATTGTAGTATTAATATGCTTGATGGCACCAGATTGGGGAATGCTCTATATAAGCTCTTGGATGGTTAAAAGAAATACAGGTAGTCCCCGGGTTAAGAATGCCCGGTTTAAAGATGACCTATAGTTAAGAATGGAGCATATTGTAGCAAAATTTGAGTTAAATATACAATGATTCGAATTAAATACACAGTACTACTTACACAATATTATACAATAATACTGTTCTGGCTTATGTACAAATTCGACTTAAGGTCGAGCAGATCTTGGGAATGGAACTTGAAATTAAACTGGGGACTACCTGTACAATAAAAAGTAGTATATAGATGAATGTCAAACTAGAGGTGAAAGAAAGGTGGCCAAGTTTATACAAAATGCTAGGCTAGGCTAAAATGGGCTGGATAGCTTGTAGTTTAGATTGTTGCAGGAATCTAACTATTGTCTTAATATGTTCTGTGAACCAGACCATGAATTAAGCCATACAACAATTTGTTTGTCCAGTTCAAGTTACAGTACCTAGCTGATCTTGGATGTTCTGGAAAAAATTAAGTGGAATTGGACTTGATTTGTATTTGGGTAGAGACCATGGGAAATACCATGACCATTTGCTAGATTAAGAATGTTTATTTTAAACATCCTTGAAAAAGCCAGAGGGAAAAATTGTTTATTATTGCTGATGTCTGTGTAGTCATCAGGAGTTGAGCTGAACCTCTGTGGGGGAGAATAATATCTTACATGAATATATCAACTGTAATTTGTCAAACTGAGTTCAGCATTAAGTGTGTTGCATAAACAAGCCTAAGCTAAGTATAAGCCCAAATTCTGGTATAACATAATGGTGTAAATGTATGAGCTAGAAAAGTATGGGTTGTTTGTCTCAGCCATCAATTCCTTGGTGGCCTTAGGCAAGCCATCATCTCCCTCAGCTTACATACAAACACACACAGCTCAGATTGAAGCTATCATGGATTGAACCCAAGATCCTCTACACAAAAAACACATGCTACACCACTGGGCCAGGGTAATTCCTTTCCAGTATCCTTCCCACCTCAGGACTGGCTTAATTCCAGGAAAATCGGGACAACACTTCAAACTGTTCTTTTAAATAAAATGTAGTTATTTTTATCATTTTACAACTTAGTGTACTCTAGATTGTAAGGAAAAGCCATATGCTCAGCCAGCATAGTCTGTGGGAATTGTGGGACCTTTAATCCCTGCACATCTGAGGGCATCAGGTTGGAGAACACACAGACAGACCCTTTACATGTTTCCCCACTTTTGGAGAGACATAAGAAACATTCTATGTTGCACAACCCTTAATTTTACTATTGTTTCTTCAGTTAACCCTATTTTCTGGGTTTCTACCACACTGACCATAAAGTAACCACATGAGCTTTGCTTCCACAATGCATTCGGCTAAAATAAAGCTGTCTTAGCCTATAATGCTGTAAAGAATTTTGATGACTTATGTGAATGAAGTTTCACATTTTTGTGCAATCTCAAGAATTATAACATGACTAAAACTCTTACATTGCAACTTTATGCAGGAGACTTACTTGAAAGTAAGTGTTGTTGAATTAACTTGGACTGACTTTCAAGCAGTTGTGTATTGTTGCCTTAGGAAGCTGGTAGAGGTTTCTTCCTTCCACTTAGGTACATAAGAGAAGATAGAATTGTGTTGTTTTGATCTGAACTAGAAGTGTGGAAGTAATATGAAGTTCAGAAAAAGAAATTGCCAGTGACCTTCAGTGCCCCAGTCAAATGTTATATTAAGCCAACTGCCTTGGTGTTGCCATATTACCTTAGTATGTACATTCCCTCACAGTATCCTCTAGGCCAGTGTTTTTCAAAATTGGCAACTTTAAGATATGTGGACTTCAAGTCCCAGAACTGCTGGGTGGGGAATTGCCAAGTTTGAAAAAACAGTGCTGTAGGCTGAGAACATAGATACTCAATTGGTGTAATACATTTTCTCTGAAATAATTTATTTTAAAAGGTGGGAAAAATGAAGAAACTCAACATGTCAATAGTGTTTCACTTCATAACAGCCCAAACTATTATGAATTTTAAAAAGAAACACCCTAATGATGCCATGATTCACTTTGATCAGTGATCAGAATGAAAGAAAGGGAAACAATGCGCTAGGCCATAGTGGCTACTCCTGCATGGAATGCTTACCCATGGTTTACATAATTAATCCAAAGTTTTGGGTTCATGCAGCATATGATCAGTTAACCCCATAGTGCAGGCTTCACTCATACACCAGGCAAAAATGTGTTTGGTTATTTGCGGTTCAGTAGGTCAAGCAAACCCAACCAATGTGGTTTTCTTGCTTGTAGATTAGCATGCTGTGTGAACCCAGCAAATTCAATAAACTGTTACATTGGTTTAGCTTTTCAAGGGATAACCATCCCAGTTTTGCAGCTAGGTGCTCAGCTTCTTGAAAACCTCCAGTTAATTTTGAATGCAACTGTAGTACAAATTTCTCTCCCTTCTTCCCTCCCTTAATCCATCTAGACTAGTGTTGTCCAAACTTGGCCACTTTAAGATGAGTGGACTTCATGCTGGCTGGGGAATTCTGGGAGTTGAAGTCCACTCATCTTAAAGTGGCCAAGTTTGGACAACACTGATCTAGACAATATTCCACTTGCCTATGAATATTCCATTCTTCTATATCCTTGCTACAGAAACTACTGATCTTCTTATTCCAGGAAGAAAGAGCTTCTACTTCGCCATCTTTCAGGTCGAGATAAGCCATCTCTCTAGTCATCAGTTTATCATAGGATGCACATCTGTATGATATTGTTGTCGTTTTGAGGTTATCGTCTTAATAATCCATTAAGTCTTGTTCTACAATGTTTCAAGTTACATTCTCATTGCCAGCAGCCCACTCATAAGATAGAACGGAGCTGAATGAACAAAATACAATTTATGGTTGATGCTGGTTTTATAAAATTTATTATCAGGGGCCAGGTACTCAAGAAGTTAAATCACTTAAAAATGCATTAAAATATTTATCACAAGTCTGGATAGAATAACCCTTTAATTGCCATTGGGATAAATAAAGTGTCTGCAATCAAGTTCAGATATCACACTAAGCCATGATCTGGTGAGAAAACCACATTTCCTGCATTTATATAATACGCTAAGCCATAAGCCACAGCAGCATTCAAACAACATCAAATAAGCCACATATTGTCTTAAGGCTATGTGAACCTCAACCTGCATCAGCAGAGTCAAACAAATTACAGTTTGTGGCTATGAGTCACACAAAACCACCAGCCACATACTAGCTCTTCCCTTCTTTTGCAGAAGTTGTTCGTGGTAATGGCAACTTTATCCATAAAACAAAGTCTATGGTACATCCTATAAAAACAGCACCACGAATAACCATTTGTTAAAATCCTTAGCTAAATGAAATTACTGATGTTAACATTTCTGACAAAATTCTTTTATCAGATTGTGTTCATTCTTCACAACACCTGGTGTGGATTTATGCTTATAAAAGCAAGATAATGATTTTTATATTTTATTTTATTAGATTTATATGGCTGCCCATCTTGCCGTAACAACTCTGGGCAGATAACAATGATAAAACACCATACAAAATAGGGCCCACACAACCAATATATAAAACCTATTCTGATCATCGAGGTAAAACAGGTCTAATAAATAAAGAATACCCCAGCTAACCTCCCAACCTCCATGCCCAGGAGCACATCCAGGTTTTTAAGGCCTAATAAAAGGCCAGCAGGGTTGGATTACAATATAATTCCATACCATGCACACATTGTTCCACTGCTTCTGTGTCTCTTTAACTGTGCTCTCTAACATTTGTTCAAGTAAGTTTCATCACTATCAAACACTATTTTATTACTATTTGTTCCTAGTTTAACCACTAAGGTTAAAATGTTCAAGGCAAAAAGGTGGTAGCAAAAGTAGTCTTATCTATATTAAGATGAAAAAGAAGTGATTTCTAAACCATTCTGGATTCAAGACTCATAGAACCTGTGATGCGAGCTATGAAAATACCGCATTTTGAAATCATCACTGATTTGTTAGGAGTTAACAGTGGTTTCACTAATATTGAATCTGTATTAGTTTCTCCCATTCCACTAAGTCATATTTTGTCTAAGCATGGTTCATTAAATGAATGCATGCAAAAGCAGAAACTTTCATGTACAAACAACATTAGCTGAACATTAAGCCAAAACCAAATAAGTCACTATGTGAAGTAGTTTGGTGTATGATTTTATGAGCATATAGTTATGAGATCTCTATGCACGTGTATTATGGATTGCCTTCCTTGTTCATTATGAACAATTCCTAATACCCTTAAAGAATCAAGTCTTAGCAAATCTTGATTGCTAAATACAATACTTTTAACATTACAGAAGTTTTATTTCAATTCAGAATCTGTGTCCTAAGTACTGAATCAACTGTAAACCCATATATATTTGCAATAAATAGCATGATCTGTCCATGATAGGTTAATGGACTTTAAGAAACAGACATCTTAATATCAATAAGCTTACATTTGTCCTGTGAAGATCAGCTGGGAATGAACTTAACTCAGAACAACAACAACAGCAACACCTTTATGTTTAACACACATTGATTGCCTTTTCAACTATGGGAGGAAGCTTAAGCTTCTCTTAAGTACAGTCCCCAAGCCAATCAAGTGCAACATTATGTTTCCACATTAGCTAGAGAGATACTGATGAAGATAAATAAATAGAACATAAGTACATTAGCAATTATGACTTGAGAGGCATGCCATATTACTCTGACAAAGAAGCACACAACAGATTAATCTTTAAAAAACAAGAAAGTTTGCTCAATTCTCAGATAAGTGCTATAGTCTATAAAATCTGAGTGTCTATTTTGCCCCATATCAAACTGTCCTTCTTTTCAAGCCTCTTTTAGCACTATCTAACAGACTCTCAGCAACCATGGTGGAGAAATCAATGGACTTCCATCAAAGGACCTTTGAAACATAACCTCTGAGCCATGAGAAGGAAGGACGGAAGGAAAGAGTTTCACCAGTGACAATTTGGCAGAAGTGAATCTTGCGCTTTGAGGTGGCTAAGAGAAAGATGGAGGGTGCTTTCTTCCAAGCTTGTTTGGACAGGATTCTTAATGAGTGATTAAGAATTGTTTGCTGAGCACTGCTTCAGCAGGGTTTCTTCTCTTCTCTTTTGGATGGTTTTATTTCACAGCCAGTGGCGGTGGCTTCTGTATTGCCTGAGGAGGGAGGAAAGCGTGCACTCCATTGGATCTTTGCTCCTTTGGCTCCCTCCTCCCTCCTTTGTTGTATGCTCACAGTCACTCTTCTGGTGCCCCCTGCTTCCAATCCCTGTTTAAAGCAGAACTGCAAACTCATAATATTTTGCTTTCTTCCCTCCCACAATTACAAGCAGCTGTTTCCCTCTACAATACCACCCCCTCCCCAAATCCAACTCTCGGCAATCACCATGGAGATGTCACTTGTAGGAGCATGGCTGTGGCTATGGAAACCTGGTAGTACTTACTCTTCCTTGTAAAGTTTTCTCTGTATGTGAGGGAATGTGAAGGAACAGTAAGCACAGAGACTACCAGATATATGTAAGATTCAGAGATAATTATTTTTAGATTTTTTTTTGTCTCGCCTTTATTATTTTTATAAATAACTCAAGGCGGCGAACATACCCAATACTTCCTCCTCCTATTTTCCCCATAACAACAACCCTGTGAGCTGAGTTGGACTGAGAGAGAGTGAGTGGCCCAAAGTCACCCAGCCGGTTTTCATGCCCAAGGCGGGACTAGAACTCAGAGTCTCCTGGTTTCTAGCCTGGTGCCTTAACCACTAGACCAAACTGGCTCTCATTTTGATTTGTGTAGGGGGGTCTTGGGAATACAGTTTTCTGTAGTGGTTAAGGCATCAGGCTAGAAACTGGGAGACCATGAGTTCTAGTCCCACCTTAAGCACGAAGCCAGCTGGGTGACGTCGCCAGGAGTCAACACTGACTCAAAGGCTGCCACTTAGATTTTAAAAAATCAGGTTTATTGTGTTCCTGGAAGCAGCAGAGACCACAAATATTGGTTGGCTGTATTCCTTGTACAAAGTCATTGTTTATTTTGTTGACTAAGGCACATTGACTTGGTTCACCCACTGAATTAAGCCAAAAACATGCTTAATTCCAGTGACTGAACTTATGCACAGTTTTAAGACAAATCAAGCCAACTATTTTACAGTGTAGCCCATGTGTCAACCCAGCCATTGTGACACATTCTTCTGGCTGATCCTTGCCTGATTCAAAGAGTTATTTATATGACATTTTGCTTCTGTCTGTGACTTAGATTTTTAAATTTGTTGTCTTGAATTCAATAAGTTGATGTTAAAGAGCATTTGTAGTAGTAACTTGGCGTATGGCCAGACAGCCTCTCCATCACGTATACTGTACCAATCCCCAAATGCCAGTATCAACTGAACCTGTCCCCAAACAATCCTGCATAAATAAGATCCTTGTTTCAATCATATCTAGCAGTTTGTGATAATGAGCCACAAGATTACTACATCATCTTGAGTTTAGTATCAGCCCAATTAATTTCAACACAGAATCTAATATGCCAGAATGTTAACAGGAATGGGAATGCAAATGAAAAATCATATGGCTTAACTATCACTGAAAGTCACCAGGAGGGTTTATTTTTAACTAAAGCCAATTTTAATAATAAGTTTATTATCAAGAACAACATTTCTTTCAATATTAAAGGCCATTTCACACACAGGCAACCACACACAGAGCATAAAACTCATTCCTTTCACTAGTGCAGTGTTTCTCAACCTCAACAATTTAAAGATACTGGCTGGGGAATTCTGGGAGTTGAAATCCACACATCTTTGAATTGCTGAGGTTGAGAAACACAAATGTAGCACCCATCTGTAGCTCTTTAAAGTAGCGATGTTTTTCCCCAGGATCACATAGTTGCTTCAGATTGCTACATTGCCATGCAATCCCTAGAGCAAAGATGCATATTAAGTAGTTAAAAAGTGAGGAAGGTTAAGCCACTCAAGCAAACATTAGTGCTGCTTTTTTTTTAGAGGTAAAAAGCAATCCATATTTAAAGTTAACAGTAATGGTAGCAAAATTAACAATTCATTTTGACATCAGGACTGTGCAGTACTTGAGACGAAATTTAGAAAAAAGTTCTTCAGAGCAATTCTTTAAAGCAGCTGCATCTTTGGCAAGCCTGGGATTGCATGGCAATGTAGCAATCTGAAGCAAAAACATGGCTACTTTAAAGAGCTACAGATGGGTGCTACATTTGTGCCCATACACACACTGAAATACTTCTTTGGAATCAGATCCAAAGCACTGCCCAAACCCTGTTTGGCACCTCTCTGTCTTTACATAGTAGAATGAAACGATAGAACTTTGAAGGGTATCTCTGCAAGCAGCATTTTTTTAAAAAATGATTTTGACACTGAAAAAAGCACTCTGGAATACTACATTGATGAGAAGACTATGATATATCTTTCCCCCTGATGTAGCAGTTAATTACACGAAGTGGGTTACATTTTGCATATGATTTATTACATGCTGAAAAACTAGTTCATATGCAAGGACTCTCAAATTATGGCTATCACACCTGTAGCTACTAGTGTTATGGTCCCAAATTCTATCATCTCAAAATCCCACCTCATTCCACAAGATCTGTAAAATGGTTTGTTTAAAATAATGTTTATATTCTTGTGGTTTTTACGGTATTATTGTATACAATAATACCATTGCATACAGTACATTGTTTAAACTTGTTTTGTGTCCCCAGGACACAGTTAATTATAAATTAACTATATTATAAGGATTATAATAAGGATTATAATATTATAATATAATATAATTATAATATTATAAGGATTATAATATTGATATATTATATCAATTATAAGTTAATTATAAAGTTTATAAGTTATTTATAATATTTATAAGTTAATTATAAATAAATATAGTAACATTCTCAAGCTGAGCTTGACTTCAGTTGACTCTATTATTTTTTTTATCTCACTATGGAAATGATGTATGCCATTGCCTTCTTCTAAGATGTTTCTGACTTCTCAGTCAAGCCCAGATGGTCTCATCCCAATATTAAGTCACTTCTGTGTGAGATAGGTGGCTATACAGATACAATAGATAAATAAATTAATTAACCAGGTTTGGTTCTGTTTTGGTCAGCCAGATGCTGCCCCTGCTGAGACTAATTATAAACACTTCTCACTGATTGATTATGATACCAAAAATACATTGATTCTAAATACCACTACCGTTACCAGGAAGCTGCTTTAACTGAACCAGACCATCAAGTCAGTCTTCATTTCAGTTCTGCCTAGAACAAAAAAAAAAAAAAGATGGGCCAATTTTTTTCCCTAGCCTAGAGCAACAAATGGTATCCATGACCCAAGTCAAGTCAGACAGTACTCATACCCAGCCACACTTCTCAGTATGCCTATTGCATGTTGTGATATATTGCATATTTGAAAATCCTAAAATCCCACTTCTGTCTATCCTTGCTAGTAAAAATGCAGCCATGATCAATTAAACTAACAAAATGCTGCTATTTCCTAGCACTCAAAGTCAGTTGCCTGAGGCCGCTGCTTCATTCTACCCAACCGCAGAGCCATGAGGAACAAAATCTTTGTTGCATATTGTGAAAAATGATCAGGATTGCTCATGATTTATGAGTCAGATGCTTCTGTCAATTACATCTTATTTGCTTCTCCCTCTACTCTTTGGTACCCATGCAGTTAAACCTGTACAATGCAAGTAATAACTTTACAAAAAAAGAGTAAAGGCCTCAAAGTGAAAGAAAGCAAAGAACTCTGTGGTCCCTCCCTTTCTCCCTCCCACTTCTTTTGATAAGACTTCTGTAAACATAGACAAGAATTTATATCCCTTCTTCCCCAACACGTAGTCCTGGGGTCCTAGTGAGGGTATTTCAAGGTAGCAAAATGAATGGGAAACATTCAGTGTGATTTAGGAGGGCCTGCACAAATAAGGACCTTCTCTTTAGTAAGACTGGTAAAAAACCAACATACTGTCTTCAGGCAAACTGTAGACCTTATAGATTTACTAGTTATGCTTTATCCATTGCTTCATTCTCCATTCTCCATGCATGAGCTCTGTGGTACTAAAATGTAATTGCATGATGCCAAATGCTATCTGAGCCAAATAGAATTTGTGATCATTATTACCTCTCCTGATGTTATTATCTATGCTCAGCTGCAGCTTCTTTAATCACATGCTTTACCTTATTATGGTTCTTAAAATTGTTAAACTTTGTAACAAACTAATTTCTAAAATAACCTGTATCTTTCTTAATTCATCTGAAATCAAAAGACAAATCAGAACCAATCTTGCGTATATGTCTGTAAATTCAGCAGTTTTATAGACATGGAATTCAATAGCTAAAGTATTTTTCACCTACATATTCTGCAGAATAGAAGATGATAGAGAAACCTTATTTATGCTACCATCTTATTGTATTCAATGATTCAAACATCTCACGGATTAGAAATGTTCACTATCTTTTCTTAGATAAAATTGGCAAATTTACTAATGTTCAGTGAGGAAAGAGCAAATAAGAAATTGTGATTTTAAAAAGCACAGTTTGGATAACCTCGCCTTAACAGACTATGCCAGGGGGAAAGTACTGCTATATGAAAAAGATACACACAAATATGTTCTTCATGGATACCATTAAGAGAAAGTTGTAGAAACATAGCTTGGATTGCCCAGCTTGCAAACATTTAAACAAAAGCCTTCCGAGTTGCCCATTTTGGCATATCTGAAGCATAGCCATTTGCAGTTGCCCCGAGATATGTATAAAGAGAAAGCATAGCTGGTGAATAAAATGTGTATTGGGTAAGTTATAAAATATCTTCATATGTTGTAAAGCAACAAAGATTCTCAAATTCTCTGTTTCATCCACCAAGTACAGAGTTGTTGAACTGTCAATTCTAGCACCTCTGGAATTTCTGATTCCCTCTCCACCAGACACCCAACATCTCCTTTTCTTTCAGTCATTGTAAAACAGCCTCTGTAATACTTGATAGGGAAGTATCCCCCCAAACATCACTAAATGAACATACTTTCCTAAAAGAGGGAAAGCAAACATTGGTCACAATAAAAAGTATGAAGTTCTGGACTTGTTCCAACCCTATGATTCTATGATTATAGAGTCTGCAATAAGCATAGACAAAACATCTATTGGAGTGGAAGTAGGTCTAGAATATGAGAAAACAGCCTTTGACTGTCCATGTGGGCTGGGGAAGCTAGTTAAGACCATTTGTAATGAGCATGCCTCCCTCTTTAAGGATACAGCTCACAAATTTTGGATTATAAATAACCCTCTCATATACTGCTCACTTTCCATTTCTCTCATTATCCAATTACAACAAAGAGGATCCAAGGGATGTGTTTCCAAATTGTGTGTAATGCCTTCATTTAATTCTCATTGAAAAAGTCAGTCAATAACCATCACTGCCAAACTAGCTGATGGCTTGGTTCAGCATGCATCTTTCCTTAGCAAGAACAGTGGGGGGCTTGGGTGAGGACAAGGAAAAGAAAAGGGGTCAGCAGCTAAAAACAATGAAGTTGCTAACCTCAGTTCACCAAAGTCTAATCCAGCCTGTATTATATGGGATAGCGGTAGCTAGTGCTTTTAAAGGTTTGATCCTGGGGCTCAAGAACCCCTCCTGGAACTAAGGTGCCACTGGGACAGGATTTAGGGGCAGACACCCAGAGCCCTCTGCAGAAAAAGATAAGCAGGAGGTCTCCTAAAGACAACAGGGCTGGCAGTTTACTATATTTTGAAGGAAACAAATCAAATCTAAAGCACTGAGGGGTGATTATAAGAACATTAATTTTGGATTCTAATATCGCCTAATTCTACTCCTATTGTAGACCCTATCACAGATATTTAGGCACTGCATTTTGTCACCTACATGTATAGAAATATTTGCCTTGGCTTCTACACCACACATTCTAGAGCAGCGCATTAAAAATAGGCTCTGAAGCAAATTGATTTCTTGAAGTGGGGGGGGGGGAGTGTAGAGAAAAGGAAGGTTCCACCACTTTTCCTGGGCTTCTGGATCCTGAGAACAGACTTTGGAATCATCATAGGTCAAGACCTCCAGTTTGCTGCTTCTATCAATTCTGCCACTTCTCAGTTTCAATTAATTCATTAATTAATCTTGTCACTGTTCAATAGAAAGGATTTTCTTTTCCTTTCGCAATTTCCTTGGTACAGATTAAATTTAGGGATCTAAATCTAAAGTTCCCTGCCTTCCATCATTTCAAATTTATAAAATAAAACAAAAACATAAATACCCCCCCCCCGACTCCTCGCAAACTACCTACTCTTAACATGATACACACTAGATAAGTTGGACTACAATTCTTGGAATTCCAGTTGTCCTGGCCAGCAACACTAGCTGGGGAAAATTGCCTTAAGCACCCCTAATGTAAGAATGAAAAGTCAGATTAAATCAGATTTTAGCATCGAATGCATCATTATCCCACAAAGAAGGTTTGTGCTTCAGCTGAGTTGAGCAAATTTTCTTTATAGATCAACCTGTTGCATGGCTTTAAATTGATTTAGCAACATTTGACTGAATCAACATGATTCGAAACTTATACTGAAGGCAGAAAGAGATCAGAGTTTGCTCAAAACGGCTTAGCCACCGTTATTTTTATTAATTGTATAGGCGCATAACTACTATTATTTTAACCCATACTTGCCCATATCATAACTGGAGATTATGAGGCGCATAACTAGAGATGCCCTAAAGTTTGATACAAACTAGATACAGTATAAGGAAGCTGTAATTACGACTTCAAATTCCAATTGATTTCCCCAGTGAGCGATTTAAAGGCATGGGTAGGTTGGAGAAGAGATGTGAACGACCAGAAAAAATTAAAATGAGAGTGCCGTCCCGCCCCCGCCCCCCTCCCTCGATGAAGCTATATTTCTCCGCCGATGCAAAAGGATTCTTTACATAACAACTGAAACTCCGAAGAAAGCCTAATTGGATTAAGTCCTCTGAAAAGGAGGCGAAAGTTCCTGAATGGGGCAACGCCAAAAGCCCCACTTTCCATGCCATCTGTTGAGCAAGGTCGGGAAAGTGATTCCTGATTAATATTATCTTAATCAATCCCGCTGCCAACTAGCCGGGAACTGTCCCCTTGCCTTTGAGGGCTTGCGCCAGGCTGGCTCGGCGAGGAACTGGGGACCGACATCGGCCCTGGCCCTGCGAGCGGAGCGTCCCGTTCATCCGGCCGGGAAGAAGCTGGAAGGCGGCTAAGCGTGGGCGCCCTAGTGCGGGAGGCATCGCCCGGCGACTGGCTTGGAGGTCCGGGAGCTTCCACGGCGACCGATAACTCGTATAGCTATTGATCACAACGAAGGCGTTGGGGTTTATCCCACCTTGGGGATTTATAGGAAGAAGCCAGGTTGCCCTATTGGGGGTGGAGGCAGCCTGGTCATTCTGCTGAGGAGGTCCCGGGCTTCAACCCCCGTCACTGCACCCCTGGATAAGTTTTACCCCACTCCCATCGCCCCTTTTCCTGAACATCGCGCTGTTCAAGGATCGCTCGGTACACTTTATTTGTCACAGCAAAAGAGCCTTAAGAAAGCTTCCATTTTAAAGGGGGGAAGCCCTACATAGATCTCTCATTCCTGCTCCCCCCCCCCCGCGCCAGCCGTTTAGTTTTCAAAATTCAAATTTTGACAGGAAACATATCTGGCAGTGTTCAAGTTTCGGATTCCTCGTTCGGGATATTTTTATTTGTTTTGATTTTGACTTTCATTATTTTGGTATACCTTTCCTTTCGATCCTTAGGGTGCCAGATCCTAACAACACTTTCCAAAAACAGGCCAGTTGATGCTCTCATCACTTTTCCCCTCTGAAATATTCTTCTTGCAAACATTCCTTATGGAGATATCCAGAGTGCCATTCGGCGCCCTTTTTAAACCTGCATTTTTTTCTGCTGTTTTGTTATGGGGATCCCCAGAAAGGAGAGCGAGAGCAACAGCACGGCCTAGCTAAAACGTCCACCCTAAAATCTCGAGGTGGGGAGTAGAAAGGAAAAGCTTTTGGAGGCTTTGGGGTAATGGGTGGGGGCCCGATCCTTCAACCCGGGTCACTTGATCTCCCTGCCAGCAGCTTCGTTCTCCTGTGGATTTCTCAGCCAGACACGTTTCTTAGACATCTGTCCAACTATTGCAAACTCTTCCCCATCCCCCGCCCTATATGTTTCTCGAAAAGCCCATTTAGATCTAACTTCCAAATTTCAGTGCAACTTACACCTATAATCCCTCAAACCCCTTCTTGTAGAACATCCCCATTGACTTCCATACAATAGGTCCGAGAAGTCGACAAGCCAAGGAGTAACAGCCTAAGACTGAACGATGATTCTAAAATAAATAGAGAAAAAGTTGCCCTCACTACATCTTTAGATTTAAGCTCCCTCCACCTACCCCCTTCTGCCTCTGCTCAGCACCTGCTGAGATTTTACAGCTTCTGCGCCTAGAGTCCTATCTGGCACCTCCTGCAAGCTAACGGACCTCATTTAGGGTATCCCCGTGGGAACAAAGCAACAATCACTTCTTGCCACTTCACTAGTGCCTCCAACCAGAGAGGCTCCAGATGTGAGGGCTGGATCAGCTGCCACTGGGTAGCAAGAGTGAGGTGAAAGCAACTGATACATCTGGAGTGAGCAGAGACTCCAACAGGAGTAAAGGAAGGGCTGGGGGAAGGATCATAAATACACAAATGAGAAAAGAGAGGGATTAAAGCTGATATTCTAAACATATTTAAGAGCCAAGGCAATTAATAGGATTAATTCCAAGTACAGAGTTTTGCTTTGAGATAGTGGGAGTTGCTTCACAGCAGTATCGGCCTATGATCTTAAGTGAAGATTTGCCCCAAGAATTAACTAGTGCTCCTACTACCATCTTCCTCCTCCTCCTCCTCCTCCTCCTCCTCCTCCTCCTCCTCCTCAGCTCATAATCCTAAGAACTCCTAAGGCTGCCCCCCCCCCCCGCTTTTCCCCTCCTGGGCCCAAGAAGGGAACCTCTCAACTACTAAGCAAGGCAGAGGTCATTGGTGCAAGTGGTCCTGAAAATGAAAGCCTCCAGCAGAGCAAAACTCAGGCGGATTCTCCTCACCGCCCTGGATTTGCAAGAGAACCCCAAACAGGAGTCATTCCCCTGCCCAAAACCTTTCTGTCCCTCCTTCTGACTAGTTCCATTCTGGTAACACCTCAAAGTCAATTCCACCCTAGAAGACCCCCCTTTAAAACCATCTGGGCTGGTGGAAGTCTGCAAAGAAAGTTGAAGGACAGGTGGCCCCGATCCTTCCCACCCAGGCTTGCAGAGTGAGGCCAAATGCCTGGGGTCCGGGCCTTTCCCTGCGATGGCATGGCACCTTGGATCCGGCCGCCCGCTAAGCAGAGCTGACAGGTCGGATCTCCACCACCCTCCGCTCCAGCCACGTTGGCCTGGGCTTGAGCTGTTGCGGGCCGCCCCGATGGCTTGGACTGACCTGTGGAATCCATGTCAGGTTCCTGCAGCAACCCACAATGCATGCTGATCCCATGGACAGTACAGGAGCCCCAACGTCCGAGGTGCGTTTTGGGGAGTTCCCCTTGGCTCACAGGGGCAGGCGAGAGCGAGGGGGAGGAAGCAGAATCCGTGTGTGAGTGTGTGTGTGTGTGTGTGTGTGTGAGATAGAGAGAGAGAGAGAGAGAGATGGGGGGAGGCCAGAAGGGGGGAAGAGAGGGTGGGGAGAGAGAAAGAGAGAGAGACCCTCAGTAAATCCAGCAGGGCAACGTCGGAGCCGTCAAAATGTTTGCGGATGTTTCATGGGAAAAAGCGTGATTTTATAGGAGCCCTGATGGGAGAAATGTCATTGATAGGCCGGCCAGCCTGATGAATGGCTGCTAGTCAGATGGGGATGTGGCAAGGCTCAATGTGAACCCCATTGTGCCACTGTTTTGAATAAGAAAAGAGCTCCTCCGGCAAAGGGGGGGGGGAGAGAGAGAGAGAGAGACTTCGGAGCTCTTCGGCGAGTGAGCCCCACACTTCTTTCGGCGGCTTCCCCCTCCCCGCTCGCCCTTCGGGAAGGCTTGTCTTGGTGAAAGTTCCACGCACAGCCGGACCCCTTCGCCCCCTTTCTCTCCCCCCCCCCCGCGTTTGGCTCAGGACAGCCTGGGATCGACCCGGACTTCGCACTCCTCCTCCGGTCCGACTGCCCCCCGCCCCTCCCCCTCCTCCAGAGAATTTGCTCTGAGGAAAAGAGCCTCTTTGCCTCCCCCTTCCTCTCTCTGGGTGTTCCGGGGGCTTCACACGCCGGGCCCTCTCAGTCTTTCCCCGACGTGGTTTGGCTGTTGCCTAAAATATGCCCACCACAACATTCAAAGGTGGCCCCCACCGTTCACTAACGTCTTTACCGCCTCCCCCCCTCAAAAAAAAGAACAGAGCCGAGTTTGGGCTGTGACGTCCTGTCCTGGGCGCTGCGTAATGCGTGAAGGGACCCTTTGGAGGTAGCCTATGCAGAGAGGGATCCACACAACGAGAGAGAGAGACGTGTGTGTGTGTGTGTGTTCCCCTTGTGTTTATTATATATATATATAATAAATTTTATATATATATTCCCCTTGGGCCATAACTAGTTCAAGAAATGAGCCTAGGAGGGTGGCGCGGACAGAGGAGGGGAAAGGCTGCCGCCCTGGAAAGCGCGCCCAAGTTAGGCCCGCTGCCGAGCCGTGGGCGCTCGCACGGTGCTCGGGAATCGCGTGGGGCTCGTGTGGGAGGGCGAGGGGCGCGCCGAGGAGGACGCCAGCAACGCCGGGCGAAAGTGGGGCGTCTCTTCCGAAGGCGCCTCTGGGAGCTACGCAGGGAACGGAGGAGCAGAGCAAAGCCGGGGCTCTGATAAAGTGGCTGGTTTAGGGAAGGAAAAGCTGTGATTAGAATATGAATAGAGCTCCAGGAGAGGAAGAGAAAGGGGGATTACGGCTGAATTACTTTGACCATGGACAGAGCCAAAGTGCTTTTAGAAAAAGACCTCTCCCTGCCGTCTCTGGCTCGCTGGCTCTCTCCTCCTGCTGCCTCCCAATCCCCTCTATTTCCCTTAAGGTAGACAAACAAGTAGCAAGCCGTCCCCCCCCCCAGCCCCCCCAGCCCAGCCTTAACATATGAAAATCCCCAGAGGAAGCCAGAACTGTTCGTGGCAAAATTACAATACGTTAGACACACATTCAACTTTGTTGTAATTTTGCATGTTTTTCCTTTTAACTTAAAGGAGTGAAGAACAGGGATGAATTAGGGCCCAAGAAAATTTGCAGATCAAAGACCTGGGGCAAAGTTAAGTAAGAAAGCTGAAGCTAGGAGAAAGAGTTGGAGGGGAAGTCTGACTAATAAATCCCAATGTAGCAGTTAAAGAGGGGGGTGGGTGGGGATAAAGCAGCCATCAGGAACTCATACCACAGGGAGGATAGGCAACACTCTGGATCAAGGTGGAAATAAATGTTGAAACCTCCAAATGATTCCTGTTTGACAAATTTTCTCAAAGAACCAAAAGTTACATAGAGATCTGAAGATGGCAACTTTGGGGATTTATTTATTTATCAGATTTCTAGGTCGCCCAACTCCAGAATGACTCTGGGTGGCTTCATAATGTAAGAACAGGTCAAAACAATACCATGTTTTGTTTTGTTTTAATCAGAGGGAACAAATCCGAAACACTCACCCCACCCCACCCCACCCGAATTAAAGGGGCCTGACCACACACTAACGCAAGGCTTGGGGAAAGAGCCAAGGGTTTAATGCTCATTTAAGAGCTGGTAGGTAGGACCCATACACATCTCCAAATCTCCAGGGAGATGCCGTTCTGGATGGCTGGTGCAACGGACTGAGAAGGTTCATTTCCTGGGTCTGCTAGATGACAGTGCTTGATCAACGGGACCCAAAGTGAGTGACTTTTGGACCAGACAGCAGCAAAACTCACCTAGAGAAGTGTAGATTCCTTCAGTGGCATACTGAATAAATGCTAGTCATCAAGGCTTTAGTTCAAGCAATCTGTGAAAAATAACATATATGTTAAGAGGATTATAGCTGAATCCTGAAGGTATTTCATATCAAAATAAGTAGGTTAGAATCTTTGTGATGTTGTTATGTTTGCTAGTTCCTATTCTCCACCCCTTTGGTTTTAGTTGCCATTCTTGTTTCAAATTTGTTTTTATTTGTAATACTGATCTCCTTTGCCCCAACTTACTACTTAAGTACAGAGCACCAAAGAAGGATTGCAAAAAATTTAAGCAATCAGAAACATAATCAAATGGTTATATAGTAGGCTGCAGTCATCTTTATGTCTGCTGGAAAGTAACTCCATTTGAGTTCAGGGGTGCTTGAGCCTAAGTATTTCGGCACAGAACTGCAGTTTTTAAAAAGATTATTTTAAAAATATTAGATTAAAAACCTCAGAAATCTATTCTGGATTTTAAAGCTCAGTACAGACATTTAATTCATAGATGAAGATGAACCCCCTTGCCCGTGGAAACTGGGAAAAGAGCTGCAGCTAAAACCTAGAAGGGATTCCCTATGGGTAGTGGAAAATATGGCCCCAACAGGCAGTGCTTTTGTGGTTGGAAAAGTGCTCCAGTTGTGTAGACTCATGAGTCACTTTTCCATTTTGGGAGGGGTTTGGATTAAACATCAGTGAGGTTCCTTCCGGCACTATAATTCTGTAAGAGAAAGGGGGGGGGATTGCATGCAGTAACTGTTTCACAGATAGAGACCACTGAATCAACCCCCCTACTCAGTGTGGAATCCAAATTGAAGCATCCCAGAGAGATGGGGGATCTCCCCTCTGCCTGAATACATCCCATAAAGTGAAGCCACCATCTCCCTGGGGAATTGGTTCTGGTGTCCAGCTGCTCTTTTTGTTAGGAACATTCCTATTTCTGTGCTCTGGAACAATGAAGGAAAGGTTTGGACCTTCTATGAGGCATTCCCCACCCCCACCTCTATATCTGAAGAGTGGTATCTTATTCTCCTTCAGTCTTCTCAAGGCTAAATACTCCCAGTTCCTCACAGGACTTAAGTTTCTAATCCCTTGGTCATTTTCTTTACCCTTCTATGAAACTGTTCCAGCTTCTCTGAATCCTTCTTAGAGGGTGATGACCAGAACTGGACACAACACTCAAAGTGGGATCTGAATAAAGCACAGTAAAGTAGAATCACATTCTAGTTTGGAAATGATGTTTCTGTTGATGCAGTCTAAAATTACATTTGCCTTTTTTCAGTCATGTCACACTGCTTTTCCTATGTATGCATTATTTATTTACTGGGTCTATATCCCATCTTTTGTTTAGGAGCTCAAGACAAAGCACACACTGCTCCCTCCTTCTATTTTTCCCCACAACAACTCTGTGAGGTATGCTGAACTGAGAGTGTGTGACTGGCCCAATTACCCAGTGAGCTTCTGTGGCTGGGAGTAGATGTGAACCAACGTCTCGCCACTCCTAGTCCAAACCTTAATCATTGTATCACATTGATTCAGTTTATAATCAGCTACTATTGTAAGAACTTTTCCCATAAAGATTATCAACTCAAGTGTCTCCTATTGTATATCTCTGTTTTATTCTTGTTTCCTAAGTACATAACTTTGCATTTCTCTGTATTAAATTACATTCTGTAACTTTCAGTCCATTTTTCTAATCTATCAGTAATATCCTGTTGTTCATTTCTGTCTTCTATGGTAGTGTTTTCCAACCCTAGCAACTTCTAGATGTGTGGACTTCAACTCCCAGAATTCCCTAGCCAGCATGACCATTGCTAAGAAACCTGGAAGTTAAAGTCCACACACCTGGAGGTCGACAAGTTTGGCAGCATATACAGTACATCATTCCAGGTTATTGGGTATGCCACCTAATTTTCTGTCATCTGTAAAGTTCATAATCATTCCTTCCACTCCTCATCCAAATAACAAAATACAAATGTTGAACAGTATAGAATCCTGGACTGAAATTTGGGGCACCACACTTGATACTTCTCTGATATGGAACCATTAATGAGATCTCTTTCAAGATGATTTTCAAGCCAGCTATGCATTCAATTTTTTAAAAAGTCTAGTCTGTAAGAATTGGTCTTGACAAACCCATTCTGGTAATTATTGAATTGATTTTTTGAAGGGCTTATATATCAATGTCTTGTTGAAGTTTTCCAGAATATTCCTAAGGATTGATATCAAACTGATGAATTTGCAGTTCTCAGAATCCATTTTTCACTCTTTTTTTTTGAAGATAGGGGCATTTGCCCTCCTCTAGTCATCTGGAACTTTACCTGTACTCGAGTTGAGTAAGTTCCTTTTCTTCATTGTTCAATTTTTTGTTTTCCTCATTGGAGAACAAAACAGAACAGAGCCAAAACTTGTGTAGCCAAAAAAGTAGCACTGAGTTTGAAAATGGGCCAGATCCAGCTAGGGGCTGCAGACAAATAAATGCAGAAAAAAACCCAAAGCTATCCCTATGGGACAAATAATTAGGCAGTGGGTCAAAAACCTGCCAGCTGCCTCATTTGTAAGCCCTCACCATCTCCCGGCCTGGTCAGCGCAGAGGTGCCATTAAGGGATTGGACAGAATTCCAGAAGCCATGCTCTGCATGCTGTCCCTAACTTGTTCTTAGTGCCCATTGTCCACTTCAGCTCATTCTGAGGTTTAACAGTCCTAGTATTGTCTCTACTATTCCAGTTTTCTTTATGTATTCCTTCTTGATGTCTTATTTGTCTTTCCACCTTTTCTATTGGACTTGTTTTCAGATCTTCACTAAGTGTTTGGTGTAATTACTTTGGCTCCTTCTGTTCTGCATTTTTTCTTCATGGGAATTGTTTGCACTTATATTTTCAATATAACCCATTTTTTTAGGAAGACCCACCCATCATGGGCTTCAGTTCTGATTAGCTTTTTCTGCTATGGAATCTTAAGTTATCATTGCTCTAAGTGTATTAAAATCAATAATCCAGCCAGCCTGTTATCTTAAGATATTGGCTTTACCCAAATACTGGAGAGCATTCTGTATGGCTCATACAGACATCCTTTAATCTGCTCTGCTACAACACAGATTAAGTAATATAACACTTAATGGACATGTTTGTCTTGTGGATTGGGGGCAGTTGAAATATTGGACATGCTTTTATGCTGCTCCTGCTAGAGGGACCTCCACATGCAGCTTGTTTCATTTCTACTACATCTTCCTTAGCATTCAGAAGCTAGTTTTTCTTCATTCCTTTTAGCAGACAAACAACATTGATATCACCTACAAGGTAGGCAATTTTGGGTCCATGCTCATAGAATCCATTGAGATATTCTAATGGAACGTATCTCTGTTATAAGATTGATATTATACTTTTATAATATTTCTCCTGCATTTTAAATGTTCCTTTGAAGACACATAGTCTTCGACCATAATAAAGAGTTGTTGTTAATGATGATGAAAATCCACTTTTTCTAAGTCCAACATATGTGTTTGAAAACTTTCCTTATTCCTGCATTTAACACAAGAGGTTGGTTGGCGATTTTTTTTTGGGGGGGGGGCAAAACTCCCCCTTTTCAAAAAGAGTGGACCAGGCCAAGGCTCAGTAGCCGATACATTCCTAATACAAGCATCATGGAAAGTTTCACCACCTGAATTTCTGCTTTCTACAATAATTCAAAGACACAACACTGTTGCCAGGAGAAACAACACAATTTGTGCTGCGAATGGACTTTTCTTTGCTTTTCTACAACATCAATAGGAAGAGTGGAATTTAGCAACACAGCTTCTGATCAGGATATATTCAGACAGCAGCATGAAGCAATGCAGTGAACACAAGTTCAAAAATTGGGAAGCTTGCTAATTATGGGTCTATGGGCAAGACCACATTTCTTTATCCAAGAGTAGCTTTCAAAAACTTGTAAGGCTAAACTAGTATATGATTTAACTTATTGTCTTTCTCAAATGAAGAATTAAGTTATAATTCTTTCTTCTATTTATATATGTTAAGCCAATCTTATGGAGCTGCAAGAAAGCAAAGCAGCTCTCAAACTGTTTTCCACCAGTCCTTATTCAAAATCAAATAATTTTCATTCTTCATTAGGAAACCTGTTTCGAACAACAGTTCAGTAGAGGAATGCTCACACACATACACGCTTGGCAATTTAAATGTGAAAGACATATTAACAGGGTTTGTAGATTTTGGGGTGGGGTGGGGATTAAAACTTGCATATTCAAAAAGAAAAACAGGTATGCTTGTTAACATAAGGATAATTTATGCTCCTTATCTAATCTTTTACTAATATTCTTACTAATATTTTAATGGTAATTCATAGTATTGAGGTTAGTCTTATATAGAAGTCTCTGCTTCTCTTGTATATTTTCAGTTTAGGAACAGATCAAACCTTTACTGTAAACCCTAAACTTCTTGCACTTAAACCCCCCCCACAAAATTAGTTAATTGCTTAACGTGTATAGTCAGGGCTGACAATTATCTCTCTAATTTAGTGTGGAAGCCAAAGTAATAAAAATAACCTGTTTGCAACATAAGCATAGCAATTTAGAAAAGAATGTATAAGGTAGGCATCACTTCTAGCAACACATTAAGTCTTGAATAGGATGGGATGTGAAATATATTTAACACTGCAGCTGGACGAATGCCACCTTCACACGAAGTGTATTTCAGGTGATGTTCTTACCTTCAATGCAAAGTGATAAAGAAGCTGAAGGGAGAACAAAAAATTCCTTAGTCAGTTTTGCATACCGCAGTTCATTTATATGAACGGTGCAACAGCATGATACATTCTTCAGACTATTAAAGCTTTATCGATGATAAAATTAGTGAACTGAGATCCAGACCCACTCCTGAAATATGTAGCTATTTAAAGCTGTTTTTAACCAAATAAAAGAATTAGTTCACATTAGTATTTTGAAATGTCTACTAAATTAAAGGGGGAAAAATGTACTACTTATTATCAAGTTCCCATATTTTTATTATATTTTATTATTAATCTTATAATAAATATATAATAAATATAATAAATACAATATTTTATTTTATTATTATAAAATATATTTTAGTAATGCTTTTAAAATTTTGACGTTTTATGTATTTATATATATTTATGGTTTTAATGTTTTGTGTGAGTCACCCAGAGTCCCCCATTGGGTGGAGATGGGTGCGGGAGAAATTTAATAAATAAATAAATAAAATATTTATTCTTTAAGCATTCCAATTCTTCTACCTTGACTTGGAAAGTTTCTGGCATATGGGAACATTAAAGTAGCACCTGCCAGCAACTGGTGAAAGCAGCCCATTTTATTCTGAGATTAAGTGGTTAAGCGGCCTTCTGCAGCCACACTGAGATTCTGGGAAAAGATGCATTCGGTTTAAGAAGCTGCCAACAGGTGCTATGTGTACACCCATCTGCACTTTTGAAGCATTTCTTTTTCTTCCAATGTGAAGCACTGCACCACCTTTATAAGCAGAAGGACCTTACATGTTGACCATCATCCTGCAAATGTCTTTAGAAGCTTCCATGTTCTGTTTTTTCATTCTTTTAAAAAGCTATCATTTGTAGACTGTTTCCTAGTTTGCCCATAATTTTCTCCTCTTGAGTCCTGAAACTTTTTCATGATCTTTGTAGAGTAAGTTGTACCTTTCTGGTGCTTCCCAGTGTCTATGAAACCCACTTCAAAAGGTCTTTCTTTAGCCATTACAGTTAAATGTCAATCTCCTGGTTCCACTACAGTATAAAAGAAGCCCATCTTTTCGCACAGTGACATTGCACCTAATGGATTTTAATGTCTTGCTCCTGACATCACTGCAGTGCTGCTTAGCCAGCTGGGAAGGTAAGGAGTATTTCTGATACTACTACTTTGAGAAATCACAATCCATATAGAGTTCACAACTGCAAATGTGCTAGCTCAAAAGGGAAAAGTATTTTGTTACCAACAAATTATTGTCATTTTTGTGTCAAGAAAGCAGCGTATTCCTTAGAATTAATATTTTAAAGATGGATTGTTAGAAGTCCTAACCACAGACGCTACATAAAAAAATGAGCAAACTGTTTAAAAAGTGATTGTCTGGAAATGTAAGTTATTTGCGGTTTTAATTTTGCATAGCCACAACCCATGAAAACATCCTCTTTGCCCTGTGCTCTAAATCAGAAAACAGAAAAGAAATTGTTTCTCCGGGACGGTTTCCTGATGGGTTTGATCAGAGGTGTCTCCCAAGTCAAGTGTTTGTTACAGTGGCTGAACTCTTTATAATTAGTGTTTATTTGATAACTCTTCCCCCTCCACCACCAAAATTTGCAAATGCAAATGAAGACACCATGTGATTCAGGATATCTTAGAATTCTGCAGCTATACTCCAAATAAGTCTTGTACAGAGCTCCATAGACAAGTAAGAGCTGACTATTTTATAACATGTGGCTGCATCAATCCTGTTTGCTAATACTAGGGACTCTAATATTGTTATGCCACAGCAGCATAAGACATTTGGCCATCAGAATCAACACTGGACAATATCCTTTAAGTTTTTATTAATTTACAATCTCAGTTAATAACATTAAAAAAAATGAAATTATAGGTACAGGAAAATAACCTCCATTTACTAAAAATTACATTTCAATCAGCAACACATCAAAAGTTGGTCCTTTAAACTTCATTGATTTTAACAGTATATTGCCATTCCAAATTTTTATTTATTTATACATGTATGTATGTGGCTTGTTCTGCTGCAAATGGTTGATCTGTACCGCTTCCATGCAGTTCAAAGGATACCAAGATGAGCATACCGCAACCATTTCCTTTTCTGTCTTCCATACAAAATCTCTAGCTTATTGTCACAGATAGATGCAGCTTGAGCCTTTGCGTTTACAGCTTCTAATGTTCTCTTGAGCACTGTTCCCCAACCAAAGAGGGAAAAGAAAACCAGAAAGGAACATGTGGCCTACGTGATTGAATACTTGTCACTTAAACTCCTTTTGAACGCCCTTCTGCCTGCCTCTTATTTCTTTGCTTCTCCATCGTTTATTCATTGTACTTGGCCAATTTTAATCTGGGTATAATGTTCATAGACTGAAGTTCTTGGAAAAGAAGCTTACATGCGTATGGTATACGCAGAGAAGACACATGGCATGAAGATTTGCAGTAATGGCACCTAAAAGAGAAGAAAAACAAGGTGTTATTTTCATCACACATCATACAAAAACATCACATACATCAGAGTCATTTATTAAGCATCTCTTTAAAATGACCTTCCTTTTATGTCCTATGATGCCCACACTGATAGCAATAAAAGGCAAGTTACATGGGAAAACAGTGGTAACAATAACGGTACCCATAAATCAACAAGTAAAAGAACTTGCCACAAAAGTTTTAAAGAATGATAAATTCTGCCTCCATCTCAAAGGATAGCAGAGAAAAAGTTCTGTAAATTGGGCATCACAAAAGTCCTCTGTCCAGTCATGGCTTGCCTTGGACCCTCACTATATATTCAGGAACTGTTCCAATGAATGCGGTATGTTCAGAAGCTGAATCCAAACCCATTATTTATAAGAAATTGCTCTTTGGCCCAAAAGTTACTTCTCTTTACTTACACAGACAAACCTCTTCACTATGATCTAAATATCAGTCCTTAGAATTTACATATAGAGTCCAAACCCAACAAAAATGCATCAATTATGGAAACAGGTTGCAAGACAGACAATTTAGCAGCAGAACTAAATGATGTAACTATATTACTTGTCACAGAGGACAGACTATCTATGGGAACAAAAGACAAAGTGGTGTCTAAACCAACCAAGATGCCCCTGCCCAGTCCTCTCCCCATTTCAATTGGTTCAATACAATTTTATGCTGCCTAAAAGGCTACTTTAATGTCCTATGCTTTAAAATTAGGCTTAAAACATGAAATTAACCTTTATCTCTGCTCAAAAATCCCCCAAATGAAAATCATAATCCTCCAAACTCACCTGTATGATCCTCCAAACTCACCTTCTTCATCTCACAGTGGGTCTTAAGTGCTGAAAAAAAGGTTTCAGCTCCTAGCCATAGTAAAATTGCCTGGCCCTAGCAGTCTTCTGCTCTTAAACCCATTATTTGAGATAGAGGGGCATGCTAATTTATGTTAACTAGATAATTATTTACTGAATTAGTTCAAATTAATATATGAAGTTCAAGCCTTCCATGCCAAATGTTCTCTCCCACATTCTTCCAGGTGAAGCATTATAGCTACTTCCCCGCATCGCCAAGAACAAGTGGAACATTCTCCAATGACATAGCAACTTAGCTGAAATGTGCAGCAGATAAGATCAAATTCTACATACTATTAACATACGAACACACACACACACACACACATACACACACACAAATATAATGGTGCACAGTCTGTATAAATACATTCTTTACATTACACAAAATCAGCTAATCAGTGAAATGCATTCAAAACTTATGTTTTTATATTATATTTTAGGCCGAAAAAAGTAAAAAGAAAAAAGAGAGGTTCATTTATAAATAAAACAAAATTGTAGATAAGCAGAAGCCAGATGTTGATGTACTGCCACGGCTGACTAATTTTTGGGACTGGCCATGAACAGCTTTGTACTCTGAGGTCCTCATCATAAACTTTAGTAACACCAGCCATTTTCAATTTTCCCCAAATCTTGAAGAGACACTAAGTCTATTCCATTCCAGGACATTCAGCAAATTTAGGTAAGAATTTTAAGACTTTGTGGGCCAGTGTTTGACAATGATGGACATTATGAGGCCCATGAAGCTTGAAAAAATATGCCTGGCAATCTCAGGTGTTGAGGTAGTTCTCTTGTATATTGTGAATTTGGGATCAAATCATGCCATTTATGATGCAATAAATCTTTTTGAAATATTCCTTTTAGGATACTACAATTTCTGTAAATTTAAATACACAGTAGATGAAAGTGTGATCCCAATTAGCCAATTCTAACTTTTAGAACGGATCACTTTGAATGTCGTACTCCCTTCCCCCACATCACTTCCACTGTTAATCAACCTATGGTAACATTTAATGGACACGGATGTGCTAACATATTGGTGGCGCCCTTTAAGTGCTGTGAGAGCCTCAGCTGCAGTTCTCTATTACCAAGGAAACTCTCAGTCAGTGGCACAGAAATGTTAATTATAGTATTCCAATTTAGGGGTGAAGAATGAGATTTCCCCTCAATCTTAATTTGTGAGCCAAATGAATGGCCCAACCTGTACTTGCCAGAACAGAGAGGAAAGACAATACCCTGAAACCCATCAACAATAACAATAACCTTTTTTTCCCCCGAGAATGCCTGTCCAAAAGGCTCACTACTTCAGCCACCAGAGTTTCACTCTAACCAAAATCATCCTTTTTAGGGACAGTTTCGAAACAAAGTTTTAAGGGGAGAAGGAAAATTACTTGAATGTTATTCTCCAATGTGTGCAATGAGATTAAGATTTCTCTTTAGGTGATGCACTAGGAAAGCATGCCTGAAAGTGACAACCTGAAAAATAATCTCAGAGAGCATTGCCTGGAGGCATGACACAGCTATGCTTCAAAACAGCTAACAGTTATTAAAATACAAAATGCTGAAAGTGAAAAACACTTAAGTTAAAATCAAGACCAAAATTAATCAACCATTAATAGCCTGAAGAGATGTTGTAAAAATGCTTCTCTTCTGCACAGAACAGGAATGAGCACTCTCTTGGTAGCCAGAGGTTACACTTAACATTTTGTGGGTGGGGCAATGAAAATTGGGCAGAGCCAGGATTTCCTGGAGGTTTTTTTCTTGTTCTCTCTCTCTCTCTTTTTTTGGTTTTGTCCTTTCTTAAAACCACATTAAGTCCATGTTACGACCTAGCCACAATTTTTAAAAGTTTCCTACCTCAAAATGGAAGAAAACAATGTGATTAATCTTTGGCAATAAGAGATGATTGTAGGACCCCACCTTGCCCCAAAGTGTCTGAGGACCACATGAGGCCTTGGGACATCAGATGGCCTAACCTTAACTTACAGTATGCCAGTACTTGTCAAGAACAAGTATAAACTGAAACATTTTTAAAAAACTGCCAACCACCCTTACCACTTGCACTCATTTTGTTGCTTTTCTAGAAAATGTATCTAGAAAAGATACCCAGAAGTGTATTGGAAGGGATTTTGCTAATGGTAGGACAGATTCCAGGATGGCCTTTCTATATGTTATTCTTACAGAAAATTTTTGCATATCAGATAGCTACAAAGGGGCTTGGATAGGAATATTCTCTTGGCACCTATTGTCCATCTAACACCATATCTTATTTTATACTTAACTGTAAAGCACTACACGTGTTTTAGAAAGTACAAAATGTGTTTCTGAAATTTTACAAAATATACATCATTTTTTACAAAGTATAGAACAAATACTAGCCTCAAAGAGCTCCAAAGTATAAATTTCACTTATGGGAGTCCAGGAAAGAAGGAAATGATAGTGTACCCACAGTCTTTAGCTAGCACTGAATTGTTTTGCTGGGAATTTTAGGAGTTGCAATCCAACACATCTGAAAAGAGAACAGAGGTAGCAGTTGGGTTTTAGTGCGCTGATGATCGTAGTGAAATGTCTGCAGGAAAACAAGCTCAGGGGACACAAGAACCCAATATCTGAAAAGGCACCACCCCAGAGAGGTCGCATGGGCGTGATCTTGTCCAAGGCCTCGGCTTTGCGCAACTTCCTGTTGTGCGCCAGTTATGCTCCTTCCTAGATCAGGAGTCCCTCTGGTTTGTCACTCACGCCCTAGTCATCTCTCGTTTAGACTACTGCAATGCGCTCTACATGGGGTTACCCTGGAAGCTACAGCTGGTTCAAAATGTGGCCGTGTGGGCAATTTTGGGTGCCCCAAGGATGGTACATGTAACACCTTTGCTGTGGGAGCTGCACTGGGTTCCAGTTTGTTTACAGGTCAATTCAAGGTGTTGGTTATCACTCTTAAAGCCCTACATGGCATGGGTCCAGGTTACCTCAGGGACCATCTCACCCCCATTACATCGACCTGTCCCACCCGGTCTAGCAAAGAAGGGATGTTGCGGATCCTGTCAGTGAGAGAATGCTGACTGGCGGGTCCTAGGAGGAGCCCCCACCCTATGGAATACTCTCCCCACAGAGGTGAGGTGGAGCCCTACCCTCCCAATTTTTCGGAGGGAATTGAAGACTTGGCTCTGCCAACTTGTGTGGGGTGAGGAAAGATACAATCAACCCTGGGGATGGCTGGCACCTTGATGATGCTCCCTGAGTTTTATTAACACCTAATTAACATCTGCCTCTTGGAAGTATTATAAAGGAAGTTTGTTTTTATTATATTCTAATTAATCAATATCTATTTTAATTAATGTTTTATTCTATTTTTACTGTAAACCGCCCAGAGTCACTCCACAGTGAGATGGGTGGTGCAAATTTGAAATATAAAGAAATAAATAATATATATACACATATGCACATACATACATATATACTGTATATATCTCAAATGTTTAAAGCTTCACCATAGGTGAGATACTGGAACTTCACTTAACACATTAAAATTCTACTGCTTTTACTGCCATGATAAATGCACACATCTGATAAGCCCTAGATTAAACCCACAGTTTCAAACTCTTACGGTGTAATGTTCCAAATAACTATAGCATTCAGAATCTCTAAGCATAAGAGTTTATCTATGGGTTGCTCTATCTTTAAAGGAGCATTCTCTGAATAAACAACATAGTTCGAAGAAGCAGTTCAATCACTGGAAATAACTTGTCCTTTCTGATTTAACAATAAAATGAAATCCAGCTACTATAACATTTGCTGAATTTTCAATATTCTGCTGCCATTTCCTGGACAGTTTCAGTCTGAGAGCCATTCAATCCAAGTACCACTGGAAGTATCAAGTACCATATGTTCACTTGAAATACTTTTCCAATTCCTAGTTCACGGCTATACAGCTAAATCCAATATTTTCTTTTTCTGTCTTCCATACAGTTTTTCCAAGGCATGCTAATTTACACAGCAATTCCTCACTAAAGCTGGACTTATTGGCAAAGGCCCTTTTAGACGTCTGGAGTTGCTGTAATTGCCTAGCTTTTATTGTGTTGCTCATTAAAGGGCTGCTTGGTTCTTACTATTGACAGACAGAGCACATAATCACCTAATAACTGGATGACAAACCCAATTATAGGTTATGATCACCATCACACATTGTAAGGCCAGAATTACTTCCTTTAAACATATTTTCCACATTTATGTAATGTAACTCACCACAGTTAAACAACTTTTGTAAATGTTCTACAAATTGAATGGTAAGATATCAATTTTTACTTTTCTCTGTTTGAAATGCAATCCTTTCATGCAATAAATTACCATAGCTATGGGTAGCAGTTTTCTGCATTTGTATGTAGCATCTTCTTTATGGCTTTCAATTACCTTCTTTTAACATTAGTTCTACTAGTCGTCTCCTCCTCCTCCTCCTCCTCCTCCTCCACCACCACCACCACCACCACCACCGCAGCTCTAGAGGGGCGTACGGAGAACTTTTATGTGTATAATCACTGTGTAATTTTCTGATATTGTATTTTTGTGCTGCAATGCACAACTTACTTCTAAATAACTGTTCTTTAATAAATACATATACCATATGCAATGTTCACTGTTATTCTCTACTAATTCAATACAACCTATTGTTGTAGTACTTATTACCCACAATTGCAAAGAAAAACTAGAATCAAAATTGAAGATCTTAGGCTTTATAAAAGAGCTAATTAATGCCAACAGGTACATTTGGCTCCAATTGACTGCATGGTTAAACATTCACCATCTTGATTTGGCTCTAATAATAATCTGCAGTTTTTTGAAGGACAATCCTGTAATTTCTTTGATCTCATCCATCAACCTGATCTGTTGTCTCCTCCTTCCTTCAAACTTCCCTTCAAAGGTTTTTTGTCTAATCCATGATTTGTTCCCATCACATATCCAAAGCACATGAGTTTCTACTTCCTGTTTAATTGGTCCAGGGATAATCGACTGATTTTTCTTGCAGTTCATGGTTTTCTTAGCAGGTGTCTACAGTATACTTCGAAATTGTCCATCTTCTTTCCATAGCTCTTTGTTAACATCCTCCTTTTACAACTATGCATTACCACTGAAAAGCCTATTGTTTTAACTGTTCTGATCTTTGTGGTCATCAAAATATTTTTACCCTTTGTGATCTTATCTAAGTTTTTCATTACCTGCCTGCCTAGGACTAATCTATTTCTCCAGCATAATGTCAAGCTATTCTTGAACTCAAGAAAACAAAACTTCTTCACTGCCCACTAGTTCATTAAACATGGTGATTGAGTTTTGACTTTTTAATATTTAATGTTAACGCAGATTTTTCACTTTCAATGCTTACTTTCCTAATTAGTTCTTCTACATCTTCCTTTCTTTCAGCTAACAAAGTGGTATCCACTGCACATCTGAAAGTATTAATGTTTCATCTATTTTGTTTCCAGTGATTGTCTCTTCCAGTCCTGCCATTCTTATAATATATTCACTATGTAAGTTTAACAGATACCAGAATATCTGTTAAACTTACATAATTTCTTTCACTCCCTTGCTTTTCTGAATCACTCTGCTTCTCCAGATGTTCACTGTAAATGTTCCTCAGAAGAATAAGAATGTATCCTGATATAATCATTAGCCTTAATATGTTTCATATTCTGGCATGATATATGTAATCAAAGTCCTTGATTGAGATCTCATTATATTCTCCCATTGTCTCCACTATGCATCTTATGTTGACTATCTGATCTCATGTCTCCCTTTTTTAAAATCTGCCTGTTCATCTGGCATTTCATATTTATGTACAGTTTTATTCTTCTTTGTGAACTATTAAGCAAAATTCTGCTTGTGTGACGGATTAACGCAATAGCATGGTAGTTTGCACAGTCTTTTGCAGCTCCATTCTTTGGTATAGGTAAATTTTGAACATCTTTTCCAATCTCTAGGTCACTTAATTTTGGTCACACTTGTTCATGTAGAGTTGTTAGCATTTTGCTTTTTCTCCTGCAGCTTTAAACAGTTCAATGAGTATTTGATCTGCACCCGGTGCTTCCTTTATAGACTTATTCTCTGTGTATGTTTCTATCATCCTATAATCCCATTTGTAAAGGGTTTCAGCATAAACTTTCCACCATTGTTTAATCTCATTTACTTCTACTACCCCTCTCCCAAGATTACTCTTGAGTATTCCCCACTTAAATGGTAAATTTCCTAGGATTTCTCTGAATTTCTTAAAAACATTTATTTTTCTTTTCTTGTCATGTTCTTCTATTCATATTTTTGACTGAGATTATCGTTCCTTGTTGCTGGCAATCTGCATTATTATACAGTGGTACCTCGGGATACGAACGCCTCTACTAGCGAACATTTCGGGTTACGACCAGCTTCAGCAGGAAAAATTTACCTCGGGTTACGAACTTGCCTCTACTTACGAACCGGATCCGCAGCCATTTTCCCTGCTGCCACGCGGTCGCGGCTCCCTGTGGGTGAGGTCGCGGTAGCAAGGAGACGTTCGGTGAGGCTTGTGGTGTGTTTTGCGAAGGTTTTTGGTGTGCGTGTTAGCATGGCTCCAAAGAAAATGCAGAGCAGGCTTGGCGGGAGTAAGGCTCTGAAGAGAAAATTGCCTTGGGTTGCGACCAAATTCGGGCAGAGGGCGGCACGGATTAACCGGATTTACATTGAACCCTATGGGGAAATTTGCCTCGGGTTGCGACCAAATTCGGGCAGAGGGCGGCACGGATTAATCGTATTTACATTGAACCTTATGGGAAACTTTACCTCGACTTGAGACCAACCCGAGTTGCAACCAGAGTCACGGAACGGATTAAGTTCGTATCCCGAGGTACCACTGTATATCCTTCTTATTGCCCAAGGTTTTCATACTGTGTCTTTCTTTGCCATGACGATAGCTAGTTCTGAAAGGCAATGGATCTTTTTCCCTTTCAAATTCTAGGAATATCTTTGCACTTCCATTTGATAATGTTTCATATCTCTTTCCATAATTCCTCAGTTCTCTTTTACATAAGATAACCATACTGAACTTGTTCCTCAGGTTAACTTTTTATTTTAGTTGCATGCCTTCCAGAAGAAAAGCAGGTTTGAACCTGGCTAGAAGCTAGATGTGAGATTTCCAAAAACTACCTGGTCTTTAGACCAGACCAGGATTTGAAAATAATATCATGGAAGAAGCAAAGGCAAACTACTTTTCTACTGTTGCCAAGAAAAACTGCATGAGTATATCCATGAAGTCACCAGGACTTTTGACTTGAAGGAGATTGCTTTTTAAAAATATTTAAACATGCTTATTCAGGACATTGTGGGTTGTTAGGATTGGTACTGATGTGGGATAGAACTGCCTAGTTTATTAAAATACAAAACAGATTCTTTGCCATCTTCAGTTTCCCACAAGCCTGAATACTTTATGTCCATTATGAACAGGCTCAAAATAAATAGATGGGTTTCCAACCAAGCAGAAAATAAGCTTTGGCCTTTTTCCCTTCTCAGCAGCCACAAAGATTGGCCAGGCCAGGCCAGGCCATCCACTGCTCAGCCTGGTTTGTCATCTGCCTGTAGTAGGGGAGCCTGAGTTTCATTTCATTATGAGACTTTTCCTCCTGATTACATTTTTGCAACTGAGAACAAGGCACTACAATAGGTAAGTGAGAGACAACAGAACCAACTAATAGGGCACAGTTAATTTTAAAAGGGCATAAGGAAATGGAATAGTAGAAGCAGGCAGGCATCAGTCCTCAAAACTGGGTGAAAAAATGGAAAGATATCCTCTTGTTGACTCAGACCAAAGTTTAATCTGTTTAGGGATGATGGTGTTCAGGAGAAGGGAAGAATTCTTCCTCTTACGACCAGAACTCCTGACAGCTTCCCAGGCCAAGACCTATTGCATAGAGAGCAGCTTCTGATTCTCCTATTCCAAATTTGGCACTTTCATGGATATACAGTAGCTGCAAGAGAAGCCAAAGTGTGGTATCACCTGAAGCTTCAGCCTTAGTGGGCTGGAGAGCAGCTCAGTGCTTCTCCATTTGAGGAATTTGAGCTGGCAATAATAATTCCCTTGAAGAAACATAAAATAATAAAGTATACTTTTGTATTATTTTCAGGGAAGCCTGTCAGAATTGGATGGAAAGGATATTAGTATCTCTGTTCTTATTTTTCCCAAGCAAACTGTTATGATATCTTCTCAGATGACAAGTCTAGGAATTCTGCACTATTTGCAACATTTTGCTGCAGATGCTTCCCTTCTTAGCACTTAAATTTTTTCATAGACATTGCCCTTTCCTACTGCAAAGAATTGTCCTTAAGCCCTTTTCTACCTATTGGTGAAGAGCAGATAAAAAAGGGAATAATGAAAACAGTAAGGCCAGTAAGGAAGAACTGATTATATATCTTACATTTGGAGAAAAAGTTTTTCTCTACATCCAAAATATCCATTACATTCATCATCATCTTCTTCTTCTTCTTCATCATCATCATCTCCTCCTCCTCCTCCCCCCCCAAAAAGATACAATTAAGCTCCACTGCCAGACTTGTTAGTGGGATCCAATCTGAATTTTACCTTAAATGTTGCCATCTAGTGAAACCTAGGCAGTACCCCCTCCCCCAAGATCTGGCAAGACCCTACTATCCTGGCCTTCCAAAAAGATTTGAAGACTTGGTTTTATGCTTTTTATTGCTTTATTATTGTTTGTAAACTATTCAGGGTTATGATATGCAGGATGGATAGCGCACACTCGCTCTCTCTCTCTCTCTCTCTCGCTTGCTCAATAAATAAATAAATAAATAAATAAATAAATAAAATCTTAGATAGAAAAAGACATTGACCCAGCTTCTCCTATCTTTTCTGAGAAAAAAAAAACTGGAACTCAGCTATTTGTAACACAGATAATAAAAGCAATCACTTTCTATAATTCCTACATTCATGTATAATTCCTACATTCATCTGATGGACCCTTTTTTTCTGTCCAAGTTTAGGCAATTTTTTAAACTGCAGGATTGGAAAATGTCCAGAGAAGATGTATTTTGGAAATACATCTATATATTCTAAAGAGATGAAGGTAAGACTGGTGAGTCCTCTGGTGAAGTTGTGATTGATGAGGGTCTGACCTCTTGCAGGCTACGTCTCACATCCTGCTATGGTCTCATCTGAATCCTTAAGTCAGGCTGACAGACTGGCAGCCTGAAAAGTCAGCAGTCAATCAGACATCTGTAGCCACTGAGCCTAAGCAGGTGAAATCTGACTTACATAATGAGGGGCTAGATCTTGGCAGGACACCTAGCCCAAGAACCTATTAGCAGCAATGAAGGCTGAGACACAGAGATCAACACACCGCCTGAGAGGAGAGCACAGCAACACTTCTACTCAAGCCACATCAGCACCTCCAGGCCCTTGCCCAATGCTGAAATAACTTTCTGACTTCAGTCCTGTTCCTTGCCCTGTGTTTAAATCCTTGGCTTGACATTTGGATTGGCTTGTTGAATTCTCTGGTGTTCATACTCTGGACTGTAACAGACAACATTTGTATTTCAGCCTCTGTCTTTGTCCTGCTGACAACTCACATTTTAAGGCAAGACATTGGGCTCTGGCAAATCACTCACTCAATTACCAGCTGTTATCAGGAAGCTTGTAACATGGTAGTAAAGCTTTTCAAACCTGTAATTGCCTGGCTGTTTTGCACTCTCTGGCACAGGACACAGCCAGGGGAGACAAAAATGATTGCCATTATAGTTCCAATGAATATGTGAGTTGTGAGCTTGAAACCAATACCATTCCTAGGACTATTGGCAAAAACAAGGGGGAGGCCAAATAGAGCTGGAGGAAATGTCAAGTCTACAAGGCTAGTGCTTGATACAAGGCTGGTGCTAGTGCTTGATACCAGACTGTCACTGCTGCTCTGGTAGCAGCTTTTGCAGGGTCTCCTGGGACCCCTGTTGTAACTGGTTGCTTATATTTTCAGCATGCCTGCCTTGGGAAACTCTAGTTCCCAACTATCTCCTGCACCAAAGACCTTATATCATTATGTTATAGGCACCCTAAAAAACATGCATAACCACAGACTGTGAATGAGCAACAAGAAAATACACTACCAAACAAACAAAATCTACTTACCAGCCAGAATAGCCTAGTAATCCACACTGGCCACAAACATCTACTTCAAATGCATCGCTTGAAATCATAAGCCTCTCCAACAACAGCATGCTGGCTCCGTAACCGATCAAGCAGTCTCTTTCCATTTCTCCCAGACGCAGTCCTCCATCACGGGATCGGCCTTCTGTGGGCTGCCTTTAAATCAAGAAGTTTGTAATTATTTTATTTCTAGTTCCAGATGCAGTTATGGTTCAGTAGTATGTATATAAATTGTCTCTTTCCTTCAACTACCTAAGGATCCAGCAGTGGAAGTGGAAGAAGCACCTGATCACCTCTATATAATGGATAATAGTAAAGTGTACTTTCTTCTGTATTATTTATTGGAAATATTCAGTCAGTATATATTATTTAATGGACATTGCTATGCAGTGTAATGTTTAGTTTTGATTAAGAGTGGGGAGAACCAGGTTCAGGTCCACCCTCAGTTTGAAGTTCACTGGATGACACTGGGCCAGTTATACCTAATCTGAGCCCTTCTTTGCTCACAGAAGTTTCCTCTGAGGGAAACTGGAATTAAGCTTAGGTGGAAGAGCAGGATATAAATCTAACAAATAATAGTAACCACCACTGATGTACAATATAATTGAAAACAATTTGGAGTATATGTGAAAAATGTACATACACAGCCGAAAAACAGTAGCAATCTGAACATCAAACCCAATTCAGTGGTTTTCTTTTATACTGTATATCATTACATATTATTCATTTTGTGCATCTGTGTTCCTGTTTCCTTCATACCTGGTAAGAACTGCTCTGGGTCCTCTAGCTCTTGCATGCATCTTATCCAACACCATGTGCTTCAGCTTCTGATAATACACAGGGCCAAAATAGATATAGGCTTCTAAGGGTTCCCTGAGAAGGAAATGAAATAAAAGCAGAGAAATTAATTGTAAAAATATACACATCACAATTGTAAAAATATACCAAAATACATGACTTTCATATAACCAGCATCCAGAACAATGATACTATATATGGAAAAGTTGCATAGTAGACAACTTGGGTTTTTTCTCTTCATTATGTCTTGGCCAAGTCCCATCCTCTCAGAAGCCAAAACTACAACTGTTTACTCAATTGAAAGAAAAACTAGGTATCTGTGAACCAGGTAGGTAAAATGTGAATATTGTTATTGAAAAACAAACAGTTCAGATCTTTTTTTTACATGAAGAAAATTCTTGAAAAGGACTTTTAACATAGCTGCCGAGCTGAAGGGCCTGAAAATGGGGCCAATAGGAGAAAAAAGGAAGTGGAGAAATGTAGCAGGGATAATTGCAAACAGTGTGCTAAGAGGAACAGTAGAAGCAACAGTGGGGAAAAATTCAATTGTCCATCCTTCTCCCTGTGCCTAAGCAGTGTGGTGCAATTCTCTCCCTCTCTCCCTCACTTTTTTGTGATTTCCAACTCTTCTACCTTTTCTGTAAAGCTTAATATAAAGGATGTGTTTTACTGACTTATACACAGAAGTATAACGTAGGGGTGGGCAACCTGAGCTCCTAGGGAGGCATATAGTGTTCAAGCTCCTGACCAATATTACTGCAAATAAATGGCACGCTTCTATGGTAGGAATCACACAAAAACTGTAGCTTAAGACCTTAAAATAGACTGTTGTTTAAACTAAAAGGAACCCACCTACTGCTGGGGACTGAAAACTGCTAACATAAAAGAGAGGGAAAAAGCAGTTTTTAACACTCTTACAAATGAAGACAAATTACAGACTTTCATTAAGTATGTTGAAGTAAGATTTAACATCCCAATGTATTTTGTTAGGAAAATCACAATGTAAAATTAAAAAAAAATTGTGTTTATTTCCCTGACTTTAATCTGGATAGCAAATCTGATTTAAGATAAAAAAAAAAAAAAATCTTCCACACTTGGAATAACTCAGTGACAATGGATGTTGGTTTTGGAATAGGAGGGAATAAGAAATTGAAAAACAGAATTAAGATAAACTAAAGACATATTGTGATATGGTCCTATCTTATTCTTAAGTCATTTCATATTCCTTTGAACACCACATCTCTGAAGATAGTTTAATCAACGCAGCAGGAAGTTAAGAGATCAGTCAGCTATGCCAGACTGATTCGATAATTGTCAAAAGCCTCAGACAAAAAAGACCCAGTTGACTAACACCTGCCTCCAATACTATATTTTATATGACTTTATACAACAGAAGGTTACTGAACTCCTAAGAGTGCACAAAACTTCTGCCAAGGACCTTGAAAATATCATTAGCAAAATATTATTAGCAAACAAGACTTCCCAGTATGGAAAAGTTGTTTTTGTTTTGTTTTGTTTTACTGGATAATTTAGGGATAAGGGGTTAAAAAACCTTTTGAAACAATTCATATAAATATTTAACACACATTATCATTACATATTAAATTCAACACAAGAAGAAACATTAAAAACTGGAAATGGCATATTTCCCAGTACCCTTTTAAGATATTTAAAGCTATATAAATTTGTTAAAACAAACAAACAAATAAATAAATATTCTTACCCAGTGATGCCAGATGTTACATAATCCTTCCCCAAATAGTTATAGCCATAACGAACAAGATCTTCACACACATCCTTAACTTTACTGCCCCCAAATGCTGTTCCATAGTGAAATCTGCCATCTAGGACACCAGCTTTTCCTGCCAGAAGTTCAATTAGTTTTCCCACCTATGCAACCCAGAACACAGACAGCTTTCCATCAACACCAATCTATGATACGGAAAAAGAGGTTGGCTGTTTAAAGAATAGAAGTGTTGTACTTAAGGTATCTTAGCCCTTGGTGTACCTTAAGTGGATGCCGGACAGAACTCTCTACCTGACCAAGATGTTGTTGGAAGACCAAACTGATCTATTCAACTATTGTCATCTTGTATTTCTTTCTTCTATTTCCATACAGCCTTATCCATTCTCCTTGGGCAATACAACCAAGAAAGTCTCTTTTCCAACTGAGCTGTGTTACTTCTTCAAGTTTATGATGATGATGATGATGATGATGATGATGATGATGATGTACAATTAACTATATTTCCTTAATATTTTTTTAAAAAGGAGTATGGAATCAGTGAGCTAAAGCAAAACTATAAACTGGAGTTGATCAATGAGGACAGGTAACAAGAAACCTGGGAAGCCCCTCTGACATATAACTAATGCTTTATAAGTAACAAATAGAATCAGGTAGAAGACAATTAAAAAGGCTACGTAATGCAGTATCAAGCAAGTTTATATTTGATCACGCTGGCAGTAAAAGAAGCACAGATTCATTTTCACCAGCTTCTTCCACCAAAGCAGCTGCCCACTGCTTTATGAAGATAGATATTACAGATAAATAATGAATATAAAAGCCCCAACAGATAAGCAAAATCGTGAAAAATGTTATTGGGCAAACCAGTTTCTTTCCACATAGAGAAAAGCATAGCCTTTCAAGATATGTAATAGACTGCACATTTGTTCTACCCTATGAAGAATAATGTAGAATATGAGAACTGGCATTGCTAATAGAGAAATTTATAAAAAAAGATAAAATCTAAGCATTACAAAAGTCCATTAAAATGAAATGCAGTTATAAATGTATGCTGTTACATACCGTCATACGTGATGGGAATCCATGGGGATTCATAATAATATCAGGACAGATTCCTGAATCACAAAATGGCATGTCTTCCTGAGGTACAATCAGTCCACAGACCCCTAGAATAGAGTTAAACTTTCAAACAAAAGCAAAGAATTCATACTGTACATCAGATCAATAGCATATATTATGCTTTTATGTAGTCCAGTTCCTCTCCTGAATGAAGCATTACTGGACAAGCGTTAAGTTTTATGTTAGGAAATAGTGTTAAAACATTTACCACAAAAATATTCTCATGTACATGAAAATGTAGCTAACAATACTGTCAGAAAGAAGCTTGGGTTTTAAAATTATATTGATATTTTGCACACTAAAATGTCTTTTGATACATAGTTTTTGTCTCCTTTGTACTCTGCAAGAGCCAAGCTTTTCATAGAAGTATCCATTCCAAATTATATTTTATTTCTGAAAATTCAGTCCCACGTAGCTTAATTAAAAAAAAAAAAAGACTAGCTCATACCCCATATTAATCCAGAATACAACCAAGTTTAGATTATATGGGCCCCCAAGTATCATTATATAGAGTAAATGCAAATGTTAGAAATATTTCTTCTACCTACACAAACAGACTTTTCAGGCAGTTTAGTTTAAACTTTAGTTTAAAGGATTCAATCAGATCTAAAAAATATTTATAATCCACAGAAGATTTCAATAATTGTAAACTGAAATACTTATTTTATAACTATTATAAATTGGAGGGAGTCTTAATCTAGAGAAAACTTAGCAGTCATAATGATCTGACTAAAAATAATTTAGTCAATCAACTGCCTTAGTTTTGAAGAGCAAGGAAAGAAAATATAGAGATCCTGGGGCTTGTTCAGAACATTAACCAAGGAACTAAGCTCACGAGTACTAGGGAAGGCATAGTAAAACAAGAATTTTTTATTTTAATTTATTTAGTGGTTAGATTGCTTGTCTCTCTCCTTCAAGGGATCTTACATGGCTATTTCCCTTCATTTTTAACCTCTCAATAGCAACCTTGGGAGGCAGATCTGTTTGAGACCAGAGACTGGCCTTAGTCACCCAGTGAGCTTCCATACATAAGAGTGAACTTGGAGCCAAGGTCACCCAGTTCTTTTCCAATACCTTAACCACTACCCCCATGTCTATACAATTTAATTCATTATTAAATAGTGATTCAGCACTTAATCCTTAATTTGGTAAGATCAAATAGTCAAAAACATACTTCAATACCCACCTTTCGAAATAAACAACTGAGCTACCATGTGATTTAATAGGTACAAATACATACATATTGACAGACAGATAAGTGGTTAAGGTACAATATCAACTGGCTGTGCAGAAGGTGCACGTAGTCCATGACTGGGAAACTGGCTATTTCCCAGCAAATATACAAAGTATTTTACACACACACACACACACACACACAGTGTGTGTGTGTGTGTTAGTTAAAGTATGTGTCATTCACTCCTATACATGCATGTATATATAAACACACCCAAACATATAAATACATATAAATATAAAGACAGATACATGGGGAATGTATATCATGATGATTGGTTCTTACGTACATTAACCATTCAACGCATACTTTACCTACCCACCATTTTTTTACACACATATTGGGGCAGCTTTGGTCAAATTTACATGTTTCCTTCCACTAGGAAATTACTTGGTGTGATTATACTGAAAGGGCACCTATAAGGCAAAAATTAAATCTGAGCTAACTTAAAATTACTTCAGGCGCTGAAACCCTTTTCTCTGCCAAGACGGTTCCCATAGCAGACAGCCACTGTGTTGTTTGTTTTGTGTGAAAGTGAATGATAAAAGATCCATGAAATCGACACAGAAAGGCAGAACAGCAGAAAGAACAGAGGCCTCTCCATCATAGCAGCTTCTACCCTTTGCTGACTTGTATAACAATGGAATCGAGACGTCCAACTGCAGATCTAACACAGCTGTGCATTTCATTAGATGAAGAGCACTAGTGACACAAGTAAATAATTAACTTATTCTGGTCCGCTGACTGTGCTTATGAGACCAGTCATAGCTGACAGATTTTAATACAAGTTAAACACAAAGAAAGCATAATGAGATTAGACGTTAAAACAAAATATTTAGAAAGACTTGGGGGGAAAGAAACCACCACTTTTACAAGACATTTTCAAAAGTTCTTCTTTTTGGAAATAAGTTAAAATTCTTAATTTTAACCAAACTCTAAAAAGCTGCTCAGTTGAAACATTCAAAAACATACACATTTATGCTGTTGCAAGGATTGAGCAACAGCACCTCTGTTATTTTTGTCTCTAGAATATTAACACGCTTTTTTTGAGTCTAAGCATATATTTTCTTCATTATTAATTTAAAATGTTATTTTACACTGCCAGGTCTACATATTATTTTATATTAAAGGTTATCTAATACAGCAAAATAACAAGTCCTTTTCAAATTCTACAACAAAAACAAAAGCTGTTCAGAATCTACTCTATGCATATGAACGTCTGAAGAATTATTCCACTAATACATACATACATACCCTTCAATATGTGCAAAAAATTAGCTAAAGGGGGCAATAATTATATTTTAAAAAATGAAGTTTTAGATTGCAATATTACCTCTCACTTTTTTGGAAGTAAATCCCATTCAAAACTATGGCATGTAATTTTAAATACAGATTAAATCATTAATCTACTACTAATTATACTTAAAACTACTAATTATACTTAAAAGAAAATCAGGTTTATATAAAGGTACACCAGGTTTCTATTTCAATATAATGCTCATTATGGACTAGAAATACCATATTAATAGAGTCTATGAATCTGCATGTCCCTGATTTCTGATGAATGTACCCATCTTTTTGTAGGGAGCATAAAGTCAAGATTTATGATTTGGCAAATAAGAAACTTCATCAATATTTGCCTGCCCCCAACTATTTCAGCAGAGAAGAATTGGTGAAAAACACAGAACTGATTATTTGATTAATATAAAACATCAGCAAAATCTTAAACATAATTTTAAATTAAAAATATTTTGGCAATAAAATGTTTATAAAGAGGGTTCTTCATTTGCTCACAAAGGTATTGCTCACAAGGGTAGATGATTTTGTGCACTTAAGTATTAGCTCACAGGGACATTAAATATTATCCTGACTCGTGGGAGAAGGTTATTTAAATGAAGGACAATCATTAGTCTTGGAACCTCTGAACTGACAGTGGGGAACATACCTGTGGCTAGGATGATGGTTAAATTAAAGAATTTCGTATGTTTAGAGGATGCAGCTCTTCAGATCCAAAGCAGACAAGATGCTTCAGAAGAGATGTGGCTTAAGGAAGCCATCCCTTTTCCTGGTCACACACAGAAGCCACACTGACATCCAGGAACATATGTGTAAATTTCAAGAGATGGCACCAAGGTGCCATGATCCTGTCATACTCTATCAGCCCCTCCTTAACTCAAATGTACGCTTGACTGAAACCAGGTAGTTACTGGGAAAAGGTGTGGCCTCTTTAAGAAAAGTGCAGCAAACACGTCCCTACTCTCCAAAGTACCTCTTCTGCTCTGCGTCCAAATAGCTGTACATCACTACTCATGCAGAGTTGATAATTCAGAGTCTGGTTTGGGCTAGGGTGTGTGAAGTTCTGGTTTTCAACCCTAAATATTTTGATGTTCTGAAAAAGGTTTGTATTTTTTCCCATGTGCAAAATCCAAGTATTAGTGATATTTATAGTGTTTCTCTTTTAGCTGTTAAAATCCATACTATTCTGCCTTTATGCAAAAAGGCAACAGGAACAAACTGATACCCATGAAACTAAGCAGTAAAGCACTTAAAATTCAGAAAAGACAAATAATCCTATGACATTTAAACCCTGATTAAGCCGCACAGTATAAAGAATGTAAGCCAGGCCACAATTAAAAGATCAGAAGCCACAGCTGCAGTATTATCAGTTTCTGCTGAAAAGATTAAAAATAGAACTTGCCATTAGGACAGTATCTTCTAGATATTTAGTGTAATTTTAAAACTTTATATATTCAACAGAGGATCCTTTATTACACAGAATTTATATTGTATCTCTCAATTTTTGTTCTTGAGATTCTGCAGCATGGGTCCTGAAATGCTTTTAACTTTATACTACAGAAGTTCATATATTTTAAAATATTTTAAAACATATATTTTCTTAGTGATTTATTGATTCTACATTGGTATTAAGAATTCAGGATTATCTGCATACCTACTCTCTCTTTTTTACCTCCATTAATTTAGAACAATACAGATGGATTTATGGAATCCAGTTTATTGCTATATTTGGGGGGAAAAAACACAGATACCAATGGTCTTCTAGTTAGCAGAAACTCTTTGCCAATATGCACAAATTCCCCTAACAGAGAACAATTCATTTTCCAATAGTGAATAATGTGCTGATCTGTCATCTCATTGGGCAGATTCTAGATGAACAGAATGAGGTTTAACCAATAAATAATACAAAAGCAAATTTGATTAGCCTCTTTATTAAAACCATTCCAAGTTAGAGGAGGTGCTAGAAGACAATACTGCTTGTACATTGGTTTCCCATGAGCTGCTGAATGGTTTGATGTGATAAATTTGCATAGTCTGAAGGACAAAAAGAATTGATTAACTGAAAATCTTACAATGCTCCTGGAAGTAGTTACTGTAAAACCCCCACAGGAACTTTGTAAAATACACATAGTGAACTTAATCATGAGCTTCAGGAAAAAATGGTTTTAAAATTTAAGCAAAATTGGGAGTTTTATCCTAAGTCATAAAAAACATTGTAGTTTAAGGAAGGGGAAAAGGGGGGAGGGGGGAGAATTACTGAAAAGGGTCAGAAGGTTACCTGTTTGCTTCTTTAGTCAAAATGCTCATTTGACTGTTAGAATAGTAAATTAAATAGCTTGTTAAAGAAAATAAGATAAAAAGCTTGTATGCTTTTTTAAAATGTGGATTTGCTTTAAATTGGCAAAGAATAAATTAAAAAGAATGAATACGTTTTGGTTCCATATTAATTCAGCATGATTTTGTAAGGCTTTTTTGAAATGCAATCTGACTCAAGTTCTTGAGATGAGTTAGGTAGCGAATAACCAAAATAGAATTGCATCCTTCTGTGAATACACTTAAGACTATTTGTCCACCATTTCCTCATGCCATTATTAGAAAGAAAATACTTCTTGCATGCACTGTTAAGCTGTGAAATTTGTTATCTGTGGAAGATGTAATTATGTCTACCAGTGTGGAGAGCTTCAAAGGAAATTACCTAAAATCAGGGAAGATAAGGCCATCAGTAGCTTCTTGTTATGATAGCTATATGTTAACTGTAATGTCAGAGACACTATGTCTCTGATGACCAGCTGCTAGGGAATACAAGTGAAATGGTAGATTTGCACTCATATCCCTCTAAACCCAGAGTAGTTATTGTGAGAACAGACTGCTCGCTTAGATAGATTATTATTTAACATTGAATTAAATGAGTAATGATTTAAACAAGAAACCCACACATTGCACAAGTGTAAAGAGTCTATATTAGAGGAAATCAAGAATTTATAGAATAATAGTGGCCGGCCATTAAATGCTGGCCATTGGTATGTCTAATGAATGTGTATAGAATACTGCATTCATTAGAACGTTCATGATATTAATCAACCAGTATGATTTTTACTAGTTCAGCTGGAGCTTGATTTTGTCTGTCACTTGATGTATGTTTCTAATGACATTTGAAATCCAATTTTCTTGTTTTTTAGGATGCATCCTTTATGCATTTACCTGGGAGTAAGTCCTATGAACTTAAATGAAGCTTATTCTGATATTTGTAAGACTGTATTAATTGGATTGTTTTATATAAACTATTTTGGGAGTCTATTGGTTTAAACGGAGGATAAAAAACAGAAGAGATAAGGTATCCTAATGGGTCCAATCCAAGAAACAAAAGCCATCATAGATTTAAGAAAAATGTCTATGTGCCAGACCAGGCCTTAAAGTTAATTTATAAATGTGATTTTACATTATTTAATATTAAGAGATAGTCAATGTTGCAAATGAAGTATATTCTGCAATAGGATAAACACATCCTTTTCAACAGAATGTTTTCATAAACATACAATCAATGAATGTAAAATCATTTCCTTGTTTTTAGAAGTATTTTTAGTGTGCATACTCAAGAAAGGTTTAAGCCTTTATCTGGGATCTTTAGCTATTAAAACAGCTTCTGTTTGCCATTCCAATCCTCGTTGCTTAAATACAGTTCTTCCACTTCAGGAATACAGCTCAGCACTACTGTTTAGTTCTGTGATTTGCACGACCTTTGTTAGTAGTGTTAATCCTTTTTCACATGAGAGACTGAGAACTGTTCTTTCAGAGAAGTGATAGATTGCTTTTTCACATCAAAGGACTCTAACTTTTCCCTTTCACTGGGATTCATACAGAAGGAAAAGAAATATAAAGATGCAAGGAATATGAAAAGCCAGAAATTTTCTCTCAGTCTCCTCTGGAACTAAGAATGATTCCAGTTGGGTGAATTGAAAAAAATAAGTATGATATCCACTAAGTTGTTCTCCTATGCCAGTGTTCTTCCAGAATGCGTTGGGCTGTAATTACTCTGGCTGGGAATTCTGGGAGCTGCTGTCCCAAAACGTCTGGCAAATCTGGGAACTACAGTCTAACACAGTGTTTCTCAAACTTAGTAACTTTAAGATGCATGGGACTTCAACCCCCAGAATTCCCCACACTGGCTGGGGAAGTCTGAGAGTTGAAGTCCATACACATTAAAATTACCAAGATTAAGGAACTCTGCTCTAACAAATCTGAAAGGTGCCAGGCTGGGAAATGCTGCCTTCTGCTTTTCCCAAATTATCTGGATAACACTAATGAAAATTGAAGTCAATCAAGCCACTCATAAAACTGGACATTAATATTCACAAAAATGCTTGTTACACTAATAGGATGACCTTGTGAAATGTCAAGGATGGCATAAGTCTTCCAAATTTCAGAACTTTCACATTTTGACTTATTGAGTCAAGTGTAAAATTACCCCAACTTTCTAACTGTAGGGAACACATTTTCCAAAGCAGTCTATCTACAATACTCAGAAATTCAGATGCTGTTTCCATTTATAGGTACATTTCAACATTCATGTACAACACTTCCTGAACTGTGGAGGTTGATATCAACATACAGAAAGCAAAAATTCACCACGGAAAGCACATAGGACAGGAAGAATTTAAAGAGCCTCAAAGTCCTAATAGACCAAAAAAGTCTAGAGTTATTTTCTGAGGACAACTGGTTTAACTGGCAGGAATTTATATTTTGGTTAAATGTCAGAAGAAAAAAATCCTCTAGCTCATGTGTAAACACAGAATGATGCTAACAAGGATGCTGTGGCATCTTCTGCCTTGAGTTTTTAAATATCAACAGTATGTATGCATGTATGTATTTATGTATTATTTCATGGTTTTTTGTTCTTGCAAGCACTCAAGGTGGCTATGAAAATTAAAAATAGAAACAGAATATAAAATGTGAAAAGATATATTAAAATGAATGATAAAATAAATATCATCTAATGATTTTAAGCCTAGCAAAACCTTTACAAACTTCCTAATTACCAAAAGAGTGGGGGCCAAATGGAATCCTGAGGGAGTACGTTCTACAGGTTGGGAACAACACAGGAGAAGGCACTCTCCTATGTGCCAGAAAAAGGAGCCTCTGACAACAGGGGCATTTTCAAAAGGTATCTGCTGTTCAAAGCAACCAGACATGTTCAGTTTGTAATGGGAGATGTTGTCCCTTGGTTTGTCAGGCACTAAGCTATTTAAGGCTTTATAGGTCAGTACCAACATTTTAAACTGTACTAATTTAAAAACTGGCAAGCAATGCTGATCATTCCACAAATTTACTGGTAATTAAGGATCTTACTACTGCCTCCTTATGCAAAAGGGAACACAGTGCCCACAGGTATTGATCACCTCCCTTAATTGTGAGGCCAGTCCTGCCCTGGCCAATTTAATTATGGATAACAGTTGAGTAAACAGGTAGTGGCCATCACCTTGCCAAGCTGGAAGAACCCAAAAGAGTAACATGAAGGGATGGGCTTTTGAAGTTTATTCCTCAAGAGCTATAAGTCATAACCCCAGTTATATATCTTATAAATGCTATTTCCGTGGTTCTATGATTAAGATATCCAAGTATACAATTTCAATTTGTACTGAAAATAGTATGTGTACATTGAGGTTCCTGAAAGTACCTGAAAACCATTTCAGACCCCAGGTCCCTTTATGAAAAGCACGAAGACTTCTCCACTTCTGGCTGCACACAGTTCATTTTATATGAACATATTTATGCACAAATAAAAGTTCATAAGGCACTGAGGATCACTGCTCAATTTGACTTCAACTATTTGTGCCTATCTGCTTGATATCTGAAGAGCAATGGGGAAAATTAAAAAGCCCAATCTTTGTCCAGGAGTGGTCTTTATCTAGGATGAAATGCAGCATCATAGGAATGGAAATCCATTCACACAACAGGACTTTTCACTCCTCTCTTCTCCCAATTGAGGCTGCTCTCTGCAGAGCAGATATTGGGACTGTAAAGGACCACAGGGAAAGGATTAGTGGACTTTATTCCAAGAAGTTTCTTATTTTTAAAAGTGATTCCAAAAAGGCTTAGAAACCTATGGAAACTTATTTTCCTTTCCATAATTTCTCCCAAGAATGTTTCTGTTATCTTCTTTACTTGCAAATTGCCAATGGAGAGAATCACTTCATACTAATAATATACATCAGCTGGAGCAATAAAGCTAGTTTAAACATTGCATATACAATTAATTTCACTAGGATATTATGATGTGTCTGATTATAGAAAGCAGATTTGGCAATGATTCTACAGTACCCCCATTCTGATTTAATTATTAATATTTTATTGTATTTTATCTTTGCAACTGCATTAAGCTAGACTGATAGATAATGACTGACCCTAAGTGAGGTTACTGAGCAGATAGTTCTCAGCTCCCACCTCTTGCTATTCCTCCTTCTAGTGGAGCTATATACTAAAATATAGGGAAGCATTAAGATGAGTTCATGGAGTTAGTTTTTTTCTCACTTCAATAATTCTTTAAGGCAAAGATAGCAATATGTGCTGCCTACTGTTATCAGTTTCAGCTACTATATTGTAGAAACTATTGTCCAAAATATTTGGGCACAAGGTTGACTATACCTGATTTAAGTAATTAAGCCACACTGCGTCCATTTTAACTGGGTATGCATCAACCATAAAGATTTAATGGAATAGTTCTGGCCTGTTGTGTATGGGTAGTAATTTCTACTTTAGAATTTTCCTACTTGAAAAGAATAGGAATAGCATAGTTCCATAGATAGGTAGATAGGTAGATAGGTAGGTAGGTAAGTAGATAGATAGATAGATAGATAGATAGATAGATAGATAGATAGATAGATAGACAGACAGACAGACAGACAGACAGACAGACAGACAGACAGACAGACTCCTCAAAGAAGCTGGGATGGTTTTCAAATAGGAAGTTTCAATGTTAGATCTTCAAGTAATTACAAATTTGACCAGTTTTCACATCTTTTCAAATACATCTAAATAACTATTATGGCCAGAGTCCCTATTATTCTTAATGGTTTCTCATGTCTCTGTCACTTATTACTCAATAGAGGAAAAAGACCCAAGTATTTTTAATGACTGCATGTGAATTTATTCACAATATTACCCATTCATTTCAAAATATAGTAACTTTCATTATTTGCTCACATTGTATTTTCCTTCATGAGAGTGGTAGCTATTCAGTTTTAAACTTCCAAGGCAGCAGCAGCATTTATGCAATTGAATTTACTCTTTCCAGAAGCAGAAGATTCAAATTCTAGTTCAGTCTAATCGAGGCATGTATAACAATTATAGTATTCTGCTTAGTGTGCTCTGCTGTTATACTAAGAACTAGAAAAATATTTCAATGAAACTGAAACCATTGAAATGGAAAATGTACCTTTTTGCCCATGACGACTGCTAAACTTGTCTCCAATTTCTGGGCGTCTAGTTTGCCTTAGCAATATTTTGATTAAAAAAGCATCTTCTGCATTTGAAGATATCATGACTTTTTCAATGTATGAATCAGTTGCACCTTTGTAACTAATGAACAGAAAATGATATATGTATTTCAGTTCAAGAAAAAAAAAAGCTGAGTTTAGTCAACACTAGACATCTGTAAAACAGCAACCTGCAAATTTTAACTTCAAGTGGCAATTTTACTTCTTCAAGCAAAGTTTCAATACTGAAAGCAACTGCAAAAGAGGTGTGGGAACTAAGTAACAATAGGAATGGTGGTAGATGAAGAAAAGTGCCTTTGCCCACCTAGTTTAAGAATGAACAAGAAGGACCCATAAGAAACTTGGATGTTACAAAAGGCTGAGACAAGTTGAGATCCAGCTCCTTTATAACATATATAATGTAACATTACCAAGAAAACTAGACATTTGAACCCTTTTAGTCACCACGATGCCTGACATGGCTCACTTCTATTTTCTTTTCCAAACTAAGCATTTTCTACCCACTCTTTCTTTTCTGTTGGTTTTTAAAAATAAAATAAGGTAGCGTGTCATACGTTACTGGCACATCCTTAAACTGAGGTTGCTGGGATACGCTGCTCCCTTCCAGGGGGGTTTGGGTCACCGTGGGCATCGACTTATTCACAAGCACTTGCTTGTTTTCTACTTTTTCACCTGTAGGTACATGAGAAAATAATATGTTTACCACCTGTATGAATTATTTTCATCATCCTTAAAGCAGGGGCTGTGTTATAGTCTGAGGTTACAGGCCTCATCAAAGCCCCTTATCAACCAAAAATCAGGTCACCAAAATTTGGCAGCAAAACACTGAAAAATGAGGGTGTGGTTTTTGAGGGTTGTTAAACCATCCAATATGTTCAATGCATGTACAAATTAAACAGCAAAAAGAGCCCTCCATCGAATCAGCTCACTACTACTCCCCATGTTACAAGGCAAAGGCTACAGATTTGGGGTTCAATCTGATAATAGCACATCGACAAAAACAGTAGTTCCCATTAATAATTCTTATAATAAAGGAAACAATATTTGTATACCTGGAGAGCAAATACCATCAGCATCTAAAATTTCATGCCGCCAAATTGGTTTGCGTGTCCCTGCATCCAGCATGGGTCCCATCACTTTGTCAAATGTTTGATTTGTGTAACGCTTCAGAGTACACTTAGCATTTTTGTACACAAGACATCTTCCAAAGCCTCAGAGAAAACAAAAATGTTAATCAAAACTACTATCAGGGTTACCTAAGATGACAATTAGACAGCCATGATTATGTTTTAAGTATCCTTAAAACTCACCCATTGGGGGAGATGGGCGGCATACAAATTTAATAATAAATAAATAAAATAAATAAATACTGTACAAATCCACAGTACAGAAAACAGTTGCTTGAATAGTTATTTATGAAACCTGACAGCTAACATGTAAATTCTGTAGACAACTTAGAGACTATGGCTGCAGTCCTATGGATACTTTTCAAGCTATTATATTATACTGATTTCATAGTAATTTTAATATGGCATGAGCCAAAGGACATTCTGTTAGCAATGCAGTGGCCTATGACAATGAAATATTATGGCATGATAGAAAGTTTAAGGTGCCACAAGACATTTATACGTCATCTTTCATTAAAATTGCAAGTTCAAAGAGGTCACAAACTTCCCATATAACTGCATTTTTGAAACAGCTAAAAACAAGAAATTGTTATAATTAGAGAATTAAATTATATTATATTTATTTTTTTGGAAGAACAACAATGCATTCTTTTTAGAATAAAGCATGCACATTTTAGAACAAACAACCTTGTGTTTTACAGGTTTAAAGTACAATAAAAATGCAGCTATTATCTAATTTCCAGTTTGTTTGTTTTTTAAAAAGACCATAGTTTAACTAAGGAATGTTCCTCTGGTCCAAACTACTTTGTTACTTTTCTAAAAATATCAAACCAGAAACATTAATTAGCGTTAATAACTTTTGGTTACAAGATTACAAAATAAAAAGCAAAACACATAAATGTTCTGGATTTCTTTCCCTGCCCCTACTGGCTTAGTAATTCCTAAATTTAGGAGAATGCCTCTTCATAAACTTTACTCTTTAAAACTATATTTCAGTTGAAGTTATGCACAGTATATCTGTATCATTTGGCTGTATGAAGTAATTTTGGAGAGTCTTTGATTTCCCCCCTAATGTTACTAGTCTACCAGAAAGAAAACATTTTGCTTTAAATCATGTCTGCTATTGTTTTAGGCAAAAAAGAATAAATTAAGTGTGCAGACATTAATGCCAAAGATACATGTCCAGCAATACTACTAGTGCTGCCTGGCAACTAGCAAAAGGGCTCTTAAGGATGGGCGAGTGTAGTAGAATGTACTGCAGTACGCAAGCAGTCTGACCACACAAAATAAACCCACAATATTATGCCTCAATCAGAGGAACCGTGTTTTAAATATGATTGATGAGGCAACGCTAAAAAGCGTAACATCCAGGCAAGTTTGTCTGAAGTGAATGCAAATAATACTCTTTGAAAAGCATAGAATATGCTTTTCCTCAAAAAGATTTAATACACCCTTTGGGGAAGGTGCATGAATGGCATTGTATCCTAAAGATAAACCATGAAGGGTTAGCTTCCTTAAAAACAGGAAGAAAATTTATTATTAACCACATTCATTTGCTAGGCAGTTTAAGACTAAGGGACTTCTTTGGTCCAGTTTGTTTGCTATTAACTTTTTTCCAAGTATCATAATAATTCCTTATGGCATTCAAGGAATGTTCATCTCTACTGAAAATATCTCAAGTTCAAATGCCACTGGTTTTCATTATTAATGAAAAAGCAGTATTATGTAGGGCACAATCCAGCCAAATGTAAATGTTTTAAAGTCAGATGACCAGTTTATTTCAGCTACAATAGTGAATTTGGAGCTCGTTCTAAAAAGCATTTTCAGCAATCTAATTCTTGAATAGTTATTGTACAATAGTTCAGCTTAGATGTAACTATAAACCAAAGTTTTGTTAAAAAGATTTGCAAACTGTACCCATAAAAAGAGCCCACAAAAGTACAAGGAAATCAGATTTTGAGCCACCTGTTTTAATTTTCCATCAGCTCAGCATACTTACTTGTATGATGCAGTACGTCTGAAGGCAGACAGAGCCACAAGTGTGATTTATCAATTCAGATATCACACCAAATCATAGTTTTCACAAACTATGGTGTACAAACATATCTAAAAATATGGTTTGTCAATTTAAATGGTTTGTCAATTTAAACACCAACATCATGATTACATTTCTTTATTCATAGTTGTGAACTATTTGTACTGAGCTGAAGCAAGAGACACAGCTATCCTATTACATAAGTAGAGTCTTCCTACCTCTGTCTAAAGAAGCCTTGTTTAAAACAAGAGCATCTTCAATGTCATAACCACTGTAACTCATCACAGCAACTGTGGCATTCTGTCCAGCTGGCAGTTTTTCAAACTCGATGAGCTCTATTGTTTTGGTCTTAACCATTGGTCTTTGTGGATATGCTAACAGATACATAAGGGTATCAATCCTGTTCCTCTGATTATAGCCAATGGTACCTGCAATTAAAAAAAAACATACCCTAAGCAAACTTGGTGGATGCTTGATATTATTGCTGTAAAGCTATTTATGACATCAGCTACAAAAAGTGGAGAAATCAACAGAAAAAGCAGCAAACATTTTATGTCATCCATTTCCTTGATGTTCATTTTAGTTGACAGCTAATTAAATGAAAATGTGCACTTTGAATTACCAGAGTTAGATTGCAATTGCTGTCACAGTCTTTCTACTAGACACTTTTGAGAAGTAGATCTGAAATAACCTAGTTATAAATATAACAGCTATTTCAGTGGACCAGCCAATGTACAAAATATAATGACTACCAGATCGAGCTTCCTTTTCCACAGACATGAATGGAAAGTAATTGTTGAGGCTCCATAAATTGTTAAACAAGATGCACTGAAGAGGCAAATCGTTTCTGTGTACCTGGAGTATGACTAGTAATGTCTTAGTCTCATTAGTACCTGAACAGATTACTCATATAAGCTGCACCAACAGGCTTGTTGAAGGAAAAACAGGATCTAAGAATTATATAAAAAAAAATGTAAATGATTTTCCAACCTCTCAAAATATCATCTACAAATATCATTTTAGTTCTATTTAAACCTACTGTACACTTTCCAACATATATCATCAGAATTTCAGTTCATCTGCTCCGCTCCGTGTAATTTAAGACCCACCGATTCGCCTCACCCTAATTTTTACTAAGCTTTAAGGAAGGCATTTCTCAGGCAATGGAAGTATTCAAATGATCAGAATGGGGCAATGCTGAGTAACAAGTCCTTTCTTCTCAGCAGGGAGCCAAAAGACTATCTCAATAATCCCAAATTCTTGACAGCCCAGGAAGTGACTAAATGGACTTGAACATGTATCTCTCACAGGACAATACAAAGACTGTTAGTGGCAGCGGGTGGCGAGGGACAGGCAGAGACAACCATAAGAGAGGGCTGACTCTTTTAAAGAACAAACGTATTTTGATGTGATGAATCACTGTCCAGACAGATTTAAAACAGCCAACTCTTAAGTCACAGCACCAAATGTAAGCTATGCAGATGTGCCTGAAGTTAATTAGTAGCAAATCTAGGATTATATGGACAGAGCTTCCTATAAGCTCTATGTCTGCACTTTCTCTAATCTGGTGCCTTGGATTATAACTTCTTTCACCATAGCCAGCTGGCGATTATAGGAACTGCAGTCCCACACATCTAGAGGGCATAGAAGGGAAAAAAAGTCTAGGCATTATTAGCAAATATTCAGCATAGAACTAGATGCTTAATATGTCTGGGTTTTTTTTTAAATAGTCTATTACATCTCAACTTTAGAATTACACTTTTATCTCCTTGCTCATTCCTCAGGTGCTTGCAATAGCACACGGAAACAAAGCCTTTAACAATTATTACTAAAGATATTCAGCAGCTTTTGTATTCCCATCGTCAGCAGCAACGTCAGAGGATTGTATCCAAGGAGCTAAATGTGCAAGACCCAGGGTCAAAGCAGCTGAATACACCAACCTCAGAAAACACAGACAATGAATTGCAAATGACACTGAAAACAAAATGAGAAAAAAAGACCTTCACACAGAAAAGTACAAAAGAACTCTACAGATACTGAATTGGCTTTCTGTACACACTGATCCTGCTTAACTGTGTGTGGTAACTAACCAAACCTTCTGAGGCTAATAGTGCTAAAATAGATTCTCCTGGAAAAAGAAAGCATAACAAAGAAACAGGATGCAATTAAAATAAAGGGATGGCATATAAAATAATTTTTCAAATGTTTCTAATATGCCGAAGGGAAAGAAAATTTATTACATAGGGGTTTCACCTATATAAAAAAAATTACGTAAGATTTTTGTTTTATTTCCTCTCCTGCCATCAACAGAAAAGAAACATTATTTGGCTATATAATATATTCACTGGATTAATGTAACCACCAGGAATGACAGCCTACCTAAGTTTCACTGTTAATATTTTAAACAAATTGTAATGCCAAATTCAATTCACTGAAAAAAGCCTCACTGAAATGAATGAATGGTGGTAAGAAACTTCTCTCCCATCAGTTGCAATTGCTGCAGAGAAAAATCCTGCAGGTGTTATTTAAGGACTGGTGAAATGTCTTCATAAAGCACTTATTTAGGGAAATGGCGAACAAGCCAGGTTAAAGCTATACAGTAACATGTAATTTGCAAATGAAAGATTGTATGTGACAGGTTGCCTTAGTAAACAATTGGAAACATGTGTGTTATAAAAATGTATAATTTATAAATAAATGCTGAGCAAAGCATTTGAACCATACAACCTCATACCAGTAAAGCACTCCGCATCGAATTCTGAGACTGCTGCATTCCTCAGAAGCCTTGTGCAGTCCCAAGCACAGCCAAAGCTTCTGCTGGGACTGCTGGCGATGTGAAGCAGTTGTGTGTCCGCATGCGTGCAGAGACAAAAGGCTCTAGGGAAAACACTTTGAAGCCCTGCGCTATCATTCCAGGGGGGTGTGACTTCCTCAAAACTTCAAAAGGAGATGCTTCGCTTTTGGCAAAATGGTTTACAAAGCATCTATTCAAATGCTTTGCACTGTCTTAATGTAAATTAACAAGTATATGGTCCATGCACAGACTATGTATTAGTTCCAACGTATGTGGGCTATAGGGGCCAGCAATGTAGATATTAGTACATGTGATCCTCTTGTGCTTATTAAAAAGTGGCAAAGGGCAGGGAAATCATTGCTGGATTGAAACAAAATGAAACAAAACAATCAAAATCAGTAAAAGAGATGATTAGCTATTTGTATGTTCATTTATAGCATACATATATAATATACATATATACAGTGAGTTTTTCCCACTGGGCTAGTTGTGAGCCCAATCTATTAATGTAGATTAATTTTAATAAGTACATATTAGCAAAAGGTTGAACCACTGAACAAACGATAATGCATATATTTGCAGGGGCTGCAACAGAGCTGTTATGCAAATTTATTTCTTATTCATGAATTCTGGAACATAGCCTAAATAATATTTGCTACTCTGTTAAGAAATAATAATTGAATTGTGGGATTTCCTGTTTTCTGAAAAGGGAGTGTTATGATTACATTTCCATACAAAATAATCTTGATAATTTAATGCTGACAAATAAAAACAACATGTCACAAAATATCTGTCATCCATGTTTTATATCAGCCTTTGAGTACATTTCTCATTCCTTTTTTAAAAAAAGGAAAGCATATAGAACATTGTGCCAAAAAAGGGGGATATAAATTATATTCACTTCTAGTTTTCCAATATTTTGAAACACATTTCAAAATGATCAGTCAATGGAGTCAGATGTTCAGTCCAAACTGAATTACAGTCTAGTGCAGAAAAGTTATTTTACTTATTAAAAAATTTAAACCACCTAACAGCTGAAGTGCTCTGAGTGGTTTACAATAAAACATACTAAAAAAATACAATTTGAATTAAAACATGTACAATACAATCAAATAAAATACAAAATAAAAACAGTATATCAACTAGATAGTTGCAAGGCAGTCACTCAACATCTAAAAAATATGAACTAAAAGCCAAATAAAAGCCTGGGAAAACAGAAAGCTCTTCACCTAGCACTAAAATGATGCTGATATGGTTGCCAGCTGAGCCTCTCCGGGGAGGGAATTCCATAAATGGGATGCCACTACAAAAAAACTGCCTCCTTTGTAGAGGCCAACCTCACCTCTTTTGGTGGGGGAACATGGAAAAATGCTCATTAGACAATCTCAAGGTTGGGGTAGGGAGAAGGTGCATGTTTCCAAGTCAGATTGTCAGAAATATCTAACAAGGTGAGGGAAATTAAATCTGGGGTGAATGAAGCAACTACTCTGATCTGAAAGCACAGAAGTCTTACCCATAGCTTGCTTTCCCATAGCACATTGGTAAGTGTTTCTTGGAGATTGGTTATGATGAGGATATGGAATGAGACCAGCACAGACTCCAAGAAGAGTAAAAGGTTCAATCTCCAAGTGTGTTGTCTCTCTTACAAAGGAAAAAAAAATAGTTACATTTCTTAAAGCTTACAGACTGCATGGTTCCATACTGAAAAGCTGGACCCTGAAGTAAGGATGATCCCCACTCTCATGGCCTTCTGGAAGTAGGTGAAAATCTGGCTGTTCTGAAAGACCTTTGGGAATTAATTATATCCAGTGGTGCCATACCAAACAAACTATGAGTTCATTCACTGTAGTACCAAATCGGGAAATTGGATTTTGGATTTTACTATTTTAATTGTACTATTGATTTCATACTATGTTTTATTTGTAAGTTTTGTAAGCTGCCTAGAGTCTATTAGATTTCAGGAGGTAGACAAATTCACTCACTCACTCACTCTTCTGGATTTTTGTTTTAAATAATGGAAAAGTCTCCTACCTGAACCGAGAAAAGAGAATGACAACTTAAGGGAATAACTATGGAATATCTACATTGTTATATTAGCCACTAATATTACATATCCTCCATGATTCAGTGGTGCTTTGCAACCAAAATATCTAATTTACTACAATGGTAGGAAAATGCAAAATAATTGATTTAGGAACTAAACAAAGAAGCACACATGTGCTATAGGAGTTCTGGAGTTACACATCTTTATCAGATATGTGAGAACATAAATATTCTTGGAGATCATTTTAATAATTGAAAAGAAACTTCTTTTTAATATCACATATACATCTGTGCATGCATAATTTCCTCTTTTTTCATTCTTACAATATATTCCCAACATAAAATATCTTCTTGTACCAATTCCAGTGCTACAATACAAACATTATATTCTAATGATGCCAGAACACTTACTTATTGATGGTTTGTTCATATAGTGCAATGTTGCAATCATTTTCCTCATTCACATCCAAATATTCAACAAGGCTTTCATGTAAAAAGTCTTCAAAGTTCCTGAATATAGAATATGAATGTTTCAAAACAATTTATATTCTCACATAATTCCCTATGAAGGTATATATAAACAACAAGCTCTAATGCCAAAGCAAAATGAAAACAGGATTTTCAGACGAATGAGTTTCCAGACACAGATTCCTACCTTAAATAGAGTCAAGAGTATTGACCCATTTAACTAAGGACTCTGACTGGCAGCAGCCCTCCAGAGGTTCAGGGAGAGGACTGACTGAATCATCCCTGGAGATGCTGAGGACTGAACTAGATTTGGTTTCTGCAAAATATGTGCCTTACTCATTCAGCCAGGAGTTTCCATCTCTAACTTTTGTGGTGCCAATAAGTGCATTTGGAATAGGCACCCTCACCACATGACTACCATACTGGGTGCTGCTGATCATAAGGCGCCCCATACTGGATGGCAAACAAAGTATCGGACTGCAGCTACCCACCATTTTATTTCTTACTTCAGGGAGATGCAGGCATATTGTCACTCCATGTTTCATTTTGGGGAGCCAGACACTGAACAATAGCTCTTTCCCCAAAATAATGTGAAGAGTATAGAAGTATCTTATGTTTAAATAGTGTATTGCAAATGTATGAAATGTCGTTTACTCTATTTTTATGAACAGCTGTATCCTGGAAAGGAAACAAGGATGGCTGGCCTAGCTGTTTACCTATAACCTTGTGCAAGTTCTTCCATATGTTTTTCTGTAACAGCAGGTTTTTGCTTCTTCACAATAATGTAGGGTCTAGATTATAAGAAAGAAGAGTTAATGCATATTATGTATTATATTATTATCAGGTCACCTCAGAGATTTAAAAAAATGATGTTAATAGATATTACTAGCATGAGGAATATGATAGAGAATTACAATTAAAGTGCAGTGAAGCAGAATGGGCTCTAGAGTCTTAGAGCCCATATATTCAGTCTTAGCTGGCTGTATATCCATGCCATTAAGAAAAGACAGATTACGCTTGTAAATATAATGTGCAAACTAAAAGGTCAGCAAAGAAAGAAAGAAAGAAAGAAAGAAAGAAAGAAAGAAAGAAAGAAAGAAAGAAAGAAAGAAAGAAAGAAAGAAAGAAAGAAAGAAAGAGCATATGCAGGAAGATGACATACTGAAGGAATACAGGGCTTCCAGCTGACATACAGAACACATCTTTCATTGCAGTATGGGAATAGATCTGCACATACTTTCCAAAGACATTCCCAAGGTTGAACAGGAAATCTCATGCAGTAATTGTACTTATCCATATGGTGGTTCAATTTCTAAAGGTAGATGAACTTAGAAGGAAGTACCACTCAGTTATTGGCATTTATTTTCAGTTACAGTGATCACCAGGAGGCACCACTGGTGATCAATTTAACTAAAAATACCGCACAGGATATACACCGGGTAAAAGTAGAGAAACTGCCCTCCTCACCCCCTGGCGGGTGTGTATGTAAGTCATGTAGAAACTCTGTTTCTATAACGGCATGACATAGTACATCTGTATCTCTCTGCTCTGACAGCTTAACAGCAGGTAGACTGTATATCCCATTCTAATAGTGTTTGGCATTTATTTTCTAATATATAGGCCTAGCATGACACCTTTAGGAAATGCATTACAGACATCCATTTAATCTTCTTTATAAATGACTGCAACAATTTTTAACAATGAATAGAAAAGATACATATTTTAAAGAGGGCTGTATCAACTGTTATAACTCATTTAGTGAATAATGTATTGCTATCATTTATTTCTATATTTAATATTTAATTAATTCTCTAACTCTAGAAACGTCAAAGTTTAAATTAAACTTTAAATTAAAAGTAAATTAAATGTGAGTGAATGTCTCTTGGAGGAAAGACTAATCCTTTTTTGAAGGACAAAAAAAAGCAGATAACACAATATAGACCACTCTATGGGACATGGTTCAGAATAGAGCACATGGAAACCATCTATCCCTACGTCTTCCATATAACACTCCGAAAGACACCTGCTTGAAACTTGGAGCCATCATGTGTCAGTATTCATAAATCCTGACTTAGCAAGGCTATTGGTTTTGTTTTTGTGTAAGACACTCTCCAATGTTTTATGCTGATTCCACACACATTGAAAGAAATGTTTCCTACAGTATTCAAAATTGGCTCCAGAAAACCCAGAACTGAACTCTTGCTGTAATTTACCTACTGATAAACCCCTCATGAGCTCAGGTCCAAGTGTTTGGACTTTTTCAACAGGGGACAATTGATTTGATTATGCCAAGTTACTGATTAAAATGCTAATTGAATGGTACGTTCAGTTAGTTCCTACCAATTTGCTGCTCGGTAGAGACACATTTATTTAGCTTACACAGTAATGCTATTAAATCTATCATACCAGGGAAACAAAACAAATTCTGCCGTTTTCAAAGCTAGAAAAATAGCTTTGGAAAAAATGACACTAAATTATTGCATTATTCTGTTATGCTGATTTCTAGAATTGCTGATGAAAAATACAGCTTGCTATCTGAAAGTATACTTAAAATGCATGCTTTCAGTCAGCAACCTAAGCTTTAAAAGGCTTTTTACTATAAGCGAGGGTTGTTACTACTCGCACATGATTCTTAGTATGCAGTAAATAACTACAATATTCCAGTTCAAGCAAACAGTTTAAGAGCTAATTCCTGTTTTCAAAGTTGAAGTGGAGATCTCAGAAACTGCGACAGGATGAAAGAAGAAAGCCACAGCAAAATTGAAAAATTAGGTAACACCAGTCATACAATATAAATTCCAATAATGATATTTTTATTGCTGAAATGTGCATCTCTTATACTTGAGTTCCAATTTATATGACTGGCTTGTTGGTGAAATGCTAACTACTTGGCAGTCAACTTGTGGAATGCACGTGTGTAAAACTGTTTTTTGTGAATGAACTGAACAAACATGGTAATATACCCGGAATGGAATATTTTGTGCAACGGCCCAGGAAAAGCATATTCAAAATTCTTACCTACATAGCCTTCCACCATCACTAGAAATATAGACACATCTGTCTGTAAGATTTGTGGAGATTGAAACAAATTCATTGATATAGCCTGCTCTACGCATCAGCCGGAATGTGTAGACCAGTTTCTGATGATCTCGAATGACACCAAGGATGTTGCCTGTTTAAGCAAACAATAACATTATATTGTAAATGTTACTGTTGTTTGGATGAATGGATTGGGCTAACACTAGCATTCAGTAATAACAATCCAAGCTGCTATAAGCATAGCTATGAATGTTTGATCAAATTCTGTTCTTTCTGGGGACATAAACATGCATCAATCAACAGCAAAGTCAGTGAATTTTTAAAGAAATTACAGTATGGAACTCAACTGGACTTCTGCTATAATTTGGATTAGGATCAGTCAGTCCCAGAAATGAAACAGTAGTAAAATTTAGAGCACTGAAAAGTAAAATAAAGTGATACAAGATTAGAATGGAGAACAATTTTCATATTCCCACAAAAGCAATTTTATCATACTTATTCTGCACTATTACTTCTAAGAACTTTGGTATGGTCTCCTAAAAGTTAAAAATTATGTTTTCTGGAAAACTTTTGCTGGGTTGGAACTTCCATAGTTATGGCACATGGAGAGATAAAGCTTTCTTTCATGTATATCTTTCTTCTATCGTTTCTACACAACTTTTCCCCAGTTGGTGCTTTCCAGATGCAAGGGGCAATAACTCTCAACATCTCCACTCATGTACTGTATGTATTTTTCTTAAAATAGGTTCACATTGTATTTGATGCACTTTAAGCATTTATTGCATATTACCTGGGAACATTTTGCATGAGGGATGAAGTTCTGAGAACTTCTCATAACAGTATTGGGATCAGTGCACAATAACTACTCACTATCTCACATCTTGCTCCTGATTTGTCAACAGTGTTTAAGGGTTATTTCCTACCATAACTGCATTTAGGCACTTTTTAAATGTGGAAGCTGTGTTTCTAAAGCGCTGTCTCATGTCATAACTAACATAAAAGATTTACAATCATGCCCATTATATGAAAATGGTATCTCTACAATGAAAGGAACATATTACAGGTTTATGAAAATTGGCTTCCCCAATCAACATTTAAATGCAACTTTAAATGTTGCATTGATGCCATGGGATGAACCCTAAAAAATAGCAAGAAGCATTCTACTTGGCACATTTGCACTCTGCAGTTCCCAAACTGTGCACAACGGCCCCTAAGGTGCCACAGTGAACTCACAGAGTCACTGTGGGATATTTTAAATTTTCAGGGGAAACACAGCGATATTCAGTGTTGGTCAGACACCACAAGAATTACTAGCTTGAAGTAGTTCACAGTTTTGGCTTAGGGGTGCTGTGAAAAAATTACTGAGACACAAAGTGAACTGAGAAAGTTTGGAAACCTCTATTTGCACTGTTAACGTACACAATCACACATTAAAAATCTCATTTTCTGAAAAATCACCCGATCAAGCCTTGATTATTATGAGAAAGACACATAGCTTATGCTAGTATTTAATTTTCTAGTATCCTGTTTTGTCTGGGTTGAAAGCAGTAACATACCATTAAGGAAAACAAGAAACACGTTTGGATATGAAAGTTCCTCTCCACACAGAAGGTTTATGTCTTCTACTCCAAGGTTACCAGCTAATTTAATAATAGGGCCATCTTCCATGTCAGTAGTAATGTGCGTCATCAGTGCTAGGTTTTTAACCAAGCCACACGCCTGAAGAAAACAGAAATCAATTAAAAAAATGAAAAAGGAAAATGAGTATATAAAAATGGATTTATATAACTAAAGCACTGAGAGAAAATTTTAACAAACATTCTGCCTGAGGTGGCCATCAAACCTGTTTTCATATGTCAGCTATATTGATATATTGGTTATCACCTTTAAAGCCCTACATGGCACGGGTCCAGGTTACCTGAGGGACCATCTTACCCCCATTACATCAACCCGTCCCACCCAGTCAGGCAGAGAGGGCATGTTGCGGACCCCGTAAGCGAGAGAATGTTGGCTGGCGTGGTCCAGGAGGAGAGCCTTTTCTGCCATTGCCCCCGCCCTTTGGAATATTTTCCCCCCAGAGGTGTGGCAGGCCCCTACCTTCCTGGTTTTCTGGGAAGGATTTAAGACCTGGCTCTGCCAGCTTTCATGGAGTGATAAAAATTTTAATCAGTTCTGGCAGTAGCTGGTAACCTGATGTTATTCGCCAATTCTATCATTCTTGGAATTTATTTATTATTTTTAACATTGTTTTTATACTGTATTTTAATTGATTTCATATCCTTTGTAAACCACCCAGAGTCGCTTTTCAATGAGGCAGGCGGTGACAAATTTGATGTATATATAAAATAAAATATATAAATATGTAATTTTGTGCAGTATGTAATGGCAGTATTTATGTTTGCAATTTTAGCCATTGTTACTTGGGGGTGACTGCTATCAGAATTTGCCAGGTTAGTGGTGACTAATTCAAATTAAAAAACAAAACAAAACAGAACAGGACTCACAATTTGATCCTAGGAAACATAAATCACAGGTAAGGCTGAGATGTATAGATTTATAACCTTACTTGAAGTTAAAATTATAGCTCCTTCTTTTTGGTTATACCCAATGAACTCAACCGTATGTCTAAGTAAAAACATAACTATGCGTGTGTGTAACTTTTCCCAGAGTGTACCCAAGTGTCCTAGTAAAGTAGGGTGAAAGAACTTGCTATGCAGATGTTCATTTCTCAGGGTCAGCTAGACCATTTTGCACTAAAGAATAGTCTTCTTGTAAACTATTGTCAGGAGAATTTATTTATCAGCAATTTGTTTCCAATAATTCAAAACTGTCTTTAGAGAGGATAGCTAGCCAACAAAATTCAAGAACACAAAATCATTACTCAGAATTGAGGAAAAGTTCAGAGCAGGAAAGTAGCTATGAAAAAAGGTCTGCTGAATCATGGACATCCCAGTAAGACTTGTTTAACAGCATGAGAAGCACTACAAGGACATGGCCAATGCATGAGGCTCCTCATTTTGGAGACGAAAGAGAGCAAATAAGGATGGGAGTAGAAAAAGGCAATTCAACAAAAAGCAGAATTTGAGATGATAAACTGTTGAAAAGCTCAGAAGACAATAAAAACAAATGAATCAGTATTTTTTAAAAATTGAGCCAGATAGGTGCATTAATGATACATATAGCACATCAAGAAATGTCATCTAGGTTATGCCAATATTTGTTAATATAAAATAAAGGCGTTAACTTTATGTGGATGCGTAACTGTCCACATAATAAACTGTACAACATAACATAACATGACAAGGAGAAGTGAATTAACCCAATGGAGCTTACCTCTCCTTCAGGAGTATCTGATGGGCACAGCATTCCCCACTGAGATGGCTGCAGAGATCGGGGACCACTCACTTTTCTGGTCTTTTCAAACTGAGAAGAAATCCTTGTCATCATACCCAGACCAGATATATAAGACAAGCGTGACAACACTTGAGTCACACCCTGTCGATCCATCTTGAATCTCTTCAGTGACCAATTCCCCTAAAGATAAAGAATTATGTAAATCTGGTGAAAGCTTAAAACAACCTTTTACATTTCTAAACAGTATCAGTTTGGAAAACATGGTAAAATGGTTTCAGATTTTCATCTATCATCTAGATTTGACAACAGTAAAATCTAGTAAACTTTTGTATAAACAGCAACAAGACATGCTACAGGTGATACTTTGAATTTCAAGATGCGAAGATTTTGCTATAGACTTTGATCAATTGTTTGTTACAGGTATGTTTCTCAATTATATAAGGTCCATTTCAGACTTCATTTGGCATCTTGATACAAGTACTAAAATGAAGAGATATATAAACAAGACATCTCTCTGCTGGGAAACAACTGGAATGTTACTGAACAGCCCAATACGTTATTTATTTCTAGGATGCATTATAGTACATTCGCTGGACAGGTCCCAGAATATAAATCACAGAATCTTAGAGTTGGAAAGGGTCATTTAAACCACTGAATCCAGTCCCCTATTTAATGGAGAAATCCAAATTAAAACATCCCTGATAGTGGGCTATTTAGCCTCTCTACTTGAATACTTGTAGTGAAAGGGACACTTCCCTCTTTCTTGGTAATTGATAACATGGATAATCTGTTCTTAACTTCAGGAACTTTTTTCCTAACATTCATTCATAGCATATTAAGTCCTGCACTCTGGTATGAAGAGCAGGAACAACAATATAATACAAGAAAACACTAAACAAAACAAAATAGTTAAACAAATACAGTTTTTAAAAAAAATTAGGGAGCTATAACATAAATTAAGGAGCTTGGAAACATGCACAAGTCTTTTCTGGTAGTAGAAAGACATTAATGTAGATGCTAAGTAGTTTGGAGACAATATTCAACAACTAGGCTGCCACACCTAAAAATATCCTTTTTACTTGAGTCAAGAAATTGACTGGATCTGATGACACACCTTGCTCACATTCTCAAGAAAGACATCCAACAAAATAGGAACACCTCTAACAACTGACAGAAATTTACTGTATTATCCACATGATGGGAACCATGAATGGATGAACTTTAAAATGACTTACAGACACAACACAACAAACTACTAAGGATTTTGCTATAAACTTCCTAGGAAGATTTTGAATAAAAAGAGAAAAAAGAACCATTATACAATATGACAACATGTAATTTACATTTAAACCTGTCAGTTGGCTCATAATATCTTAAGGCTGTCTGCCCTTGCACTTAAAATATCTTACAGTCTGCTTAATTGTCCTCATCCCAGCACAGTATCAAGGAGGTAAACAGATTGTATTTGATCAGACTGATTGCTTGCAAATGATTTTGTCAAGCATCTAGCCATTCCCGTATTCCATAAAGTAATAACAGATTCAGTAGAAGGAGTTGAAAAATGCCCCAGAGCAATCAGAAATCTTTCAGTATCCTTTCATTTCTACGGTAGACTATTCTTTCAGAAGGAAATTGCCCCTATAATAAATAAATATATTAAAAAGGCATATTTTTTAACAAGTAAAAAGGTAATACATTTTTTATACTCAGGGGCACAGCTATTTTTAAAATCACCTGAATCCATATGGCCACTAAAGATTTTACTGAAGGAGCCAGAGGAATATAATACAGTAAACCCTTAGTTTAGGGACCTCAGTTTTAGGCATTTGAATACAACAGATAAAATTTTCCTCTGGATATCACCCCAAATAATGGACAAAGTGCATTGTATCCAAAGTAGTCCAGACAATTTATGTACGTTATATCATTTACATCAACTTATGTCATTTGAATGGCATCATTAAAACCTAAACATGCAGACAAAAAAACCCTAAATTGATCCAAATGATGTAAACTGACTGATATAATATACATTTGGTTTTAAGAGACATGCAGTTACCCCCCTCCTCTGATGTTCCATTAAAGTGAGGGCTTACTGTAGGTAACAATACTTAAAGAAATCAATCAGTTAATAATGTTGAAAGCAGTCACATACATCTAATCCTGGAATTCTGTTTTAAAACTATCCATTAAAATAACAATACATTATTTTGTATTTTTATGGTCACAGTACTGGACAGAAATGCAACTACATGAAATGACAATATTTTTCTGGGATTTTTAACCAAAGCTGCTGTAGGAGATAGAGACCCTACATATTTCAAGAACAAATGAAACACTTACGGTAGAGATGGCATTCACCATACCGTTGGTGATCTGATCTTGCCGCATGTGCTTAACTACATCAAACTGGGCTGCCCTTTGCTTGGGAATTACTTGGTCAGCAATTTTCTTCAACTCAGAGTTGAATTTTTTGAACAAGTCTTCAAACAGAAGGGAAAGAAGCTGCAACAGAATTTAAAGCAATTCATTTAAAACCAAGAAATGTTGAACTAGACCACCATTGCTATAAACAGTTTATCTAGTACAGGTAGTCCTTGCTTAATGACCACAATAGGGACCAAAAAGTTGGTCATTAAGCAGGACAGTAGTTAAGCAAATCATCATGTGACTGGACCCGATTTTATGACCATTTTTCCAATGGTCGTAAAGCAAATCACCACAGTCAGTAAGCAAATCACATGGTCATTAAGTGAATCCAACTTCCCCAATGGATATTTTTTGCTGGAATTCACTTAACAACTGTGGTAATTCGCTCTACAACCATTGTAAAAAGGTCAAAAATTGCAATCATGTGACCATGGGGGGGTGATGCGACGGTTTGAGATGGTTCTGAGTACAGGTCATAAAGTACTTTTTCCAAGGCCATCACAACTTTGAACCATTGTTAAACAGTCGTTAAGCGAGGACTACCTGTACTTATATAAGGAGAAAATAGAGGCTCCTTCCAATTCTGTGGAATTTTACTTGTATCATATTTAATAAATTCCTTCCAACTCATTATTTCACTTTATTAATTTGATCATCAGGTTTTTTGTTTTTTGTTTTAGTTTGCTCACTAGTTAGGCCATTCACATGCAGTGCTGCTTCTACTGATGCATTTTTTCGGTTATCTTAAAGCTATCTAACATTTTTCATAGCAAGGTATCCATAGATTAAATCCTTCTTTTCACTCTCAGGTTCTTCTCTCGTCCCTAGAAAATAACTCCATTCCAAATCTTGTTTCTTTTTACAACTCTAACTGTCAGGAAGACTAAAATACAGCTACTACTGAATGCCAAAAATGCAAGTTCCCAGTATACAATACATTGTTAAGTGCTAAACAAACTAAGTATTCAAGCAGGCCCTGTTAAGACATTCTGGAGTCTATTGCATAATTTAATTCCTGCATGGAATGAATCTATTTTAAAAACTGTCTCCATTTTCTTAGATGTATTAGCGATACTCTGCCCCTTTTGGCTGAAGGCCAGTCATCTACTTTGCTTTCCAAATTAACATTTCCGCTGATTATATTTGTCATCTTTCCATCATTATGTCCTTAATAGTTTGCAGAAAACACTGGCTGATAAAGCTTCCTTTGGTTTTCATTTTACTGGCACAATACATAGCATCGATATGTGGCATTTCATGCATATGCACATAAACTTACATATATGTAAATTACAGCTGAATTTATTCAATTAAAATGGCCCCAACTGAAGCTCCTGAAGAGCTGATGGGGTTTAGCTAATTGCAAATATCAGTGATTTCTCAAACTAACTGCTGAAATGAACTACTTTCTCACTATTAGACATAATTCAACCATGTTTTTGCCTAGCGTTAGTAGCCTTATTCTAATGTTAGGGAGATGAATTATTAAATCCTAATTAAGTGATGGACTTTATGCCAATTCAGATACCGCATTTTCCAAATCATCATTCATACCTTTTCCTAAGTTTCAAAATCTAGATCACTTTGAAAACCTAATAACACAGTAAATTCATTGCTTTACTATCAACTGTGCATGTTCCAGATTTTATAAACTGCACTCTACAGTACAACTTTAAAGAGACAACTATTGTCAGCTGTGCATATTCCATTATTACTTTGAGTTTCTCGTACCTTCCAAATCTGGTTATCAGTCTCTTTGATATCGGAATAAACTATAATAAACTATAAGTGATTATTTACAACCATAATGGTTTCATTCATATAATATATTAGCAAAACCAAACAAATCTTTTCATATTTTATAGTGAATTCAGTCACTTAAGTGGCAGCAGCTATCCAGGATTTCCAACCGAAGTATTTCCCAGTCCTACCTGAGGCTCTATAATCCACAGTATAGAATATATAATAAACACTCTACAAATTTTACTGACTTCAGAAGACTAATCAGCAGTATTTTTTTTCTGTTCCAATCTGCTCTAAAGTTAGATTGCCTTTTTTGACTTTTGTTCAATCTAAAGAGGTTTATTCCTAACAGCGTGAAAAGTTTCAGGATAGCCTATTTTTTAGATCAGGAGTAAGTGATTAAACACAGAATGGAATGGAATCCCAGCAATAATAGCCATTAAATTTTCATTGCAAGCCCAAGGCCTTTCAGAAAAGAGGACCGAGGAGTAAATTATATCTGAGTGTGGTTGAGGACATAAGGGAAAGAAAGTGACAGTTCATCAATTGATTTCACGGAAAATCCTGAGAAAAAAAATTAATAAAGTAGTTAAGCTGCTGAAATAGAATTTCACCAATTAGCTTAATGTCAGAGAATTCTAATTAGGCTCCTTGAGATTGCCATTTAGTGTTTAAGGCTTTAGAGTGCCAAATTCTCCTTTTCACACAAACTGGTTGCAAAATTAAAGACATTAGGCAGCCTTAATTATATTATCAGAACAGCTGGGATTAGTCAATCTCTGAAGTCAAGACGGTTTTCTTTTGTCACCGGGTAGAAATCCTTTCCTTTCCAGGGTGCCGGATTTTGGTGCTGTTCCATATCTCACCCATACAAAGCAAGCTGAATTAGAAAGAGAGAAAAGAAAAAAATGCCAAACAAACCCTGAGGACAAAGAGGAGGGAAATGCTCAGCAAATAATGAACACATTAAGGAAAGAGAAAAGGTAGGTGAAAAGATTAAGCTTGGAGTCGGTAGGTTTCGCTAACACCTCTGCTGGCACCCGGCCTACCAAACCTCTTGTGGGCCGAAAAAATGAAGAAAAAGCTCTGTAAACCAGCTTGGCTAGTGGAAACAACTGTTATCTAAAGCTAAAGCACATTTCGTGCTCCCTTGTCCCATGGGGTGTGAAATTAGCTACTATTGTTTTCACACATTTTTATAGACACAATACCTTTTATGTCTTCGTATTGTGCAGATTGCTCTGCTTTTCTCCTAATACAGGATCAATCCCTTTTCATTCAAATTTTTAAGCAACTGGATTTTTAGCCCAGAAACACTGCCAGCTTTTTAAAGGATGAAAGCCATTTAGACAGAAACATTAACTGAAAACACAGGCTTAAAGTAAGGTGCTTTATTATTCTGCAGATATAATGCAGACATTATGTTAATAATAGCAGAAACACGCATGCAAGATATATTTAAGACTTGATCATAAATATTAAAATAACTAATAATGCAGTAGATGTATGTCACTATTTATGAAACTCTAACTTAAAAATCATTCTGTTTCAACAGAACCTATTGTGGCAAGTTCAAGGTGCATCTGAATCTGAACCGCTGTCACAGCTCTTAGCTGCCCACTATCACAGAAAAGAATAACCTAATGAAAGCAAATTATAGTTGATTGATTTGCTAAAAAGTGGAGGGTTAATCAATTAAACACACATAGAATTGCACTTTTTAACTAGTATTTTTCTGAAAAACTAACAAAGAATATTGTTTTATGTTTCTAAAAAATTAGAATAGTGAACTATATAAAAGGTAAATACCGCAAAATTCACCTTTTAGTACTGTTCAAAAACTTGGTCTTCCTTCTTTCAACAATCATAAAATAGGTGAAATTTTATCCACGTTCATGAGTGTGTAAACTCAGGAGACCTTTACAGTACTCTTAAATGCACTTGTCAATGTCTGGGTTGCCCTTCCTCCCATTCCTGCCCCTTAAAGAAAATGAGAAGTAGTTTTGCCCTTTTTGTGTTTATCATTTCTTTTGTGCTGAATTCCAGAACCACACCAGCATATCGTGCAAAGGCTCGCTTCACTCTGCACTTGGGTCAGACTGAAATAAACACCCCACCTGCAGTGTCTCTCTCTGCATTTCACTCTGAGGGAACTGGCAATTTCTACGGCCCTATGGCTTTAGTCATACATGCTCCATTTCAGAGCAAGGGGGAAGCAGCCAAGTAAAATACGTCTTCTCTGGTTGGACTAGAAGGCAATCCTTGGCAAACTTCTTTTTATTTCAAATCAAGGAACAGAATTTTTCTCTCATCTTTTCTCTCATCAATTTGTTTAAGAAATTATCACAGCTGCACTACTAACTCTTTAAATTAAATTACTACGTGCATTTGGCTGCTAAATTAGGCAAAACAACATATTCCAATTTTATTTAGCTTTGAGGTACACCTACCTGTCCTGCTAGTTCCAGCCTTTTGTTTCCATAATAATCTCTGTCATCTACTTTGTTGTCTCCCTGAGCTAGAATCACCCTGCGGACCATCACAGCTGTATAGATGCATTTGGAGCGGAAATTGAATTCTTTTACCTGAAATACCAAAAATGTGATGAAGAAAGACAGAAAGAGAAAGTTGACTTAAGTGACAGTACCTTGCATGGAAATATCTCTACTTCTATGTTTTTAACCCTCTGTTAGCCACCCATTTGGTAAGTGGAGAGGCATGCAAATTGAAGGAATGAATAGTACTGCAATGGACTGGCTACGAACTCATTAGCTGGATAAATAATAGGACCAGGATGACCTACTTTAAACTTTCCAGGATACAAAACTCACAGGGGCTGCAGGGACTCAAAACCCAATCATTTTCCACCTTTCAGCAAATAATCCTTCCTGCCTTGCCTGTCAAACATATAGATCGTTATGATGTGTTTGAGAAGGCTGACACACAGACCCTGCCCTCACCCATCAGTTCTGTGATTGCACAATCCACTTTATCCCTGGAGCCCAGATTCCTGCAAAGCATCACTACTCAATGCCCAGTACAGAGTTCGCCTTTCTGAAGGATCTAATGACAAAACGTATAGAAAGTCTTTAAAAGCCCTTCCTCTTTCCCCACCAGTGCTCTTCTGTTTTTGTCAAAAGGGACTATTCCCTATGTATAGTCCATGATCACTGGCTCCTGAATTCCCTGAAGATTAGGGATCACTACCACCTTCCTATCATTTTGAAAGCTGCAGGACGTTTTTGCCAGACTAAACCTCTGAATGGCTTACATTAGATTTACATGAAAGAGCAATGCAAACATTTAACTACTTTTGATTCTTACTATCCAAAGCTTGAATAAATGGCAATACTCTCCAGATTGTGGAACAGCCCATTGGTCTTTCAAAGATTTATGAATTCTATTTTCCATGATTTTCTGGACAGATTCTTGACTATTTATTTAGATAATTTGCTGATTTATTCTGAGGAATATGGTTTGACCTGTTCCTTGGTGTGTTTATCACTACGGCCTCTGCACTAAGCTACAGAAATGTCCCTTTGACATGCCTTCGTTGATTCTTTGGGCTATTATATTTCTTCAAAAGGGATTCAGATGGATCCAGCTAAAGAACAATCCATTCTGTCCTACCTCCACAACCATAGAGATGTATACCATTTTTCAGGGTTTTCCAGTTTTTATCATAAATGTATTCTTAATTTTGCAGCACTGGTCACATTGTTAACTTGTCTTATTAAAGAGTGGGTTTCCTTTAAGGGGATTCCAAGGCCCAATAGGCCTTCTCAACTCAAAGTCATTCACTTCTCAGGCCATCCTCCATTATCCAGATCCTAACTCTCCCTTTATAGTAGAGGTTATGTTTCTGATTTTGTCTTTGGAGTGTGTTTCCACAATCCACTCCCAATTTTCAGGGCAGTCTTCTCCCTGCAATGGTCCTTTCTACTAGCTAAAAAAAATTATGAACCCACTAGAATCTGAAACACTTACAAACTATTCACAATCTCATACACCACCATGTCAAGTGGGCACATTCTTCTCTTGTCTTAACTTCTGAATCTCTTATATTCTTAGCTTGCTGAACAAACAGTTTGATGCTTTACCATGTAAGAAATGTTATAGCTTATCTTACAAACCTCCTCAAACGTCTATTCTCCCCCCCCCCCCCCCGCCGCCACTTTGCCCCTTTACAACCACTGGGTCTACCTTGTGAAATTCTTGGGGCTGGGAGACTCCTTCCCTAATTGATCAAATCCTTACTTGGCAAGAACAGCATATACTGTATATGATGGACAGATGACTATCAGGGAAACCCTTATCTTTTCCTTCTTCCTTTCCTGCAAACAGGGACAGCTCTGTCTGGTTATATGTCTCTTCTTCCTTGAGGGAAGAAGTGTAGCAGCTCTGCCATGATAGCTGGCTAGTTGGGCATTTTCCTTCTCTATGACTAGAGAAAATACTAAAAACTAGGTTCCTTCATGCCACTCTTCTCTGTGCTAAGACTCTGACTGGAAAACCTTCTGAAATTTACATCCCCTCTCCTCTCTACAAGGGCCTTGGGATACAGTCTCCTTCAATTTTATAAATGATCCACCATGCATCAAATGTTTGCACACACCATTTTGATTGTAGTTGATCTCTTTTTTTAAATGCTCCACTTCATTCCCTGTCATTGCCTACCCTCTGCCACTGAGACAATTTCTCTATTCCTTCATCATGCTTTCTGGTACCCCAGTTTGCCCAAGCTCCTGATTTCTGGCAATGGCTGACAATTCACAGGATAGTTCTGGAAACTCTCTTTTAATTATTCTGTGTAAAGCTCCACATTTCCTCTGAATATATCCACAGCTGGATAAAGTACTGGAGAAAATAAATGTCACCTTAGGACAATACATTGTTATGTAAACTACTAGCCAGACAATTGGCCTGATCATTACCTATGGCTGACTTTGCTTATAATAACTCTGTTATTACATATGGTCATAGCAATAACACAGACAAAAATGGTATCTTTTTACAGCATATCTAATGTGTTGCAGAGCAGAGTGTTGGTCCTGAATTCAAAGTATCTGTCTTCAAGCCACAGAAGAGACACTGAACCAGGAGGGAAGAGAAGCTGCAGGTATGTGATCAATGTACTATTAACAGTAAAACCATTCCAATGAATGGCTTTACTGTTATTGCTGGCAATAACAGTTTAGTGGTTATTACGCGTAATACAAGGAAGGAGAATACTGTTTTATTTAACAGGCGGAGAGTTTTTCAGGTTTAATAGATACTTGGATTTCTCTCTCAGATTATGTACAGCTCTCTCAAAAATTCTGAATGAAACTACCTTATGTCCCACCCAGGATCAACAATCTATTTTGCAGGATAGACTGCAAATTCGTCTGAATAGGCATGTATACCTGCTGCATGCAACAATCTATAAATGAAGACACCAATTAATACCGGCATTAAATGAATAATATAATAAATTACATTAATAGTATTGAAACCTGTTACTCCTGTTTAAAAGGATATACAAGGAACCATTGATTACTTTTTTCTGTGTTGATTTATAGTTGTCCTTATAAACGGCCTTGAGTTTTATGAAGTAGGGTGGTATATAAATGTATATATAAACTATCACTAGAACCTATCAATAAACATTGAGCAGCAGTTCTTCCTGAATTCCATTTCATCTATCATTCCCTAGGCATTCCTGCAAAGTTGGGAGAGTATCCTGTAGTTTAAGAACAAATAACTTACCAGCACATGAGCAAGAATAGTTGTTGCCAACAACTCTCTTGCTTCTTCCATCTTGGTTTTCTTGGGACCTCCCCACATTCGCTGCCTTCGGACTTTATTTCCCAAATATTTCAATGCCTGTGAAGTGAAAAGATTGTGTGCTGAAAATTGTGATTATCGTCATTGTGTACATATCATGAATCATTTTCCATGTACTTTTTCCCCTCAGGGAAGTTCAGTATTGAGGTGTTTTATTTTAGAAGGAAGCCAACGAACTACAACATAGTTGTTTTAAAAATAAAACCAGAGAGACAGATAAGATTATTTTAAACAGATGATTGGTAGAAATTGCTGAGCAGCAACAATTATTCTGTTACACTATGTTATTTTAAATTAATCCCTTACAACTAAGGAAATATATCACCTAGCTTGATGTTAACACTGCATGGATAAGCACCTCTTTTTCTAGCTATGACACTTCAGTGATTACTGCAGTAGATGGCTGCTGTTTAAAAAGGTTCAGCATTTTCTGTTGATTGTATTGGATCCTTCTGCTATTAAAAAATTGGAATGTGAACAGGTTAAAATAATTGCAATCTGATATATAAGGCAACATCTTCAGTTTATGTATAGAATATCTGTTTTTATTTTGTCTGATTTCATTTCAGTAAATCTGTTAAGAGTCCCATTCATGTGGTCAAAATACTGTATATGAACAAAGCTTTTCTTACCTATCAAAGTAATTTCAGCCAGCGGATGGGACAAATGCTTCAGTAATTATGTAATGTGCCATTTCAGATTGCGGATGGGATATTTTAAAATACTACTCCCTCCCCACATTCATATGATACAAGTTTAATATATTATACATCTGCCTATCCCAAGTCCTTGGGAAGGACTTGATAGGTGGATAAAAATGCCAAATCCAGTTTAAACAACTGGCTGACTGTGCAGCCAACAACATCTTTAACACCAACCCTCGGTGAGGCACTATCTTGATGTGGTTGCGAGGCTTGCATGCTCCAAGGAGAATGAGAGCTGTGCCAGAGGTTCAACCACACTAGACAGGTCTCATCAGAGGAGACAGATGAAGAGTGTCTCTCCCATAAACAATATGGTGAGATATAATTTACAGAAACCCATATCAGATTGGTTGTCACCCGGGTCAACAAGGACCACGCTACGTGTTCTAGTTCCTGGACATCTAGTGACAAATGGGCTACAGGACTCAGGACTGTTGGCTGAGCAACCAGGCCCAGCAGCTGCCTTTAACCTTATAGTTGTTGTAGTTGTAGTTGTTGTTGTTGTTGTTGTTATTATTATAGAACAATAGAATGTATAAACCCTATTTGCCATCTAGTGGAGCGATCCAGTTTTATTACTTCAACCCTTCCAATCAATTCTCAGATACAGGCTTTTTGACATGGACTTACTCTCCTGACCTAATTAAGCAAAGAGGGTTGACAGGTAAAAGATCTACTGATGCATCTTCTGTGCTACCTATTATTTTTTAAAGGGAAAAAAAATAACCATTCTCATTACAAATGCACTATAGATGGATGCTTGAATGTCACACACCTGCATCTGTGTGAAAATCTGAGCTTTTTGGCATTCCTCCAAGCTGGGGCCAAATGCAGCCATCACATGCTCCTCTGTTCCAATCATCTGCACAATCTCTTGGTCACTCTCAACACCCATGGCCTATAAAGAGGGAGGAAGAAAAATAAAAGGTAGAAAAGGGGAGAAAGAATGTTGGCTTTGTGTTAACTCGCTGACATTTGCTTATGCTAATTTGGTATTGTAGTCAGTATACTCTTAAGCAAAAGCGAGTTCTCTCAGAAATAGGGCCATCTGGCATTGGCAGCAGCACATACTCAACAATCAAAAGGAAATCTTGATAAGCAGCACCGAAAGCAGGAAAGATGAATGACGGGACAGTACATTTTTGCTAGAAAGATATTGGCTGATCGTTAAAAGAAGAAACATAGTATACTTTCTTAATAAATAGTAACTGACAAATGCAACAGAATAAGCCAGCTGAAGAACTACAGGAATTGGGGCTTGTATATACAGAATCCAGTAAAGTTCTATAAATTTATTACTGATCAAGTCTGCAGTATGTAACTTCCTTTCTCAGGAGTAGCTCAGTTAAGGTGGTGTTACTGAAGCTTACCAAATCCTGCTTCTGAGCACTGCTGCATAAGGAAGAGGAACCTGGATTGTTAATGCGGCACTGTGCAGTGTGCATGGCATACCAACACCATTGGGGCACTTAGCAAGCATAGACCTGGCCCCAATAAAGAATGCAGGATACACATGGGAAGGCACAAAAAAAGAAAACAAAAACCAGAAACATTTAAAAACATTCCACAGTATGGTGGGGAATTAAGATAGCAGCTATAACCTGCCCCCTTTACTACAACTTGCCATGTTTATGTACAGGAGTTTATGTACATGTAATGGAGCCAGCTCTACCTCTTTACGATGCAACATTACTGAGTGCTGGTAATGAGCCAACTCTTATAAAAATAGAAGATTAGGATTTCACACAGAATGCTACTCTTAGAATCACGCTATTTTATTTTTTCCCACAAGTTAATAAGCACCTGATTATATTTTCTACTGAAAAAAAGGCTTAATAAATTACAAATAAGCTTTTCAGGTGTTAAGGAAGCAATCTACCCAATCCCTCTATAAATAAAGTGCTTCAGAGCAACAGACAGCAGTGCAGGCCTTTGTGACTTATGGATAATATTAAAGCTTCTGGTTTCACTATTTGCTTGGAATTCTGCCATATCAAAAATGCATATCGAAAACACAACAGAAGTTGGGATTCAATAACATTGAAGGGCTCTAAATTTTTTTGGAACTGCACAACTAAGAGCCCCTCTTGTATGCAGCATTGGCTTCAAATAGTAACGCAAGAAAGGGGCTTTCTTGGTGGCACTGGACTATGTGGAATTGCCTACCTCAAGATGTTAGCTGATTTCTTTATTTCTCTTTAAAAAGCTGTTTGATTCTGCTGTTGTTTCTTTTACAGGTTGTTAGTCTTTACTTTTAGTTTGTTGCCACCACATGGGCTAGGAGGTAGTAGCCTCCAGCATGTGAATACTTCTGAGCTGTACTTCTCTTTTCCTGCAGGCTCATATTTGGATATCTCAAAAGCCGCTGAAAGACGAGTTGCTACTGACTACGTGGACTAGATTTCAGGATTTGGAAAATATTTATTTATCTATTTCTCAGCAGGATGCAGTAAAAAGTTAAAATATTGATAACATTTACAATCATGATTAAAGCAAACACCTAAAATAAGAAAAAGGGTTAAAATTAAATATTACAACTCTTTTGTCAAATGCTGTACCAAAAGATTTATTTGGAAGGCCCTTTTAATAGCTAATAAAATCATCAGCTCAACCTTAAAAAAACTAAGATCATGGCATCTGGGCCCATCAATTCCTGGTAAATAGAAGGGGTAGAAATGGAAGCAGTAACAGACTTCATTTATTTGGGCTCCAAGATCACCGCAGACAGAGACTGCAGCCATGAAATTAAAAGACACTTGCTCCTTGGGAGGGAAGCTATGGCAAACCTAGATAGCATATTAAAAAGCAGAGACATCACCTTGCTGACAAAGATCCGCATAGTCAAAGCTATGGTTTTTCCAGTAGTAATGTATGGCTGTGAGAGCTGGACCATAAAGAAGGCTGAACACCGAAGAATTGATGCCTTTGAACTGTGGTGCTGGAGAAGACTCTTAAGTGTCCCCTGGACTGCTAGGAGGCCAAACCAGTCAATCTTAAAGGAAATCAACCCTGATTGCTCATTGGAAGGATTGATAATGAAGCTCAAGCTTAGATACTTTGGTCACCTAATGCGAAGAGAGGACTCTTTGGAAAAGACCCTGATGCTGGGAAAGATTGAAGGCAAAAGGAGAAGAGGACGGCAGAGGATGAGATGGTTAGATAGCATCACTGAAGCAATGAGCAAGAAACTGAGCAAACTCAGGGAGGCAGTGAAGGACAGGAAGGCCTGGTGCAATATGGTTCATGGGGTCACGAAGAGTCGGACACGACTGAACAACTGAACAACAACAAAAAACATTAGCTACTCAACTTTGCAGGGAGGACATTCCAAAAAGCTGGGGCAGCAACAGAGAAAAAGATCCTTCTCTAGTAAACTTGCAGGAACTGCCAGTGAATCTGCTCAGATATTCTCAGTAAGAATGGAGGTTCACGTATGAGGCATTCTCTTAAACTACCAGAATTTAAGCTGTATAAGGCTTTAAAAGTAATGACCAGCACTTTGTATTTTGCCCAGGACAAATTAGTAGCCGCTACAGCGCTTTAAACACAAATGTAATGTGATCACTTCACGTTCTTCCCAAGATCAACCTGACTCCTATACTGAATTTTGTTTCAACTGAAGTTCCCAGACTAGATACAAAGGGAGCTCCACATGAAGTGCATTGCTATAGAGAAGACTGGAGGTTAGATTATCAGTTTTCAGAAAGGGATACAGTTGGTTGATCAACTGAAGTGTTAAAAGGTGCTCCTGTCCATTTCCTTAGCCTGAGAAATTAGGGAGAGTTGCACCCAGAAGGCTGGAATGGCTGGCTGGGGAATTCTGGGAGTTGAAGTCCACATATCTTAAAAGTTGCTAAGTTGAGAAACACTGATTCAGAATAAGCAAATCTACACCACCGCCCCCACAATTATGGCTTCTTGCAACAAACATTTTGTCTGCATTCAATTTTAATTTGTTACCCCTCACCCAGCGCATTAGTAATTACAGACAGGCATTCAGAGGAGCTAGACCATTTCCTGTCACAGAGAAATAGATTTGGGTGTCATCCTGTTGATCTTCCCCAGCAGTGTTATTTAGAAAAGCATTGGCAACAGAATGGATTCCCAAGGGACGCCATACAATAGCTCCCATTTTGAGGAGCAGCTGTCTCCAAGCAACACCATCTGAAATTTACCTGTGAGATAGGAATGAAACCACCACAAAGCCATACATTCTATTCCCAATTCTCTCAGGCTATCCAGAAAAAATACTACCGAAAGCTGCTGAGAGGTTTAGAAGAAGCAACAGAAACACATTCCCATTATTGATCCCCAAAGATAATCCATCAAGCTGACCCAGGTAGCAGCAACTTTATAGCTTGTTCTAAAACCAGTCTGAAATGGGTCAAGATAATCTGCTCCTACCAGGACAGCCTGCAGCTGAGAACCCATCAATTCGATTCGGATGAATTGCTAGTGAACGTGGGTCAGAGCTGGTAACAAAAAGAAACCCCTCAATATGGAAAACTATGTTTATCTAGTCCCCAACAAACTGACAGAGTATTAGTGAATATCTAGTATGGGAGAGAATACTTCCAATTATGTTCAAAGAATTTCTAAGAGCTATGAATATGTACTACAATTCTTTAAAAAAAAATCTATATGTTAGGTGTCAGGTAACTACTTTGAGAAAATTACTTTATCATACATGATTTCATCCTTATTCGTATCTCATACTCATCCAAGCAAGATGAAGACTGTTGCCAACAAATTTTCCAAAAGAGCTCAGGATTGTTTGGGGTTTTATGAGTACAAGTAACCTGTTTTTACACAAGTACTCAGATATAGATAGATAGACAGACAGACAGATATCTGTTTGCAAATCACCATATATGAAGTACTACTATCTAAAGTAGTCGCTAATTCACATATGATATAAACACCCAACAGCAACATTTATTTTAAATTATTCCTGAAGGAAGGTAATGACAGTCAATTTCTTGGCAAATGTTTTGCAAGTCAAATCCAAAGCATGATAGTATAACCAAGATTGTATTATTGTAATGCACCATTTGAACTCTACAAAGTCAACATGCTCTTATCTTAACCAATCTACTGCCCATACTACCTGCAGAATATCCATATTTAAAACGCTATCCATACAGACAGGATTACAGGCAGTAATAGTATAAATTACCCTCTAAACATATACACTACTCTAAGAAACATTTGCTTTCATGAAAAATATATTGTTGCATGTGGCACAAAGATAAAATTTAAATTCATAATCACTAACACACAAAGTAGATAATACAGCATAAGCTTTCAGAACATTGGATGCCCTTCTCTGATGTATGTGAAGAAATATATTGCTCAAGACCTGGCAAAATTATTGGGATATTTTTTTCTTATGAGGACATAAATTTTGTGCTGTCAAAACCAAAAAACACATAAAGTCTTAATCCCTAAAGATAACTTTTCAGAGCTGCTCCACACTCCAACCCATTTTTTGGTTGTTGTACTATGATCAAGCACTGCCCTCTTCTGGCAATGCTTTTCAGATCTATTTAGAGCTCTGTTTTCCAGTGTGATTCCCTGATGAGTTGGCTGCTGTCTGGGGAAGATGGGAGTTGTAATCCAACACATCTAAGGGATATAAGACTACGGAAAGCTTTTTTAGGTTACTGTCTTGCAGAATTCCCAAGGTACAATAAATGAACTTAAGATGGACCCAATTTGGCCAGCAGCTGCTCCACAAGGAAAGATGTCAATTTAATCAAGAGACTATCTTAAAAATATCTACAAAAATATTCATTTTCTTTGAAACATTCATTTCTGTATATATTTTCTTTCAGAAGGTACACTTCTAGGCACATGTTAGCATATTTTGAGCTGAGAACAGTATTAAAACTCTCTCAGAAATAGTTAATAACACATTTTCAATCAATTCAAAAATCTGGTCAGTCTGTACCAGCACTGGCAACATCCGACATCCTCAAGCATTGTTACTTCCTCAGTCACAAATAGGCAACCTTTTTTGGTCTGGAACTATATCTGGAGTTTTGAGAACTTGTGATTATCACATTCACAAAATTGCTGTCATAGGAGACTTAACTGTTCACAAAATGGATGCTAAGTGGGCCTGGCAAGGTACAAACACCCATGTAGCAGAAAGCAAATAGGCTCCACTCATCCCCAGTGCTCCCCACCACCTTTTTGGGACTGCAAATAGATCTGATGTTAGAGGTGGATCCTTTGCCTCTAGTAAGTCAACTTTTTATTTAGTCACATAGGCAAGCAACAAGGAAGGTATCACAGGGTACCATGTTTCCCAGTCCTGTGCTACATCCTTTTATACTTTTTTTCCTCCTTTCTCACTCCCATCTTTTCCATCGACCCAAGACATTTTCTCCTTCAGTTCTCCCTTTGCTCTCCTCTTATAAAGAGACAAAGCAGACGATAATATGAACATTTGGACAATGTCCAAATACAACCCAAGTGTTCAAAACCAATGAATAAAAGCATGTTTACAACCTCTACAATATGGAGCACATTGCTAGGACAGCCTTTCCCATCCTGGCATTCTCCAGATATTTTCCGAGAATTGCAGTCAGAATACATTTTAAAAAGTATTTGGTTGGGAAAGGCTGGATAAAAAACAGCAGACCCAAACAAAATCAGTGGACTTATACACTCAAGAGCCAAACTTCTCACATTGTTTCAAATATTTTTTTTCAAACTTCTGAAGTTCTTTTATGAGCAATATTTTTATTATGGTGTTTGTTCTTAAAAATACCTTAAAGATTATTGCTATAGGGATGTCTTCTGAAAGGGTGTTATGCTTCAGATAAAACCTTCCTTGCTTCACAGTTATATTTGTTCTGCTCTTCTTTTCATGTGTAGAGCTAGGAATTTGTTAAAAAAAAGGAATATGCCATTAATATTTATACTTTTTATTTAGAGAGAGGAAAAAAAATCTCAAGACTTCTTGTGTATTTGGATTTCATAGCTCCAAAATATGCTGCTGTTAAACATTGAAAACAAACTATTGTACCAACCATTTCTCTATTTTTGGCTGTGCTGAGTGAGGAGGAGACCCAGACAGAGACAGGCTTTGCTGACTATAACTGCCAGGCCAGGAATAGCCAGAAAGATTGATGGGCAGCAGGAAAAGCCATAGTGAGCTGCCAGTCAATGGGAGTGAGAGACTAGCCACTGGTTAGCCAGAGAGGGAAGCCAAGCAACAGAAGCTGCTGGCAGAGTATGTGCGTAAGTTGGATTTGGAGACTGAGACAATCATACCAGAGGTTGGATGATGGAGGAGACTGGACTTAGTTGGTTGAAACATGAAAGAGAATAGTGATGAAGAAGAGGAAGAGTGGATGAGGGACAGAAATAGTGGATCGAGTGGTACCAGCAGAATTGAAAGAAATGTGAGTAAATGCTAAATGGGAGGTTGGAGGATGAAACTTGACACAAAGGACGTTGAGGATTATCAGGAGATCTGGGAAGATAATGGGGGAAGAGCTAGGGACCCTGGGGGGCTGTTAGAAAAGGAGAACAATCAGAAGAAAGTGGGACAGGCAACTAGAATCTGGTTTGCCATCTTCCTGCTTGGATAATGCTCTGAAGAAAGAATGCCATTTTGGAGGATAGGAAACAGCAGCAGGGGGAATCTTCATGACAGAGGAGAGATTTAAAGTGAACTCCTTCAGTCCTGCTCTGATACTCCATCTGATACAACCTAGTCGGCTAGTAATTAGTTTTCAACTATTATTAGATTTGAGGGAGAAATTAATTATCTAGGGCCGTTAAAAGCACATGAGCCAGGGAGCTAAGGGGCATTGGCCTACAAAAACCAAGGCACTCTGAAAAGAAGTTGTAGCCATTTTAGAGAAGACTAATAACCCACACATATCTACGTCCTTAAATGTTATTGTTACATATTCCCCTCCCAGCTATTCTTCCACCTTCCTTTCTTTTATCATTCAGTTAATTCAGGATCTATCCAACATCAATAAGCTTTTCCTTGATTTTGTTCCCCTTGCATCTGCAAGAGAGTAAGCCATGCACACCCACTAAAAACCAATCAAATATACAGCTAGAAGAACCAGGGCAATAAATAAATACCTGTGACATGTACCCTACAGATCTGCCATTAGCAACACTTAAGCCACTTCCCAACAATGGCATGGAGAGGCTCTTTTGAACATGACACTTTCCAATAAGTTTATGACAGGGTATTGCGTTGGGAAGTGGATGTGGTATTTGAAAGGAAAAAAACAAGGAAAAAAGAACTCCCCCCCTCAACATGTCCAGGTTCTTGAATAATCCTAAAACAGCTTTCTGAATCCCAGCCAGGCTTAACATAAGAGACAGTTATTCAGCAATTTTTTTACCTGGTAACCGATGCACCAACTGTTCCTTTTCTGTCAGCTTCCACTATTATTCGGTTTTTTGATAACTGCTCTTGAATAAGAATTACCTTTTCCACCCCTTTGACAATGAAGTAGCCACCTACCAAATGGAAGATGTTTATTCAGTTACTGAAATCTAACGAATAAGATTTGTATAATTTTGAAATATGTATTTGGAATTTCCTGCACCCTCAGTAATATAAGATAATAAATCCCTGGATAAGTGGATGTGAGATCATCCATCACCATGGGGTGAGGTATCATCAGTGATACTCAGTTATATATCTCTGCCCCGGCAAACTAAGTGATGCGGTTGACATCTTGTCCCGGTGCCTGGAGTGTGTAGGGGTTTGGATGGGGAACAACAGACTTCAGCTGAACCCTGGCAAGACTGAGTGGCTCTGGGTTTTTGGGCCTTCTGGTTCTGGGACTTTACCAACTTTGGTACTGGATGGGGTGGCACTGCCCCAGATAGACCCAGTGCACAATCCTTCTAGAATCTAGGGGTCCTTCTAGATTCACAATTCCTGCTCAAGGAGCAGGTGGCAATCGTGGCTAGAAGGTCTTTGCAAAGCTTCGTGTTATGTACTAGTTGCACCCCTTCCTGGACCATGAGACTCTACTCATGGTCACTCACAGCCTGGTCACCTCCAGAATGGATTACTGTAACGTGCTCTAAACGGGGCTGCCCTTGAAGAGCATTCAGAAGCTTTAGCTGGTACAAAATGTGGCTGTGCAGAGAGTTATGTGTGCCCCTAGCAGGGTATACATTACACCTCTGTTCCACGAGCTGCATTGGTTGCCAGTTTGCTTCCAGGAGCAATTCAAGGTGCTGGCTTTGACCTTTAAAGTCCTACATGGCATGGGACCAGGTTATTTGAGGGACCGCCTCTTCCTGATTACCTCTACCCATCCCACCAGGTCAGGCAGGAGGGGTATGCTGCGGGTTCCATCTCCAAAGGAGCTCCATCTGGCAGGACCCAGGTGGTGTGCCTTTTCTGCTGTGGCTCCCATCCTCTGGAACATCATTCCCCGCCCCCCCCCCCGGTAAGGTTAGCCCCATCTCTGTTAGCCTTCCAGAAGGCCCTTAAAACTTGTTTTTTTCACCAGTGTTGGGGATCCCAGGGAGAGCCTGCAAGGTGGCTGTATGAGATTAAGTGATGTTTGTTCTCCCACTTTCTTGGGCTTTATCTTTTTATTTTATCTGTTTACTTTATCTGTTTATTTTATTTATTTTTATTGTTTTTAGATTGTTATGGAGTTTTAACAGTTGTGGTGTTGTACACCACCCAGAGTCATGTGTTTGTGAGATAGGCAGCTATATAAATATGCTAAATAAATGAATATAAATAAATAAATAAACCCCAGCAAATTTAAGGAATACTAGGGAGCTGAATACAAGCAAATCACATAAAATATAGCTACCAACGATGCTGCTCTATTCCTGAATGGGAGACTCAGTAATTGTTTTGATTACTGCAGCTTTGAATTGGAAAATCTCAGATTCCACAATAATTCATGCGTTGCAAGATCTTACTAAGTACAGTGGTACCTCGGGATACGAATGCCTCTACTAACGAACTTTTTGGGTTACGACCAGCTCCGGCCGCAAAAATTTACCTTGATGTGCGAACTCCGCCTTGGGGTACGGTCATTTTTCTGCCCTGACACGTGGTCCGCGGCCATTTTTCCGCCCCTGACACGTGGTTCGTGGCCATTTTTCCGCCCCTGACATGTGGTCCACGGCCATTTTCCCGCCATGCGGCGCCCAGCCATTTTCCCACCCCTGACGCGTGGTCCGCGGACGCCAGAACGGATTAACGGTAATTACATTGAACCTTATGGAAAAATTTGCTTCAGGGTGCGACCAAATTCGGAGGGCGGAACAGATTAACTGGATTTACATTGAACCCTATGGGGAAATTTGCGTCGGGTTACGACCAACTCGGGATACGCCCAGAGTCACGGAACGGATTAAGTTCGTATCCCGAGGTACCACTGTACTATGTTAAAAGGAATCAATGCATAACCAAAAACAGCAAAGAATGTTAGAAAACCAGTTTGGAACCTGGATCTAAAGGACATTCATTAAGCTTTGCAAATTCTGCTGGAGTCTTCCCAGTGAGAACACAATTGGAACTGCGCAACATTATTGGCATCCTGTAAGGAAAAAAAAATAGTATCAGATTAATGGTTTATCAACCTGTCTTTCAGACAGGTTACCCAAATACCACTGGAAAAATAGTAAGCCAGTGAATAATTGTGACAGCCACTCTCTTTTTTCGTAGTTTCAGATAATACTCAATACCTTTGTATTTGTATTTGAACAGAGAAATCCTTTATTTCATTGACAAGGCAAAGTGCTATCATAGACAGACTGATTATGACTAGGATTATGCTAACACTATTTATGTTAGCGGGCAGCCAATCATACAATGCAGAAAGAGGCAATTTTATTGATCTTTTACCTGCCAAATCAGTTTATAAGACCTTTTGGACTGTTATAAATTTAGTTCTTATAACAAGTAGGCCTTAAGAGATATATAACCAGGAAACCAAATAATGAGATATGAATGATTGGAAAATTTGGTACATGGAAATATTCTTCATATCCCACCCTTGCAGCTTTCTATATTTCACATCTGCTTACAAAGAATGGTCAAAATATACAGATGACCTATTTTTAATTAGAAACTCAAACTGATTATGCATCGATGCAGTGAATATAGGCAAATATTTGAAATACAGGAATTTCTTTAGCCAAATAAGCAAAGATCAAGCATGGTTTCTGTTTGGCTGTAATCCCAGCATCAGTGATACAGAAAATTACCACATCACAAAACCTGAATTAACTTGCTAGCGTAAGTGCTGGAGCTCCTTTATAGTTACAGGCGTTTCCATAGCATTGCCACAATCATGCCGTGTGCCAACATGGCATCACATGGCAAAGTTGGCTTAAGCAATTCTAAGTGTTTCTCACTTCCCACTCTCCGTGTTCAAAAAATAATTATTTGTGCATTTAAAAAAAAAATTGTTAGTTTTCTTACGCATAAAATCCTTTTTGGAATTGGTATCTTCATCTTAAATGCTATCTTTGCAATTCAGTTCAGATACTTAGCTTCCAACTATGTCTCCTGAGACAGCAATGGTTACTTATTTGCTAGAGTTAAATAGCTTAATATGTCAATCATCTTAGAATGGCAATATAATTACAGGTAGTCCTCGTTTAGTCACCACAATTGGGGCTGGCAACTCAGTCATTAAGTGAAGCGGTTGCTAAGTGAAATCATGACTGTGCTTATGATCTTACTTCAGCTTTCCTTTGCTTTACAGACCCTCAAAGATCATAAATGCAAGGATTAGTTGCAAAGTTACTTCTTCATCACTGTCGTAACTGTGAATGGTCGTTAAACAAGTCATTTGCTAAACAGGACTACCTGTAACCTAATTCCTGAGTTTCTAATTCAGAAGGTTCATTCATTTGGTACAGAGAAACCAAATTATGCATGTGCAACTCTGGCACCAATATCCCAAAGGCACAAAGTAAAAAAAGTAAAAAGAACTGTCTTCATATGGAATTTAAAAAATCTATTGTTACACACGCCCAGCTGTATAAGTACCTAACCTAATTTCCTGAAATGAAAATATGAAAGAAAATGCAGGTGGTGTGAAGGAAATCAAGAGTAACCATTTTAAAGAAGATAAAACTAAATTGTAGTAATGTTACATGATAAATTGATATTAACAGAACCAACTTTGCAGGAAAGATTTTAATTGCATTTCTATATCTAACTACCTACCCATCAATTCACACAAGCTTGAGATCCAAAAGGGCCAATCAGATCAGAGATTCTACTCACGGTGAAGCTTTTAAATTTTGTTTTTATTTGTTTTTGCTCTCCACTGATGCCAGTGCCTACCAGACAGGAATATGATCTCCAGCTTGAGAGTTATTCCTCTAAAAGACTACTGCAACCAAACCACATGATCCAAAAGTACTATGCACAAGATATGTAAGTTGGGTTGCACAGTCAACAGTCATCACTGTCTTTCAACCCCCCATAGCAGATGGACATGGGGATTTTGTCACCTGCCTACTAGGAATAAGACTCAACAAAAAATAAGGGTCTAAGCTGGTTTTTGTTGTGCCTGATTTCCTGATTGCATTAAGGTGGCTGTTGGCTGCAAAAGAAAGGACTGGTGCTGCTGCTGCTTAATTACATGAATAGAATTCATTAGCATTACAAAAGCAAAATGAAAGATGTTGACCATCACTCATTGCTAGTATTTTGCCAGTACAGTATCAGCATTTAAATGCACTAGCAGCTCATCAACAAAACACAACAGTCAACACACTATGTGCAAACCAGCAACCAAACTGACATAAAGTCTTTTTAGTTTTTAAATATGCCTTGAAGCTTAACAAGACCAAAGAACAAAGATAGTCTTCTTGGACTTTTAAAATGCATAAGGTCCACATCAATAGTATAAGAGTCCACCAAAATCAGCTTAGAGAAGTCTTTTTGAACAGACAATATATTGGCCCATACTGGCAGTTTATAAATCTACAGCTCCCAGTATCACCAAAATTTGTGTGAGAAATATGCACACATCTTTCATTTGCCTGCTTTCTTCAGCATGCCACATTTATTTATTTAACATATTTTAATGCAAATCAACCCATACAAAATCTAACTTCCTTATAGCAAAGAAACTCTTTTTAAAAAGTATCTTAACTTCCAGGCCCGTGGACATTTCTCTCTTCATCTGGTGTTCAGACTGTAATGTACTAGCCACAATACTACAAATTCTGTGTGTGGTCTGCAGCCTCAGTCAAGTGGACTGTATCAGACCCACTTGGGTTGCTGCCTGGGGCTCAGCAACAGCACTGTTCATGAAGGTGTGTGGGCTACCTTTGGATAAGTGGTGGCTGAATCCCACTGCAACTAGGCTTATGTAGAAACTAATAGGGAGACATGTGGTAGGCACTGGGGATTCCATTTAGTGTGTGCAACTCAAGTGCTTCTGCAGAGACATCCATGTGAGTTACATGTCATTTTCCAACCAATGTCAATCAAGGGTTATTTCTGGAACTAGAGAAACAACTTAGTGAGCTATATAGGATCTCCTCCGTAAACTATGCATTTCTCAGGAGATGTGAGCCAAAGATCATTTCAGTATGACCTTTTTACATGAATCGGTGACTGGCTTGGAGTATGACTCAGGTTAGTTGGTGTCTAAGGGACATCACTCATTGATCACTACTGGCTATATTGGGTTGGTGAGCAGGCTACTGCCAGCAATCTGAAGGAAGAGGCAGGGAGGGTGTCGCTCTTAGTCCTTCTCAGGTAGCAGGTTGGGAAAGACCAACAAGGGGAAGTTCATTTTAACCATATGACCTGTCCTGGAGAACACCCTCTTGCTTGAAAGGATGTACTGCTGGACACATGTTATTAAGTCTGGCCAGATTCTGGCACTGATTGCCCTAAACAGGAGTGTGTCAATTATCTTGCCTTCCATGGATTCAGTAAGGTGTCACAGAATAGAATTTTCTGTCCTGCTAGCCATGTTAACAGGTGGTAATTTTCTTCTGACTAGCAACATATGATGCATGTTGCTTCAAGACAAGGTTAGCATGCTTGAGCCTGCCAAAAAGAAACTCTTCTGTGAATCTGTGCCCTGACTATTCGTACTGCTAAAGATGGAACTTTTGCTGGGCTTCCAAGCTCCTTCCTCCTGGAGATGATTTAGTCTCCCTTTCTCAACTTGAAACACTTCTGCAATCATGATATCCCTCTACCAGAAGTCAGGCTGCCAAGGATCTGCCATCTACAAGGTAACCAACTTCTAAAAAAACCCTGGCTCAGTACAACTGTTTCTGTGATTAGGGGTAGTCACAAAGAATAGCTCAAGCACAGAGACTGCCTTAGTCATGAATTTCTATTCCTGGGAGACCTACCTACCATTGCATACCTTGCCACATTCAAGCTACTATCTGAACACAGGTAGAAGGAATTCCATCAGGTAGGGTTATCCTGAGTGTTCTAATGTTAAGGTAGATTAAATTCAAAGGGCTGGACTAACATGTGCCTCCCCTTCAAACTGAGGTGAAAATGATCAGTCTTATAGCACTTGTCCATAAAAGCGCTGATTGCAATCTTGGTGCCTGTTCAGATCAAGGCCATCCACATTATCAAGTACAGTTTCTAACTATTTTCAAACTGTTATGTGTTAACTAATGATAATATTAGTTTCTTACCTGCCAACAGGTAATGCATTACGAATAATTCTTTGACTGCCTCGAGTATATTCAATGTCCACTGTAATTGGGGCAGAGTAAGTCATATCTCTCAAGCGACACTTAAAAAGAAAAAAAAAATTAAACATTCTATATGTGGAAGTCTTCAACACTCCTTCAAAGCTTCTCCCAGAGACTACCATATTTTTTTAATTGCTAGGATTTTATCTATAGCAATATAGATAGCATTAGAGTAAGCCATACTATTACAGTAAACTACAGTATTACAGTAGAGTTGGTTTAGTGGATTTCAGATGCAATGGTAAAAATCTGCACAAACATTATATGCATAAAAATTTGTTACATACATTATGGGTACTCTCATTCTACTTTAACAGACTACCCCCCCCCATTAGTCTATTAACTGAGAGCTTATTGTAAATTCAAACTCTAATTCACTAGTTCCCAAAAAAAATTAGAAGTGAAGTGCTGAATAGAAACAGATACCTCATGAGGAGAAACAGGTCTTGTTACATTGAAGCTTTCTTCAACATCTGGAGTACCCACATAGATATTGAGATATCTGCAAGGTAAGACCCAATAAAACATAATTACAAGTAGAATATGAACCAACTGCTAAATATGTAGTTCAGGTTTAATGTTATATTTCCATTTACTAAAACCAATTATGAATATTTAGAAAAATCAGACTAAATACTACAAATGATATTTCACTGCAAGAAAAAAGAAAGCTGAATTTTTTTTTATTAAATCTATCATCTGGAGGAAAACCATATTGCCACTTAATCCAGCTTAGCTAAATCAATTATATCATATGTTATTCTGCACATCTGCAGCACTTTGTATAAGATCCCACAGTGGATTTTCATGGATTAAACTAAAGCCTGCATGGAAGCTGAATCAAGTTATTCAAGTTACAACCAAAATAAAATTTAGGCTTACTTTAAATACCACATTGGGTCAGCATCACTTGTAATTTTTTCATTGGCTTTGGTTATTTTCTTTATCTGGAAATGAAAGAAGTTAAGGTTTACATAGCGTTGCAGGGTATGCTATATACTATAGGCTTTAATATTCAATGAAACAAAATAGCTTACCTCTACATTGATGAAATAATTGAATGAATCTATATGTTGCTTTACAAGTCCTTTTACCTAAAATAACGACAAAGGAGGATTCCCTTTAGTGAAGAAAAAAAAATAAACTAGAACTTTTGGACTGGTTAAATTTCAATACTTTGATGTTTTACTGGAAAGATTTCCATAATATCTTAAATTATTTAAAATATGAATTTGGTTTTGCATACAATAATTCAGCCATCCTGGCAGTGTGAACATTAGTTTCATAGCATAAATTATGAGATGTGCATGGATGTTTAGATCTATCATTTATAAGTGTGTGTGTGTATTAGGGTGCTTCATGTATCAGGTTTCTTGGTATACATTTAAAACATAAAAGATGAAGATAACATACATGTATAATAAAAAAAATTTTTTTTAAAGAAACTTGGATTGTATCTTCCAGAATCAGGGAGAACAGGCCTATAGTAACACTATTTGCTGAGGTACAATAGCATGAGAACACTATTACTCTCATTATTACAGGCCCAGCTTGTAATGAACTAGTTGACCCTTGAAATAAAGAGGATAGAATGGATCTTCCTTCTGAACCAGTAGATATTTTAAAATACAGATAAAGCTAATAATACAGACAAATAATACAAAACACAAGTAACTAAGCTACATTACTCCTGTTGGCTTTAATTATACTACCTTTCAGCCCACATAAACTCATTCTAATTTTAATTCCTAAATATACCTAAGAGGATAAAATTAAAAGGAAAAAAATGTAATATTACAAAAGTTACAATATTACAGAAGGAGTTAGTAGTTACATTAGTAGTCCAGATAAAGAAATAACAAAATGCACACCAGGAATATGCTATCTTAAATATATTTTCCCATTATTGTAGAGAATAACTGAGTAAAACCAGCAACTATATATAACTACTTTGTACTAACCTTCAGAAAAGCTGGAAGTAACCTCCATTTTTCCTGAAAACAAAAATACATCAAAAGAGTTAAAAGATGAGGAATAAATGTGCAAGAAAAATAGGTAACTTTTATTTTTTAAATGAACAGTTTTATAATTAAAACATACATACATACGTACATAAGATTGCAAGCTTAGCTAATTTATACTTTTATTTCTTATTCCACAGAATTTAAGAAGTACTGGACTTTCTAGCAGGTCTCTCATTTAGATTTTGATCAGATTTAGAATGCTGAACTAGAACTTTAGTAAGGTGGGTAGTGGTCTTCAAACCATGCTATTTTAGCAAGGTGGTTAAATCATGGCCTTCAAACCAATGTAAATATAAGAAGATCTTGTTCATACATAACAATTCATGATTTCTAAGAATTAGAGGTTATTGTGAATGAGCTAGCATGTTGGTGCCCAATTCTGGATTATTCCTAAATGGCTCCTGCTGTCAAATGGAAGGCTAAACAAAACACGAAAAATACCATGAACTGCAAACCAGAAGTTCTGACTTCTCTTAATAAGCTAAGATCAGAAACATAAAGACAAGCAGATGTGATTAAGCAACATATTGACTCATTCCAGTAAACCAGAATTCTTGGAAATGTTGGCTTACCTTGGCAAATGAACTTTCCCATTAGTTTCTTCCTTCATTGCTTCTATGAATGCCCCATGTTTTCCTAATTCACTCAGGATTAGCAAAGGTAACTGTTTCTGAAAAGTGGCTAGTAATCAATTTCAAACTATACTACTTAAGTTTTTTATTTTGGGAGGAATTTGTTAAGAAAGACCATGGGTAAAGTGCATGTGTGTGAGAGATGCATAGGCACCTAAAGGTACTGAAGTACCTATGAGCATCACTCTTCAGTGGTGAAACAAAGCTGCTCTGATCAAACATGAGACAGCAATACTGGCTGGAGCAACAGCTGCTTTGTCTGGGATTCCTCAAACTCCAACAAAGTCTAGGAAAGTCAAGTTTCCAGAACTTCTGACCTAAGATCTCTAGGAAAAGTAGGGGAGACAAAAGGTATTGGCTGGCAACCACACTTAAGGTCAAAAGCAGAGATGAATTAAATCTGCTGGTTTAGGAATATAGTATCATAGAGAAGGCACACTGATAGTAGCAAATCTACTAATCAACCCAAATAGATGACAATTCAATCCTTGGGTTTCTTGTCTTAGAAAGCTGAGAATTTTATCAAGGATAGCCCTGCTTGTTTGAAGACTGATTCCCCTTTTAATCACCAAGATGCCGAGAAGGAAAGAGGTCTAACCCCCTGTAAACTACCTACTCTATGCTTCACTTTGCAGAGTGACTAATGTGTCTCTTATATCCTCCAACAGTAAAAAGAGGGTCAGAAAACTGTTTAATCAGAAGCCGCTGAAGCTACATTTACTCCCTCTCTCTCCCTCTCTCTCTTTTGTTTTGTTTTCTCAGCGGGTTTAAAAAGCTTCAAGTTTCCACGAACGCTTTTTTGTTTTGGTTCCGCTGCTTTCACTCACCTCCACCGTATTTACCGGAGCCGCCGCTTGCTCGGGAGTAAAAGCCCCCAATTCTGCCGCATCCATGCTGCCGAACGGCCCCTTACAGACCCGGCGTTTACTGTGTACAGCGCATGCGTGTATCGTTGAAATATGTCCCCTACACAACTCGCGAGCTGAAAAGAGGTTCCGTTCAATGCGCTACTAAAGCACATCTGTCGTGAGAAAGTGAAAGCGCTTGATCAGAATTAGATGCCTGTTGCTGTCCGTGGGTGTAATTGAAGCTCCGTGGGTGTAATTGAAGCTCCGTGGGTGAAACTGTCTCATCAAGAGCAGAGCCCATTTACCGCATCTTAATCGTCCCAGCCCACTATTCTTTGGGATAGGATTGTAAAGCAATTAATAAATTAAACAGGTAAGTCAAAATCGTTAGAAACAGTGTTTTGTACAAAACATCCTTTAGAGCAATGTTTCTCAAACTTGGCAACTTTAAGATGTGTGAACTTCAACTCCCAGAATTCCCCAACCAGCATGGGAGTTGAAATCCATACATTTTAAAGTTGCCAAGTTTGAGAAACGCTACTTTAGAGTGTAAATGTATGTGCCAGCTCCATGTGACAGGCTTTATTTCATTGATATATATCCTATCTATAGACTTCCTTCAGAAGCGTAAGGTGTACCAACTAGATCATGTCTGAACTGCAAAGATTTGGAGAACTACCACCAGAGAGTTAAGCATTTTCTGTGTTTCCATGTGCTATCAGGTGGTTGCCTGGATTGTTGAAGCCTAGTTATATTGTGCCTGTAAGGTGTATAACCCTGTGAATATATATTATGAATATATGCCTGGTTGAAGAGAGAATGATTAGCCAAAGGCACCCAGGGATTGAGTTGCACGACGTCCTATACCTGTGGCATTTCTGCTGCATGGCATATAGTAGCAAATCCATCATCTTTAGAGTATCTGTAAGGTTCATTCATTGGTAAAGTTCTGCTTTTGTATCCATTTCATAAAGTTGTACATTTCTTTTACTACTATATAGATTAAAATGAAACTATTAAAATAGCTGGCATATTTATTTATAGGCCCATTCTAAACCCATTGAAATCATTAGTGTTGTGTATGGATGGAGTGTGGTCAGATTCAGACATCATTTTAAAGGGGTTGCAAGACTTCAGAGAATTAGAGAATCCCCAATTTTAGAGCACCCGCAGTATCTTTTTATGTTTACACTTAATTATACATTTATACATTTATATTTGCAGAGTCTTTTAAGAGTATACCTTTGGCAGAGATATGTAAATATAATTTCTATACAAACAGCTTATATAGTACTCCATCCTCCATTCCCTCCTCAGTGACAACTTTGTGAAATAGGTCTGACTGAGAGTGACTGGCTCAAGTCACCTGCCAAGCTTCCATAACTAATTGAATCTGAGTCTCTGCAGTCCAAGCCCCCCTTTGTGTCCTCCATAGCCAAGTCTTTAACTAATCTGGTTGAGTGTATTATGCAGACAGAGTTTGTCTGATGGTATCAGGTGAGCAAAAACAAGCAAGCAAAAAAACAACAAAAAGAGGTTGAGTTTGAAATGGCAGCTGGGCTTTGCATAAACAAGCAAGTAGCCTAATCTGAAATATGCTGGATATTTATGTAAACTGATTATGCCAATTGCCATGTGAGTAGCAACATCAATGCATCTTGGTGTGTTCCAGGTGCTGACTGAAACAGTGCCCCCTATTTTAGTGGCTCTGATACAGTATACTTTTATTGCCACTTCACTTGTTTCCCTATTTCCCCCCACCCCCTTGCCACTAAGGATCGCTCTTTTACCCTTAATTGGACTATCCACTCAAAACATCCAAGAATCAGTGTAGGTCCAGCAACCATCTGTACTTCTGTCTTCATGTTTTTGTATTAGTACTTTAAAATGAGAGATAATCTCCACACATTTTTTAAAATCAAACCAAATTTAATGAATACATATAAGACAAAAACCACTTAACAAACCAATTACATACAATATCTCACTTTAGCCAAATGAAGTAAATATACTTCAATAATATCAGTAAGTAACATGCAAGAGGAACAAATTTACTTAACTGAGCATTCTGAACATCAAAGAGGTTATGAACATTAGTTGTGAGATGTTCAAAGACTGTTGAATGGACATACCATGCTATATAAAATGCCCTTTTCAAGTCATTTATAAAAAATCACACAATATCTTCTGCTTGAACATTGTACAATAAATATAGGTTGTTCATACTCTTAATTCCAATTAGTACCCACTGAAATAAATGGGAATTGTTCTGCTTAACTAGTTCCATTGTTCTCAGTGGTATCCAAGTTAAAAGAATGTGATCTGGATCTAATCCTCCAGGTTATTTAAAATATTGTGGAGACATACATTCCCCACTTGATCTCCCTGCATAATGTAGAGTGCTTAAAAACAGAACATATATACACCATAACATGATTACACTAAGATTTCTTTTTAATAGATGTTAACTTCACAACCTTATCAAGGCATGTATAGGTCCAAAATATTTTACACTTTTTAAATTTCAAGGTTAAGAATTAGATAATTGATTTTTCAATATATGGCATGAGTTAGTAAAGTGTAGTCCTCCAATTGTTGAGCTACAGTTCTTAGCATCCTTAGCTAAGGATGTAGGATGCTGGAAGTCATAGTACAGCATCAGAGGGACATACTTTATTCACCGCATATCGGGTATTCACGTATTCACTTCTTGATACAAGTCATTAGTATCAAAAAATATTGTGGCTCCATGCATACTTCCTTTAGCCATACACATAATAGTTCAATAGCTACCACAATCATATCTCACTTTCTCTCTTCCCAAACCAGCTAAAATTTATTTAGAAAAATGAAAGATGGAATATTTTTCCTTTTACTTGGAGAACTAAAAAAAAATATTAAGAGCAAAGGAAGACCAGAACAAGGAAGACCTTCTAAAAGACACTGAAAAAAACTATGCGGTTTAAGAAAATTGCTTTGTAAAGCTGAAGTTGGCTGTTGCAAGCACCTCTGGATTGCTGAATAAGCATTTATCACAAAAGGTTATCCTTTTGTTCAATTCCATATGGAATTGACACATATATGAAAAAGGAAACTGCTCTCTCCTAAAATAGCCAAGCAATATATATTCAAGAGATTTTTTACAAAATGAATTCATATCAGCCTTCCCCAATCTGACATCTCCTTGATGTTGTACGGATCCCAACTCTCAGAATTCTTTGCATCTTCCATCACCAGGTTGATGAAGGCTGATGTACATAGTTCTATGAGAACAAAAACAGATTTACCTATGTATCTACAGTTCTTTTAAACATTAAGGTCCTTCTTGAAAGTCTTTATGACAGTCACTTCAGAGGCATCAGTCATATGGTAAGAGGGCTGCATGTTATGCTCAAAGTTATGACAAATTATTTTAATAAAAAAGCAAATAAAATATAAACTGGGATTATTTAGTGACATAAATCTGCAAAAGTTGTTCCACTTAATAACTTCAGTATTTGCTGCTTAATACGATATATTTGTCTTCTTAAAGAAGAAGCTTTCTATTTTCAAATTCTGATTCATTCTGGTAGTAAAGTGAGGATTATATGCTCAATGTATTTTAGCCCTTCAATAAATTTGAGAAGATAAAAATATAGCTTGTATATAATTTGGCACATTGTTAAGCAACTGAGTTAAAATATGACTTCCCTTTTAAAAAAAGGAACTACTCCTCCAGGTGAAATCCAAGGGTACTAAATTCTAAGCAACTGGCACTGGACTATTATGAAGACTACATGCAGTAAGGGCTAAAAACAGGAAACAGCCTGGGATAAATTGGACATGTGCTCTTTTCCACCATCTTGCTTGTGAGAAAAGAGAAACTGGGCAGCGGGGAGGGGGACCCACCTTTCTTGAGCAATCCATTTAGGGTAAAGACAGAGGGCCAATGCCCTAACATTTAATTCAGATTAAATCTGAATTTACATTTTTATATTATTGCACCATAGTCATTAGCAAAAGCATATTAAACATTTAAAAGATTTATATTACTGTGGGCATTTATCATACACATCTGAAATACTCGTGTAGGAAAAAACATTTACAGTGAGTAAGTGCAATGTGTCATTGTTACAAACAGAATTCATCTTTTCAAAAGTTACTTTTTTCAAAATTTAGTAACTGCTTTAATTTGGGGGGAACTTTTATTTATTTGAATATAATCTGTATAATATCGACACATTTCTCTCTGTCTCCCATTAACAGTCATCACTGCAAGCTGTGCATATTCAAAAAAAGAATGCAAGTCACAGTATAAATACTGTGAAAAGGAGGGAAAAGAAGCTCTACGTATTTCAGTTGGTAGAAGACGGAAGTTCTGCTTTGTTTGTTTCTGTCTCACTGAACAGCAGTTTTCGAAAGATACTTGCATAGAATGGTCCATAAACCTGTTTATTAAGGTTAACAATGCTGGCATACTGTGATCCAATAGTCTCTATCTCTTTCTGAATCACTCCAAGACCTCCAGGAACTGTAGGCATAGATTTTTGAAAGCAAGGAGAAGCAAGCAAGCTTTTCATGTACAAATGAATTCGTTTATCTGTAAAGGAAAAAACACACAATTAGACTTCCTGGCATTACTCAGGACAGCATTAACTTCTCACTATGAATGAAAACTGATCAGCTGACAGGTTGATTAACTGCAATGCATCCACACATCAAAAAAGGCAGTATGGCTATACAAATGGCACCCTGATGGATACCCATGCATTAGCTGTTCACATCTAATCCACAAAAGATTTGGCATGTAGACCGCAAAATGCAATGGAAATCTACGCAATTAAGGTTCTCTCCTTCAGGGAAGTCTACAATGCAGACATGTCCACCTACTCATTCATTCATTCATTCATTCATTCATTCAAAACATCCATTATTTTAGCTCGCTGCAACCTTGTGAGCCTCGATGGTTACAATGTCACAGTAAAAACAACAGAATTAAAACATGCCATCAAAATTGCAAAAAACAAAACCCAAAGCAGGGGGGGGGAAAGAACAAGAGGTGCAGATGATGTTACTAAAACATTCTTCGAAAATTCAATTTTTAATAACTTCCTAAAAGCTATCAGGGAGGGGGCCAGTCTGATCTCACAGTGTTGGTGCTGTTACAAATAAAAGTGCCTTCCTTCTAGCTTCGACTCCCTGGACGTTCCAGAAATGTGGGACAAGAACCCCTATGTGATCTCACAGGAAGGGCCAAATCTGGTTGGAGGAGGTGGTCCTGTGGGTACCCAGGTGCCAAGCCTTGAAGGCTGTTATCGGTAAACCCCAGCACATTAAATTGCACACAGAATTGAAGTGGTAACCAGTGCAGGGGCTGCAACACAGGTGTAATATGCACCCAACACTGGAAACCAATTAAGACACAGGGTGCCACTTTCTGGACTAATTGTAATTTCTGGGTAACCCCATGTAAAGCACCCTGCAGCAGTCTATACGGGTGGTGATAAGAGCATGAGTTACTGTTGCTAAGTCTTCCTGCATCAGGTAAGGATGCAACTGGCACACATTTCCCTGGCTTAAACGTTCATGCCTACCAGCACTGCCTCTCCATGTGAAAGAGAGAAGGGGATTACAGTTGCTTTAGGATGACTTTGATTTGAACAGATCACAACTGGTTTGCAACTTTCTCTAAAACTTTAGATTCCAATTTGATCTCTATTTGTAAAGAAGCCTTCAAAAATGTTCATGTAAAAGAGATTTTAAGCCTGGCATTTATATGCAGATACACTTACTGCACTGGGATTTGCAATTCTAGAGGTAAAATCTGTTGATCTCTTCGACATTACATTGACATCCAAATAATTTTCTCATTAAAAACATGAAAGTAATTTGCCATTACATTCTTCCAGAAATGAACTTCCTGTACCTCCAGCCAACATGTTCACTGGGGACAATACTGAGAGTTATAGTTCAGTAATACTTTAAGAGCCATAGGTTCCCAATGCCTGCTCTGAATGTCTAGCAAAATCTCCATGTCTCCAGTTACAGCTATCTCTGCCAAGATTCACATATCATGACAAGTCATAACGTTGTTTGCTTGGTTTAGAGTAATTTGTTTAGCGAACTTCAGCACTGTGATTGATAAAACATGAGCAATGAACCCAGTCAACTGTGGTGTATCTACAGTCAATTGCATGGAAAGAGCCTTCTGTACAAACTATTATAAGCTGGTGAGAGGGTCTATGCAGGTTTTGAATAGGAGAGACCGAGCCAGCTGCCCTCCTGAACTTGTGCTCCTTTCAAACAACAATCTGGCTAAAACTAGGGTAATCATTTAGTTAAGCTAGGATTTCTAGATTTCTTCATGCAACTAATAATCTAAAATCAACAATGTACTATTAAGGCTAAGAAGTAGATAGGCCCAATCTTCACAATGGGAACAAGCAGAGGCTTAAAAAAAAAAAAGATAAATTCATAAAGTCTGTAAGAAAATGCTCAGAAGGAGTCACAGCTATATTTAAGCATACATTTCATATTAAAAAATCTGTCAGTTAAGTAATTTATCACTAACCAATTAAGGTGATGACAGCATTGTCTTCCTCAACAATGTTGCAGAGCTGACCCACCAAATTTGCTTGAACCTCCTTATTTAATGGTTGAAAGCCTCTCTCTGTGAGTGATTCATTCATTGCACTACATGTCTGAATACCTATTGTGTTGAGAGCTTCTTTTAAATCAAAAGTCCTGAAAGAGAGGTGGGAGGAGATTAAAAAGAAAAAAAGTTAGAATACAAAATGCTGTCACATAATGCTTTTGACTTTTTAAAAATTATTATTATTCAGTAATTCAGGTGAATTTACTTACTCCTTATGCATTCCTTCAAGCAAAACAAAAGAAATCCTTTTTTGTTTCTCAACAAAGTCTGGAATACCCTCAATAACTGCAGGTACCATGTTGCTTGTTATGAGAGAAATACACGCTACAGTCTTCATCTGATTCAATTTCTTGGATAACTCTTGAAGGCGAGCTTCATCTGTCATTAGTGTCTGAAACAATTGATGCAGTGTAACATTTATGAGCAATCATCAAACATCTGACCATATTTAACATCAAAATATGTCTTTAGGAGAGCTTCAACTTTTTCATCAGGTTCAGAATAAAAAAGTCTCCTGAGAAATGTAACTACCACCAAGATTTTCATTATATTCAAAAGTGCTGGTAATATAAATGCAAAATGTCCACATTCCCTTTCTGTATAAATATTTAAATTTAAATTAAATGCTGTTTTCTTAAATCTCTAACAGCAAACAGAACCTACATAAGTAGTGGTTAAAGCCGAAGGTTCATCTATAATAGCTTTCTATGGCACACATTAACCAATCAGATTCATTCAGGAAGCTTTCAGGTGTGGATAAGAGGGTACTCCTTCTCTTCTGCTGTTGCTCCCCAGTAATTGCTATTTAAGATAGAACAATTTTGAGAGCTGGGAGGTACTAAACAGCCATTAAGGCTAGCAGTTATAGATATCCTGAACTGCCATGACTTTGTCCAGTCTCCTAAAACTATTGAAATTATGACTGTCATCACATCAGATGCAGCCTGTTCCGCAGAGTTAGATGTTCCCATTAATTTCTACAAGAGAAAGTAAGTAGCTTACCACAGAGTTAGGGGCTCCATTAGTAACTAATCACATCAAATACAAGGCATAAAGTTATAATGCAATGAAATGTGTAGCTTTCAAGATATCAAACCTCATGATAAAAGGGAGTCAACCCCAATGGGCTTGAATGAGGTAGTTGCAAGTTTGCTTCTCAAAAAATCCTACCTGTGACACTATGGATGGTAATAACTAGTCTACTGGCCTAGATTCATACAACATGCTAACCTATAACATGACTTGTTTGTTTTTTGATTACTCTATTGTGTTAAATCAATGTTAAGCCATGACTCAACCTCCAGATATAAATTGCTATCGACTATGTTTGCTAGAGGAAAAAGTAGAACAAAAGTTTTAGAAATTCTGAGATAGGAAGCAAATTACCTCTGGAATTTTTTGTTTCTGGTAATCCCACTGTAACAGTTTCAGGTAGCTGTTTGTTAACACCACAGTAGGACTCAGGTTTGGTTTAGAGATCCCATTAGCACCAGGAGATGACGACATTTCACAGGAAATGGAAGATAATTCATCTTGTATTGATTCCCTTATCCATTCAGTTGTCAGGTCCAGGGCATCTGAACATTTTGAGACAAGCGAGATTGATTGATTGATTGATTGATCACTCAATCATATTTATATAGTCTCCCATCTCACATAAAGTGACTCTTGTAATAAGAGAGACCAGATCTGTACTGATTGTTTTACAAAGACATGTACCCAGTTGAATAAATAAGCTATGGAGGGGGATAACTCAAGGACCTAATCACCAAAAGGAAATAAAAGAAGTGAATGTTGAAAAGTAGAGAAAGTTTTTAAAAACTGACTAAGCCTACAACATGACAAAGAGACATTATAAGCACGCATGAGCACACAATGTAGAAACATCCATGGTAGAAGAAGAAACTGGCCATTTCAAGTTGCATACATTGCCAGCTCAAATTCTGCTCATAAACATGACATAATCACAGTGCAGTATAGTGTGGGAAGGCAGGATCCTTGTCTGGAAGGAGGATCAGGTCTCTCTTCTCTCTTTTCATATGCAACTGCCAAAAATAACATGTATGTGTGTGTGTGTGTGTATGTACACACACACACACACACACAGTTTCAGCCATTATAAGCCAATCTTATATACAAAAGGAGATTTTTTAAAAAAAATCTTGTAAGCAAGGACAGAGATTGTGCCCTTGAGAAACTTCTGACAAAGCCTCCTGCTTTATTTGCACTCTTAAGCAAATCAAGAACCTTTTACGATACATTTGAAATTTACTTACCTAATTCACTAGTCATCTATCCAAGCAGTTATTTTCTAAACAAAGGTCATGGAAGAATGATTGCTTTCTGGATTTACAAACTAAAATTTCATTTGTGCTATAATAGTGATGAATATGATGCAATCCAGCCAATTATACTTTAATTAATAAGCTATAACAAACCATGACATAGCATGATACATGAACCAGTTCATAATCAATCTTCTTAAATGGAGTCTGTGCGTCTCCCATTGCTTCTTAAGAACATATGTGTGTTCTGTCTTCCTATGCTTTTAACGAAGGCTTTATATGCAAAAGAAGGTGAAGAAAAGCAGCATCAGGCACCCCTAATGATACACTGGGACACAGGAAAATAATATGATGGGGCACAGCATTCCTTACAGTCAACATAACCTGCATTCAAAATACAATCCCCTTCATTAATAGCTTTGATCGGACAGGATGTATGCAGATCAAGCAGAGATCTGAGGGGTCTTTTTAAAAGCTGAGTAAGCATTCCAGACAGTAAAACATGTCAGCCAAAGCACTTTTGCAACTCAAGGTTGTTTTACTGACAGTACATCCTCAAAAAGATTTAGAAGGAGACTCCCCCACACCCGAAACCTGTTGCAGCTTTTTGCTCAACTGCTTCAGATCTCATATAATTGCCTTTGTTGCCACTTCATTGACTATTCCCTTTTATGTAAACAAAAAACCTACTTGGAGTTTCTTCAAGTATATCTTGGAATTTTGCTCTTTCATAATCTACCAAGTTGCGCTGAAGGTGAGGTCTAAGACTCTGAATGGTAAAATTAACCATATCCATTGTCATGAGGTCCAGAACATGGAATATTTGCCTGAAAGAATAAGGAAATGACAAATTTGCTGTATGTTCAAACCTTGTATTTACATTCTGTTAATCAGTCGTCCTTTCTCACAATGTGAACATGATGCACACCCTTATGATAAATTTCCCAAGAATTTACTTTTCACAAGAAACTACATCAGCCTCCGTGCTTCAAAGATAAGGCATGACACTGTAAAGTTACTGGGCAGAATTTGAGCTGTTTTGCAACCTTTCTGTAGTTATGTCTTTATATAACCTATAGCTACTGCAAACACGAAGATCACAAGAAATGATAACCCAAATCAAATTGTAGTCCTATCTATCGTACTCCTACAATGGCTTAACCAAATGTCTATGGAAAATGGGTAGTGCAAGAGTCCCTCCTTGTGCTTTTAAGCAACTGGCATTAAAAAGCATATTGCCTCCAAGCTGGAATAAATATATATCCATTGGGATTAATAAAAAACAACAGTGAAAGCTGTGTTGAACCATAAGAAAATATGATAGGGTGCTCCTTTTATGAGGGACAAAGTGGCATGGAGGTGCATGCTTGCTTTTACAAAAAGTGGGAGATGGGGAAAAAGCAGAAAACTAAAAAAAAAAAAGGCCAAAGATTTACAGTTTAAAATCAGACTCAAGATGCCAATTGTACATGGAATGTTTTAGTCCAATGTTTCTCAACCTCAGCAACTTTAAGATAAGTGAACTTCAACTCCCAGAATTCCTCAGTCAACAATGCTTTAGTCAGTGGTAGGTATTACTAACGTCTGACTATCCTTAACAATAAAAGACAAAGGATGGGATGGGAGGACTCCAACAGCCATGCTAGCTGGGAATTCTAAATGATGTAGGACACCTGGAGGAAGCCATGTTTGGGGAAGACTGATTCAGATCATTTGTTTAACCACCACTTAGTGTTAAAAAGCAAATCACATACCAACCTCAACAATGCTACAATATTCCCAGTGGCTTTTAACTGGTTGATATCATTATCCCTTACAGGAGCACACAGCTTCCCCATGGTGCTGATGACATAGTTTGCAAGACCCTGGATATCAACTGCATTGTGCTCAGCCTGCTGCCTTATGAGGTCTGTGTCGAGGACTTCACAAATTTGGTTGCGCATCCTGTTAGCCCCCGGGTTTAAAAAAGAGAGAAGGATCTGCAAGATTAAAACCACAAGGCAACTAAACTGTAGTTAATGGCCCATAATAGCAATGTGTGTTTCATATGGTCAAAGACACCACAGAGAGAACCCATCAATGTTATAAGTTAGGAGGAATTTCAGCAACTATGGCTTTACATTGCACATGCCAAAATTGCCTCTTCAAGAACTATTATGAATCCTGCCCATCTTGCTACCTGAGGTCACTCTTCATAAACTTTTTAATTCAAGTACTTTAAATGCCATACCTAGATGCAAAACAGGTACATGCTGATTTACATCTAGATTATCTCACATGAGAGTCTTGTTGGAGAAACTAAGTGGCCACAAAGCTAACAAAGTGATTTTGGTTCAGTTTGCTTTTTTTCAACCTAATCTATCTCATGGGGCAAAAAAGTCAGGGAAAACCATGGAGGCAATTTTGAATTTTCCGAAGAGCAAAATATACTGAAAAATTAATATATCTCAGTACTACTAACAACTAGAGGAGCCAGTTTGGTGTAGTGGTTAAGACATCAGGCTAGAAACTGGAAGACCTTGGGCTCTCTCTCTTTCATTCTCTGTCAGCCCTAGGAAGGAGGCAATGACAAACCACTTCCCAGAAACCTTGCCAGGAAAACTGCAGGGGCTAGTCTAGGCAGACACCAGGAATCAAAAATGACTCAAAGGCGCACCCTCCCCCCACCAAAAATCCCTAACAACTACAAAACAGTAATGTTATAATAAAGTTGTAATCATATTAGCAGTATCCCATTCAGGTCCAGTTTAAGTACTCTGCATGCAAATACTAATGTTTTAGGCAGAGCCTGCCATGCGCACGCACACCCCACTTTTTAACTGGCTTTCAGCACTGACAGGAGAAGGTGAGCAGTTATTGCGTCCATCTGGAATGTAACAATGCTACATCAGAGTCCAGGGAAATAGATGGCAAGAGCTGCTCAGCCTCAACTTCTCCACTCCCCCAGTCATCGTGGCCAAGGCGTCTGAAGGGTAGTCAGGCTATGGACAGCTTGAGAGGCTGCACACTTCACATCTACAACTTGGATTTACAGAACCCCGTTGTAACGAACCTGCTCTGTGGCCACTACCAACAAGACAGAAACAAACTTAGCTTGAGAGAGCAGGAGCAAAAACTCACCTCTTTAATTTCCTCAAACAGTTTGATTGCGTGCTCATACTCAGGAGGGTCTTCATTCAAATCTTCTTCCAAGCGATCCCAGAATGCTTTATGTACAATTTGTTTAACCCTTCCAGGCAAGCTGTCAGGAGTGAGGTGGGAAGAGAGGGCAGCACAGGCATTCAAAGAAAGCAAAGTGTTAAAACTGTTACATAACTCAAATCAAGTTCCTGCTTGGAGGAAAGTACTTATCATTTCATTAATAGAAAGATCCTAGCCATGGTAATTTATAAACCAAGGTTCATGGCTAAATTTGTTTGTGAAATGGGCCATTACAGTTATTACAGAACCCATGATTAAAGCTTTGTGAGATGTATAACCTTAGCCAGTATTAACAGGAATTAACTCTGTACACTCAAGGTTCTCCTTTGAATAGCAATGTGTAAGTTTAACGGGCTTGTTAGAACGAATCACAAGCTTAAACTGAAAACACACTCGCTTAACTAGTTGAGTACACATTCTGCACCAAAAGATGAACATTTGAAAAGACCCCGAAACCATCTGTGAATGCTTGTTGATTTGTTTCGAAAGTGGCTTTCCCCCATCATTTCTAAAACCCAAGCCTACCTGTTCTGTGGGTGCTCTATGCGTTCCAAATGAAAATTCTCATTTACAGCAATTTCATGAGCGAGAGTCAGGTTTGACAAATTCCTTGCCGCTGCCATCATTTCATCAAACGTAACCATTTTGGGAGGGCTTGTTGCTGGAATCAAGAAATAAAATGCATGACACGTTGACTTGATGTGAAAACAGATAAATACTTTACATTTCTGAGTAGGTTCGTTTAGGGTTAAAAAAAGAGGTTTACTTAGAATTTGTCTAAGTAATTTGTCTAAGTACTAAGAATTTTCACAAAATATGTACTTTTTTGCCAGCTCCCATGCAGGATTTACTGAGAAGATTTTGCTATCTGAAATTGCTTGCCCATGGGAGCCAATTAATGCAATCCCTTTAAAATATGTAAATCTATCTGATTCAAAAATGGCCCCTGCCCCTGTTCCCCTGTCACTGTTCCTATAACAGGATGGCAGTGTCTATTCCTGAGGCAACAGACTAGCTTAGAAAGTTCAGGACACATTAACTGTGTCTCCCCACCATCCTGCAGCTGGGTTCGCATACCATACTAAGTCATATTGCACTTTGTTCTGGCCTGCGGGTTCAATCAACATCCTACTGTGGCTCAAACCATGATTTATGTATGAAATCAGCCAACTGTTCCTTATTCAGCAAGCCCTGGTTAATGAGTGCTGCCCCAGAGACTTCCTCCTTTCTACTTGACCCTCTATACAAAAACTAATCAAACTGGCATTTGTGTTTTATTTTAACAGCAAAAATAAGACAGGAATGATAACTTTACTTGAAGGAGGCAGATTAACATCAGAGGTCCAAGATGCTTTTCACTGCACACAGAGCTTTATCCAGAGTTGCCTCATTCTGTCTAATGGAATGGCCAACTCTGATCTCTGGACATCTGAAATTGCTTGCCCATGGGAGCCAATTAATGCAATCCCTTTAAAATATGTAAATCTATCTGTTTGATACTGAATGTTTTCAATCTATTGACATGCTATTTGCTTCTATTTTTATAACAATTTACTTATTATTTCCCCCCACATATTCCATTGCAAGATATTTTATTATAGGAATCCAATACAGAAATGTATTAATAAAATAAATGAATAAACGCTAAGCAGAGGTGAATTAAAATGAGAAAATACATGTTCTATCTAAAGTAGAGTTTTTCAAGCATAAGTATTATCTTAGTGAAATGTTTTTGCATTGAACTGCATTTACAGTACACTTATATGTTACAGAATATTCTGGACATGTTCTAAGGTGATCACTCAGTTCAGGTAGAGGACAACTCAGTTCAGGTAGAGGACAATTTTGCTATTTTATACTTTTTCTGCAAAATTTCAAAATGTATTCAAGGATATGGTTGGCATTTCTCTGCAGATGGGTAGGGTAAGACATTTTAATGATAATCATAAATTAATCATGATAATTAATTTACGATAATCATGCTAAATTCATAAATGATAATCATGCTCTTCAGGGAAGTTCTTTATGATCACTTTACTAATGCCCAGCATCAACACATGGGCAACTGCTAGAATCCAGACCATCTTGGCCAGAGGTTAACAATAATCTCAGATGCCGCTGCGCAATGGCACAAATTATGACATTCTGGCAGTCTCTTCTACCCACAAGACTTTGTATGATTTCATGCAAGATAGCTGAAATCTTCTGAAATGCTGATAGTCTCAACTCCTATAGGAAAACACTGAAATTTTGCACAATTTGGGGAAATATTTTATTTGGGTGTTTTGAGGACCCAATCTAGAAGTGTCAGAGACACTGCATTGACCTCCTTGAACAAAAATCCTACCAGGGCCCAAATTAGGCCAGAAGACAATAGTCCACCAATGTCCCCCTCAAAATGGAGGAGGATCTGCATACCCAGTTTAAAGTTAAGTATCACAGACCCTTTTGGCAATTCAAAGGAACATATCCCAGTATGTGCTTTTTGCTTACAGGCTGGGGAACTGGGCTTGCTTGAAGAATCACTGGTAAAACTCTGCCTTGAGTATTCAGACTCACTAGACGAAGAAATTGCACTTTCCGAGGATCTTGAAGAATCACAGTCACTGCTTTGCTCATCACTGAAAGGCATTTTGGATCACTTATAGAACCTGCCAAACAAAATTTTAAAAAAGGGTTTACTTAAATCTGTTTGATACAGCTACAAGAGAGACTTTAAAATTGTTGTCCCTGAAGAGCATTAATACTGAATTTATTTGAAAAGAAGACTAGTGTTTATTCCAAATAATTTACTTTTAAAATGGAAAGATATTCCTAGATTCACTGAGCATATGGGAGGCAGATGAGCTTTTTTCTCTAAGCTTCCTTTGGGGGTTGGGGTCATCTTGCCTTTGGATAAATCTGTTATGTTAGTATTGCCCATCTTACATACAACTTATCCATTTTATTGTCATTTAAAATTGAATCAGGCAATAATATTACTAAATGTCTTTGTATTTTGTAAAAACTGGCTTAAATTGTACAGTGTACAGGATAGTGCTGAGACCTTATGAAAAGGAATAAAATTAGACATGGAACCTGGAAACCTTTATTCATAATCCCAGATTCTGTGATTTGAAAACAACAACTATTTATATGATTCAATTCTCCATACTTGCACATATATGTTTAATTCTTATTGCAGCCACTCCCAACCCTAGTAACTTCCAGGTGTGGCCACTGGCCTTGTTGATGATTATGGAAAATGTGGTCTAATATAAGTAAATCACTGAACGTTAGTCAAAATTGTATACTAACCTGTGTAAGCAAGCACAGAATGGAGTAATCACAATTGGCTAGAGGTAGATGCAGTCCTCTTGAAAATTAAAAAGACAAATGTTACTTAATTTAACACTTAGAATTTAGCTAATACTTCAAAGAGTTCTCTACATACATCATTTTATCAGTTTTTACAACAACTGTATAAGACAGGTCCATATTCTAAAGCTAAAGATAAAACCTGGAGTGGGCATTTGATGTCCAATGTTAAAAAATAACAATACTTTTTTTAGGCTATAATCTCATAGAATTTAGGATAGCATCTTATGGACCACTGGACTCCTTGTAAACTGAGATACTCTTCCTTACCAGAGCACTCAAGATTTTGTTGTCTAAACTCTCCATAACTGAAGAAGTTCCATTTTTCATGGAATTTCAAACAACAAAGCCAGTGTACAAGGGGGGGGGGGGTCCTCCTTGGATACAGAATCCAGCAGCTACTATTAGAGTCAGGCTAACAGAAGTTTTACTCTGTTTTCTGAGCCAAATGACCCTTACTCTATTCTTGTTAATAAAAAGGTACTACAACACAAAGAAAAGTGATCACTTTGATTTCTTTCAATATGCAATAATATTTAACCATAGTTAAATAACTGGTAGTCATCCAACTGATCAACTTAGAATATTTGACTAGTGAATTAAAAAGTGTGCCAATTTATCCAATATGAAACGCACCACCAACTGAGGTCAGTGTGATAAGAGTTTTAAACCAGCCATTATCCAATCCATATACTTTATCCATTATTATGCCAATACACCTACTCATTTTTGGAAAACCCACAATCTGAGGAGTCATTACTAATATATAACACCTCTTGTAGTGAATCATTAATAATTCTCATGATTTAATGCAATGAAATACTTCCTGTGCCAAGGAAAAGCAACTCCAGTGTCAGGTAACTTAAAAATCCCACCAACCATCTCTAGGCACATGTGCAGGACAGGAAATAAACATGACATCATCCAGTTTAAAAACTACAGTTGGAACTTACATAGTCACAGTACAATTACTAAACTGCTCTGGCTATGAGTCAACACAATGTACTTCAGGCAAACATGAATCTCTTGTTTACAACATGAACTTTTGCCAGATGTCCCTCAGTTCCATAGGAATCTTCTTAATCATAACTGCCAATTAATTGGAAGCCATTATTAATTGTAAAGAAGGTACTCTATTTATCCACAAATGATAAAGGAGAGACAGATTAGTATGCTGATCTCCATTCCTCTTCTCAGGTGTAAACTTAACATGTAAGCACAAAGACTGAATAGAGTGAAAACAGCTATCCTAACTTGGTGTCCTCAAGATGTGTTAGCATATTGGCAAGGAATTATGGAAATCAAAGTTTTTCTTATCAGGAGGGTAGCATTTTGGGAAAAGGATGGACCAAAACATCATCACTTGTAACAAGCATTTGTTTATTTCAGAACTTTTTAATATCAAAAGTTAAGTCACAACACAGCTGTTGTTTGTTCTAATGGTTCCATTTGAGGTTACCCCAAAATCTCTTTGTCCTCAAATGTGCAAGGTACCTTACGGCAGCAGCATAGTAGTTGCCCACTCTTGATTTGCAAGTGAAGTTCCTTGTTGCAGCTATAAAGTAACCTTGATGTTCACGGTAACAGAAGAACAAGTTAGACTATAAACTATGGTTTATCAATGACAATGGCTGAGTTTACACAGCTCACTAAGCCAAAACCAAACAAGCTACATTATGGTTTAGTTTACGTGAATAAAATCACAGTCTGAAACTATACAGTCTAGGCACGATTCACCCAACTTATGAATGTTAGACCCAGTGAAGAGAACTGACATAATAATAACATAACTACATACTTTAGAGTTTTGTGCCTTGATGTCATATTGCACAGAATACATAAGAACATGAATCACTGAGCCAGGCAATTAAAAGAGACTGTCCCTCATTTGCAAAGAAAATTATGACTCCTGAAAGAAATCTGAGTTGCTGCCATTCCAACTTCATTGTTTCTTTCCTTGGATTTCCATCTGAGGTCTTTTTAAAGTAGCTAATAGAAATATGCTTCTTTTCTGAGTAGATTCTGGTCCTCAGATTTTACCATACTGACATTTTACAAATGGACCTTCTTTCTGACTTTATATGTGATGTAGTAATCAAAGTGTACACTTTTCCATTTTTTCTGTAAAAGGTCTTAGGAATGTGATCATATATAAAAATAAATAAGCTACAGAAAGTTGCCATTTAAAAATGCACACATTAAAGAAAACTGATGTTTGTGCATACTGATGTAGAAACTGGATGGGACACACCAAATACCAAATAACCATCTACCAATAAACCAGAAACAAGTATATAATCATTTCTATGTGCTTTGCATACTCTTCTTCTTCTTCTTCTTCTTCTTCTTCTTCTTCTTCTTCTTCTTCTTCTTCTTCTTCTTCTTCTTCTTCTTCTTCTTCTTCTTCTTCTTCTTCGTCTTCTTCTTCTTCTTCTTCTTCTTCTCAGGATATGTTCTGACTCTCAAGACCAAAGGGACAGCCTTTACATAGATCAAACCAAGCCACATATCCAAATACTGATTTTCCTGTATGCTTATTCAGAAGTAAGCAAGGATACCAGTTGCAAATACTTCTCCCCACTTGCTTACCCAGAATATATATACAAAGCATCGGAAAAAAATATTTTTAAATTTGTTCTTCAAATTGCATGCATCATAAATTTACTAAAGTTAGTTAGACTCACTCACAGCTTTCTCTTCTCTACTCTTTCCACTGCTTAAGCAAACAATAAACTCCTAAGATGTCACCAACCCTAAATTGCAAATAGGAGACATATGGCTAATGTTGTTAATTGACCATTTTTACATTATCAAATGAGTTTGCCCTTAACTGACTGTTAAAATATGTTTACATGAGGAAGACCAACCTTTCCACTGATGAAACAGACATCAAAGGAGAATGCTAAAAAGAACCAGCTGCAGAGGAAAAACAACAACTAATAATCAAATCAAGAGGAGACTGGGAAGAATGGCATGAAGCTACTCATAGAAATTTCTAACTTTCAGATGTTTGCGGCCCAAGATTGTTCTGGTGTAACTTTTTGCTGCAGGACCACATGAAAAACATGGTGATCTCTGAAAATTCATGACAGTCAGTAGGTATGCAACTCTATACGCATGGAACCAACCAGAAATAGACTGACCAAGTCCATGCACCACTGGACTGGACAGGATTCTGGAGTGGATAAAGTTGCAGTCTGCACATTTTATGCTATCTTAGGGAACTGGAAAGCTACTACAAATAGCCTTACAGCAGAAGGCAATAAATAAAAGTAAATATGAAGAGCTCTACATACTTCACTTGCTCAACCTGAAAAGCACACTGTAGATCCAGCCTATCTGTCCTAAGTGCAGCTATACAAGACACGCATACACAACAAATAAAATCAGAACCTAAAATAGAACTTCATAGCCTTATTGTTATTCTATTTTTCTGGTTGGAAAATAAGCTTTATCAGAAATTACACAGTATTAGAAAACTCAAGATATTAAAATACTTTAAAAAGCTTATTTAACAATAGAAATACATGCATGTTTGTGACCTATAACACCTTGCTTACCATGTTTACTGCACTCGTTTTAGACTGCCTATCCTGGTCAGTCCTTACCTGTTCAAGAGTTGCTCCCTGTATGGGATTTGATGCAATTCATTGGCAGTTATGCTTTCAATATGTATACTGAAGATCATTTAAGTAGCGCAGAGCAGATCTACAGGCTGAGACATAGAAAAGAAGAAGAGATTTCTGAGTAAAACCAATATAATTGTATAGCATATTGTCAATGTAAGTATTGTGCCTATTTGGGACAGAAGAAATGAGACAGAGATGAAATTTTCATGACAGTGTAGACTCTTCAACCCCATCACTGTCAACATTTATATAGTTGTGAAAACACCTATTATTTCATCAATACTAATGTTTAAGCAATATTCATTCCTGCATGAATATCTTCATGAGCATGAGTACATCAACTGCTTAAGCTGATGGAGTGATCTTTTAAAAATACAATTTTACTCTTACACCATCAGTAAATACCCCTACAGCGGCAGGGACAAACATAACATTGACTCATGCATGAACTGGGCAAAATTCTAGTGAAAAGCTGGGGAAAGTCACTTCAAACCAATGGGATTATGGAGAGTCATGCAAAGTACCAGTTGCATAATTCCACTCAGAAATGCAGAAGATCCTGTAGTGGCAGCTTGCATTTACTCCCTTGGGAAAGAAAAAGGTTTCATTTTTCCTCCATTTGGTGCTTCTAATAATTCCTAGCCAGCCTTTGCTGACAAGGAATTATATGAGTTGAAATCTAATCCATCCACAGGACACCAGGGTAAGGCAAGGCTGGAGTATAAATACTTCTTTGGAACCAGCAAAAAATTAAAACAGAAAAGTGGTTCACTTTAGTTTTTCATGCTGGGAATCAATCATTTAAGGAATGTGCAATCTTTCTTCTTGCACACAAGACAATCAGTGTTGACCAACATCAATGATGGTACAATACTTTACCTAGAAATTCTCGGACTGTACGTTGGATTTCTCTTTTCAGAAGGGCAAAATAATATACAGATATGGGTAAATAAGGCAATATGGCTCCTTAAATTCTATAGGGCTTCAGCTTCAGTTGGAAAATGCATATGTTTGTATGCATGATAGTGGTGGTGGTGGTGGTGCTGGGAATTAGCAGATATCATAAGCACAACTTTTTGTTTTTACAGTATATCAGTAACATAGCAACCCATATTCAAAGGGATAGCAATAATCACATCTAATGTCAATCTCCAAATGAATGGAAGCTGAATAGCAACACTTACTGAATTATTTCTGTCTTGAATTGTTGTAGACCTATGGATAATTAAGTGCAATTATTATTTCAAATATCTTCTACATCAAAATTAGCTTCTCTCAAAACTCACAAATGGGAAATAGTTTTTTTCTATGAATTCTTTTAACCACAAAATAGGTAATGTTACAAAAGGTGAGGATTTAATTTGATTTCACCAGTGGTGTTTCAGTTGAGCAGATCTGTTTCTTGAGAAAATATTGTGTGTGCACCTAACTTGATAACACTAGTGATGTCTGTAAATCAGACTCTGAACATTTAGTTTTTATGTATAACTTATTTCAAGCATTAATCCAGGAGCAGGAAACCCTTTTTCCCCCTGCTGTGGGCTAAATTCAATCTTTGGAGAAAACAGCTTTTTTTTTCTTTCTCTCCCTGCATGCTACTAGGAAAGGGGTAGATAACTCTCCCCAGAGATCTAAAATAAATACTTGTAGAGGTATGTTCTGAAATTAGACTCTAGCATTTAATAGATTACATTACACAATGTTTACCAAGTGTTATGGGTGCTTTAATAACCTTTCAACCTATTGTTCTATCCAACCCTTGCATTTTTATCAAGCTTCAGCTATCCTAGTGTTTTCTTTAAGAAAAAGTAACCTCGAAAATCTGTAACTGGACTCTCCCCCTGCCAACCTCCACCCAGTATCTGTATTTTACACCTAGATTATTCTTCCATTTAAAAGGGCAAATCCTACTTTATGAAGTAGCAGCTCTGAAGGGAGAAGGCTTGAACTTCCCTCCCTCCAGAAAATTGCTTTCCTCATTTAAGTTACTCCTTCAAAACTAAAGTGAATTCCCCAAAGGGAGAGAGAAAGTGTACCTCAGTTAAAATACAGTCCTTTATTAAGATGAAGATATAAGAGACAAAGGCTTACAAAATTTACAGAACTATTCAAAATGTAGAATCTCTCCCCTTCCCCCAAGAAAATATTATTCATTTAATCCCTGAGTCCATATTTATTGCAGATTTATTTCTGCATGGAGATTTCTTTCCTGGCATTGAACAGTGGGTTGAAATCTTATGTACATCTACATAGAAGTGAAACTTCAGAAAATATATTAGTAAAAAATATGGTTGCACCTATTATTCTATCAATATTAGGATCCTCAAGATGTTGCAAATTTAGAATTCCCAGAAATTGCAGTGGTGCAGTGCTGAGAATTCCTGACTTCCATCTCTGATACACCTGCAACGAAGAGTCACAGTATAATTTTCCTCCTACTACAAATGCCCCTGGACTTACAGGTCTATTCTGCCATTCCTTCAAAGTGAATCATTCTTTGCTCCCATACCTTTATTACTGAAACATAATTTTCCTATCCCAGATCACGGCGCAGGTGCTATCATTTCTGAGAATTTGTGGGAATTTTTTTTCTTATACCTGTTATAATGACTACATTTATTTATTTATTTATTTATTTTTTAAAAAAATTATTTATAAAGCCACCCATCTCACACAAAGTGACTCTGGATGGCATACAACAATTAAAAAGAATAAATGCATAAAAACAATTACAAATAAAAAACCATAAAAGGAAACAAAACAGGAGGGGATAACATTAATAAGGGAACCATCACAAAATCTCCCCGGTCCCCTGGGACCCCCAGGACTGATCATATGGCCAGGTCTTGAGGGACTTGCGGAATGTTGAGAGGGATGGAGCTAATCTCACTTCTGGGGGGGAGAAGATTCCACAAGGCGGGTGCCACGGCAGAGAAGGCCTGTCCTGGGACCCACCAAATGTAACTCCTTGGCAGACAGGACCTGCATCTATGTACTTATGTAGTTCCCTTGGATTTTGGCATCTGCTCATAGAATCTATCAACAGAATCTATCAATACATCTATCGATCACCACCACTTTGGATGATCTATATCCTCTGTGTGTTTACTTTCAGATTAATTTTGCCTGCTTTGAATTCTATGGCTGAGTTATCATCAGGTAAAATTTAAATAAACCAAGTTCCTTTGGTTTTGCAACACACTGGAAGCAAAAAGTACCAGTTTTGTGATTTTTGTTTTTCTGCCCATTTAGAAGAGGTGATTTATCACTTGATGTTTCAGACAAATTGTGTGTAAAAATCAAGAATATTCATGAGGATTCTTGTTTCAAATACTAATTCATTACATTATGGTGTTGCCCCAGAGCCTCAGATCTGTGATTTTGATGTTTGGTTTTATGCAAAAAGCTATGATCAATGTTTTGGCAATGATTTCAGCTGGATCTGATGTAAAAAATCATGCAGATTCATGCCTCAAATACGAGTACACATACTATCATAGGGCTAAAAATGATTGGATCTATTGTGGTAGGTCACTGTATAGAAACAAAGGTGTTCTATGACATCAGAATGATTTCATGTGAATTTCACTTAAAAATAAAGCAAAATCAAGATGATCTCTGCCTCAAATCCTATTTTTGTGCCATGTCGGAGCCAAAATTGGTGAGATCCATGATTGTTAAATTGTATTGAACGAACAGACATAATTTACTTCTTGATGATTTCATGTAGATTCCATGTAAGGATATGAAATCAGGAAGATCCATGCTTCAAATCTGTTTTAATATCACAGTGGATCTATGACTGAGAAGCCTCATTGTGTGCTGGCAACTGTGTCCTGTGATTTGATGGTGGTTGCACATGATCTCATGCAAAAATGAAGAGAATCTGTGCAGAACCAGAAATGGTGAGATCTGTTCTTGTTATGGTGTATTCTGTACTAATAGACATAACTTATGACTTGACAGTGGTTTCACGTGGAGCCCATGTAAATATCTTAAGAAATCAGGAGAATCTGTATTTCATTTAAAAGAGCCAACGTTTACCCTTTTCCTGTGCTCTTAGAAACATGTAATAATTAAGTAACTTTGTTATTGGTCGAGTTAGGAAAAAAACACACCACCCAACCGTCTAAATGAAGATGATAATGGTGACGATTTAAGTGCAAGCGTGTTTGTAAACATCTCAAACTTGTGCTACCGGATCTGAGCTGCAGAAATCTAGACAACCACTAGATAAAAGTGTTGCTGTTTAATTTTCCATTGCAGTTGTGAGGAAATCAACTAAAAAAAAATAAAGCAGAAGGCAACGCATACCGACAGAACTCTTGCCCTTGGCTCCTGTGCAGCGCCCGTCCGGATTTTTCGGGGGCTCCCGCCTTAGACTTTATTTCGGAAACCCTAAACGCCGCGGGCAGAGTAGGAGGCTCGACTAGCCCCCAGCCCCGCTCCCGAGTCCTCCACGGCTCGGCAAGACTCGCAGCGGCTGAGGAGCAGCCCGGCGCCCCTCCTCGAGGGCGAAAACAGCTCCTCCTCTTCCTCCTCGGGCTGGCTGATCCCCTCCCCGCGGACGTTGTTTTGGCACCGGCTCAGGGGCGCGAGCGTCCTGGCACCCTCCGGTCCAAACCTACCAGCGTTTCCAAGGAAAGCCTCCAAACACCAGGTCGCGTCTCTTCGCTACTTCTCGGGGTCTTTCTCGGCACGATCTCGGCCACGAAGTCTTTCTGTAGACGCCGCCGGATCTTTAACTGCCCCCGAGAAGTTACGGCGGGGGAGCGTCGTTAAAAAGTGTTTCAAAGGGGGCGAAACGATTAGGGTTGCCCACGCCAGATCCCCCCCTCCCGCCCGCCCCCCAAGAGGGAACTACGGTTCGCCTCCCCCACTCAGCTCTGCCGAGCTGCAAAAGCGCGCCTGTGGTTGAGAGGCGAGAGGAGTCACCTTGAGACCGGGCTCCCCCTGCCCTACGTTTGTTTAACCAGTCCGCTAAACAAGCCAACATGGGCTGAATTCGGCAACACGCTAAGCCATTAACCATCGTTTGCAGATCAGAAGCGCAGCCTCTGCTTCCCTTCCTGCCAGGATCCAGCCGGAACGACCCCCCACCTCCCCCCAAGTGCGGGCGAGCCCCGAAGGCTCCCCGGGCGACCCAGATTCATCGCTACGGCACTCGGGCTGGGGGGATGCGGAGCGCTTCTTTCCCGAGACGAAGGAGGAGAAGACGAAGAGGGCAAACCGAGACCCACTCACCGCAGGAGACTCTTCCAAGCAGAGGGATCCTCCGCTCCCCCCGTTTTCGCTCGGGCTGCTCCTCAGCTGTTCTCGCTCGGGCTTTAACTCTCCATCCGCCTCCCCCGTTTGGTTATACATAGTCCTTGGCTGTCTATTAGCAGCTGCCTAGACGCTCCCACTTCTCTGTGAGGAGGGGGGGAGCATTTCATTCCTTATCTTTCCAGCGCGGACGGGCAAGGGAAGTTACGCTCCGAGGGTGAAGCGACAGGTTTGAGCCCAGGCGGGTCGCAGCCGGCCGCGCAACACCTTTCCAAACAGGGAGGCAAGCCCCCCTCCCCGTGAGCTGGGTCTGCTCCCCTTCCCTGGGCACGAATGCTCTCTCCCTGCTGGCGGGGCGGGGCTGAGCGGTGTTTACGGAAGCGAGCGCGGTGTCCCCAGTTCTCCCCGCTCGCTCGCTCGGCTCGGAGGCTCCGCCCCCAGCGGCTCATTTCGTGGTTCGTTGCCAGCGCTGGGGCCAAAGCGCGGCTCCCTCCTAACCCGCTCTGGCCTTCCTGCCCTCTCAGGCGAGCCGTTTTATGTTGCTGTAGGAATGGAGATTGTCCTGGCGTTGTCATAGTGCTTGCCAGTTTCACTTGGCTACATATACGTGTGTGATAAAATGTTTTCTCGGTCGACGGTGGAAGAGAGGGTTTCGCAGAAGGGAAGCGAAAGACGACAGGAAAGAGTCACGGATGTTCTCTGTCACTGCATAACTATTGGCCCAACGGTGCTAAATTTAAATGGCTTTTCACTGGGACCCATTCAGCCTTCCCCAACCTGGTGCCTTCCCAGAACTTCAGTTTTGGAGCTGTAGCCCCAACACATCCACACTAGGTAAAGAGACTGGGACAGAGCCAAATCGAGCAAATCCATGGAATGGTCTGCCTTAAAGTGGTCCCTTTGGCCAACGTATTTGGAGGGCATCATCAGTTGGGCAACCTTGATAGCTAGGTGGAATTTCCATTTTTAAAGGCAACTGAAGAGCAGTTGGAGGGAACAATTATGAAGTAATGTTGCCCCATGACCTGCCTGGTAGTTATTGGAAACATGATAATTACTGTGGAAAATGAGATGAACTATGCATAGCTATATATTAATTTTATCTAGCAATGCTGCTTTACTGTGAGACACTATGGAAGTGAAAGTTGGACTTTGAAGAAGCTGAAGTGTATGGACGCTTTTGAACTTTGGTGTTGGAGGACTTCTGAGAATACAGTGGATAGCCAAGAAAACAGATCATTGAACACATCAACAGAGTTCTCACTTGAGGCACAAATGACCAGGCTCAAATTATCCTAGCTCAGACACATTATGTGATGACCCAGCTCTCTGGAAAAGGCTCTAATGCTGGAAAGGTGGAAGGAAAGAGAAGAGGATGACCAGTAGCAAGATGGATGGACTCAGTTATGGTGGCGATAAGTGCACCATTAGAAGGCCTGAAGGACCAGGTTAGGGACAGATCATCAGGGAGAAAATCTATGTGGTCGCTAGGAGTCAAAAACAACTTGATGGCACATAATTAAAAATGCTGTTTTAAGTTTTCCCCCAAATCACAGTTTTTAAAGTATCAAAATGATCTGCCTTGAAGTCGAATAGTGGTACCTCGAGTTACGAACGCCCCTCCTTGCGAATTTTTCGAGATACAACCAGCTCCAGCCCCAAAAATTTACCTTGACTTGCGAACTCCGCCTCGAGTTACGAACTGGATCTGCAGCCATTTTCCCTGCTGCCACGCGGTCGCGGCTTCCTGTGGGCGAGATCGCGGTAGCAAGGAGACGTTCGGTGAGGCTTGTGGTGTGTTTTGTGGCGTTTGGAAGGTTTTTGGTGTGCTTGTCAGCATGGCTCCAAAGAAAATACAGAGCAGGCTTGGCAAGAATAAGGCTTTGAAGAAAAAAGTGACAATCGAACTTAAGAAGGACATTATAGAAAAGCACGATCGTGGTATTCATGTGACTGATCTGGCCTTGGAGTACAAGATGGTGAAGTCGACCATCTCGACTATTTTGAAGAATAAAGATGCCATCAAAGGAGCTGCTGTGGCAAAAGGAGTAATGATCTTAACGAGGAAGAGGACAGAAGTGCTGGAAGAGGTGCATATGTTTCAGAACTGTTTAACCATATGTATTTACACTGAACCTTATGGGGGAAATTTGCCTCGTGGTGCGACCAAATTCGGAGGGCGGATTAGCCGTATTTACATTGAACCTTATGGGGAAATTTGCCTCGAGTTGCGACCAACTCGAGTTGTGACCAGAGTCACGGAACGGATTAAGTTCGTAACTAGAGGTACCACTGTACAGTATTTGTTTAGTCACAAATGTTGGCTTGAAAAGATCAAATTTTTGAAAGTCAATGTTAAATTTAAATCATAGCCAAGCCATTTCAAAATGCATACTGTAATTTCTTCCATTAATGCTTTAAATGATAGTTTAACCAAGAAATCCTGAAAGGACTACAGTATATATTTGTATTTGCTGCACTGACCCACTCCATTTCTTGGGAGAATCAACTCTGAATCATATGATTAGGATTCCACCTGTTAGGAGGGTAGGATGCTAGACTGTTTCCAGCTTTATAAAATCATCAAAACACTCCAATGCTACAACAGTGTCATATTTTTTCTTCTTCCCTATGACTATTATAACCCCGATGCAAAATCTCTGGCTTTATTGCAGAGTTCTCTCAGAAGCAAAAGAAATATTTCACTTTTCAGTCTAGAATGAAAAGTCATTCTCCAAGTAGAAAAAAATGGGCATGTCTGCAAACATAACAAAACTCATTAGACAGTAGATTGTTGCCAACTATATGTAGTCTATTGTGAGGAATGAATGCTTGATGAAAGAAATTAAAAAGGGTGTATATAAGAGCATGCTTCTGCCTACTCTGTTATAAAGAAGTAAGAGTTGGGTATGGCAGAAGAAATGTAGCTTGAATGCAGTGGAAATGGGATACATAGGAGGTGTGGAGTAAAACAAGTTAGGGTCAAGAATGAATGGGTTGACTAAATGAGGATTGACTGAATGGATAAGTGAGCGGGCAGTGCAAAAGAAATACATTGGGATGATTTTGTCATATAGAGTAATGGATGCAGATTGATTGCAAAGCAAATGAAGAGTGAATAGATGAAGAGGAAGGAGAAGTCTGTGGTTGGATTGGTTGACAAGATCCTAAGAAAGAGGTGAGAAGTTTGAAGAACAAATACATGAAGTGAGGCATGGACATGGTAGAAAGAATTATGGTTTGCAAGACAGAAGGGTATAGTGAATGGATTTAACCTGGTTGCTAAACCTGAAAGGTGTGATGGGTATGTATGTATGCCTACTGTTTTCCTCCTGGCAGGGCTCAGTACTTCTAGCTCTTGCACAACAGGCAGAAAATTGCCAAGTGATACTTCCCCATCTCTGCATTTCCTTGCTAGGAACATTCATAATTTCTGTGCTACGTATCTATTAAAGCCTCAGGATCACCAGCAGCAAGAGTAGTTGGCAACCCTAGTTACAGATCTCTACAGTATCCTTGTTTACCATACTTTATCACAGCAGCAATGACAAAAAAAGAAAACAGAAGCACACCAAATTTCACCTTCACGAGAAACTTGTAACTGATTTTTGTTAAGCCTCCAATGTAATATTATTAAGAATACTATTTTAAAATGAAGCTAATTGTAGAGGAAAAAAATATCTCTCTCAAGTTCTACAAACAATACAGAGGTATGGGACTTGTTCAGTTCTATAAATACAAATAATATTCAATAGGCAAACATAATGTATTGCTTTGATTATACAGTTCTTGAGGACTTGTATATTAAAGTTGGCCCAACAGAAGCATCTTCTACTGGCTGACAAAATTATGTCAGCACACTGTTTCCCAGCATTTTTAGTTTCTTCCAGCTGTGCCCAGTCTGGCTTCAAATGTTTGGGGCCTATAACTCTGACAATTCCCAGACAACATGATCAATAGGCTGCCTGGGGATTCTGGGAGATATAGGACCAACACTTGTTTTAGAAATGCTGGTTTATTACCTTTTTTCCCTGCCTCCATTTTTATAACTATCCTCTGTCAGAATTTGAGATTGGTGGTCAAATACAAACCAATTGCCATTGGTCAATGAGCTATTTTTCTCCCTTATTTGATCAAGTAACTGTCAGTTTTTATAGAATACATGCATTTTCTCTGACATAGCTGGCTTTTGGGGAGGAGACAGAGCAGAAAGGCATAATATCCAGAGAAAAAAAGCAATATACTTGAGTTGAAGGAGGGCCCATAGCAAATTTCTGCCTCATGTCTTGATTGGGTTCCAGGTTGCAGAGAAAATACATGGGGATTAGGCACAAAGTCAGCAACAGAAAAAGGTCACTACTGACTTGTTCAAACATGTTCATTCTGTTCTCAAGCAGTTGTGTCTTGGCTATTGTTGACATAGCCTGGAACCCTAGAACATACCTAATACAGTAAAATGGACTGTAATTGTAAAAATATGCCACACTTTGCCACAAGGCAATCCTTTTGATTAAGAGGGTATATTTGGAAATTTGAGAGGATATTACCGGTACATTCACAAAATAACTGCAATTGTAGCTGTGGCCAGTAACCAACACCCATTTACAAAAAGAAAAAGTGGTGCCCTTGAGCCTTGTTGCTGCTTTGAGTCCCCTTTTCCTTCTGCCAGAATGACCCCTAGCATCCTGTTTACATTTTTTCTAAGGAGATGCTCTGGCTATATGGATCCAATAAAACTCATGTGGAATGAAACCTGTAAAGATTCAGATTGCAAATTTTATTTAGTTATGTCCATTAGTATATAAACAGTTCAGCAAAAATAGTGTTAAACACATATACCCTACTCAACTGAAACAGTACAATCCAAAGATCTTTGTCCAAAGGGAGATACGTAGATCTTGCATTCAACTGTATATTCATCCTATCTAGAGTCTCTACTGGATCCTTAAATGCTGAACGCTTCAATTACTCCTTTGCAGACCCACCCAATTCCATGCAACAGTACATTAACAACAATTAGGAAGTTAGAATTTGAAACTAGAAGTCATAATCCTTGTTCAAGAAGATAAAAGTCTGTAAATATCATCTAAGTAATAATTTTTTCACGGAAGTACTCCAGCTTTATATTCATGGTTTTCTTTGAATTCTGCCCTTACTAAGCTCAACCATAGTTCATGGAGATTACTTGAATACATTTCCAAATGCTAGGCCAATGCCATGTCTTTCAATTTTCTAAAACGCTTATGAGACCCATGTAGTCCACAAGGCATTATTATAAAGATGAAGCTAGGCTTTACTTTACACTATGCAAACTTCTCTTCCTGTCAGAAGTAGCTCAGGTTGAAGAAGACAGAATCTTAAAACATTCCCTTATTACTAATCTAGAGTAGTAGTTCTAAAAATGCATTTTTCCTCATTAAACACTTAAGGGCTAAAAGTTGCCATCTTGACTACATCATTGGAAACTAAGGCTTCTAATTCTGCACACATCTACCTGAGAATAAGTCTCATCGAACTTAGTGGAATTTGCTTCTCAATAAATGAAGAATTGTTCAGAAGCTCATCTGTACTGAGGCTACCATACCTGGGTTCCAGGAACAAAGACATATTTTGGCGCCATTTAGTGGCCACCTGGATGTTTGCAGTGCAGATCTGGTAGCACATCTTTCTCTTAACCCTGGATGCAGCCTTTAGTTTTGCATTTACGGTCTTGATCCTTCAATAATCACTGAGTTTAGTATGTCATACATCCCATTTTCTAACGAAGGCCAGTCTATTTGGGCAAGGTAATTTAAAATTGGTATCTTCAGCACTGGAAACCATCACATGAATACAGTTCTGTCTGAAAATGGGAAAGAAGTCCAAAGTTCAGAAATAAATTGATTAGCAGAGAAATGGGGGGGGGGGAGGGAAAGAAATACATAAGATGTTCACATTTTAGTAATGAGGACTCTTATTCCATTAAACAGACTCAACATGCTCTTCTTTTAGAGAAAAAGAAACAAGTGTTTAGAGAAACATCTATATTCACCTACATTATAGCCAATGTAGATCAGAAATAGCTGCAATGTTTGCCTTTTTTTCTCTTGTAGTAAAGTTACTATATAAAGGGCACAGCGACAATAGTATTACAATTACACTTCTGCAGTTTGCAACTGGATCACTGAATCAAATTCTTATCCCTCCTTAAAAGACTGTACTATATATGTAGGAAAAGTTAAAACAGTTTAACAAATGTAAGGATGCTTAATATTTTTAACTGTAGAACTGCTGTGTATCACTCTCAGCATTTCACAGAAATCCTCCAGCATTCTTGCCAAACTATTCTAAGGGAATGATGAAATAGCTATAAATTGTTTTGGATTGGCATTACTAAAGGCCGAATTGCTTCTGTATGGAAAACTCCTAGCACTCCTGTAAAAAGCCACCGTGCAGCTATTTTATCTTTTCTTTCCCTACACTTTTTTTTCTGTTAAGAAAAAAGTGGAAGCAGTAGTAAAATATGAGGATAGTTACAAATAGAAAATATCTGAGGGCATCATTAGATATGACTTTAAGTCTGAGTAGGAAGTAGCTTGAACATGCCAGTAATAAAATCAATTGCATTGCTAGGCACATTTCATTGCAACAGATTCCAGCTGCTACCTGCTGGAATAGCAAAATTTTGTACGAAGAGAAACTTATCATCATGCTGTGTGCACAAAACTCTGTGCACAGAACTTTGCCCTCAGTGCAGGAGGGAGCTTGACCCAGCGCTGGCATCAACCTGATTGGTAGCAGGAAGGTGGCAGTGTCAGTTTAGTTCTAGCACAGATCTGCAGCCATGTCTGCTAAAACTCTTGATCCTCTGAACTATTCTGAATGAGGCAAGGAGATCACCCAATCGAAGCCCCATACGGAAACACCTTCTCTAAAATATTAAAGTTTTGCTGAAATCTGGCCTTTATGAGTGACTATGATTTGAAATGTGGTACTTTCCCATTACACAGTATCATTATTCTGAGGGACCGAGAATGTTTAAACTGTAGTCCTATGAAATAGCCACAGCTTCAAGAAGACAATTTGCCTACCCCCTCCACAAAACATAACCTCCCCTCCAAAACAGGTGGGGCTTTCTCTTAAAAACTCATGAATTGGATTAGCAGAGCACACCACAGAAATTAACAGGGTTTCTTTTCCAACTAAGTACATGCAGAAGTTCAGCAAAAATCTTCCTGTAAGAGAATATACCAGGTGAGTCTTTTCCCCAAATTGCACCTAATCACAGCACAAATACCATGTGTCAGGATTTTCTTTTTTGGTCCAGTCTCCTTGACATTACTTTCATCTTATCCCCAGCCCACAAATGAGACAGGCTCAAATCATTCTTAGCTGTTCTGGACTTAAAATAGCATTTTCTACTTTATTCCAACACCATTCAAGGACAAACTCAAGGTGTGTAAAGTCTGTTGGGCTTATCTGGGAAGGGATAAAAGTGACTGCAGTGACTTGAAAGAGAAGCAGGATGGGATTAGCAAGAGAGCAAATTTCATGGGGTCACAACACAAAAACAGAAAAAAAGATGCTGCCAGGACATGTTTATGCCATGATTAGATACAAATGGAGAAAGGCCTGTAGCCTGCAATTCTATTACTATTAATTATGTGCATCTTATTTCCTATACAAAAAGGAAAAAATAAGCAGAAGTAATATGAAAACAAAGGAAGAAAAGAAGCAAACGTGTTGTGTATAAATCATTCAGACCCTTTTTTAACATAGGATTAATCCCTGACCACACGAAATAAACTCGGTTACTCCACCTCCCCACGTGTTGGTCCGCAACTCCCAAAACTCTCCCGGGGCCACGTCTTCAGGATTCTCCCCTAGGTATAACTCAAGTTTAAAATTCTTGGATTTGAAGGGTTTTCCCTAAATAAACGTCGAAGCGGCTGAGCTCAAGGCATCAAAGAGGCTCGTAACGCTGGAAAGACATTTGTTATGGCAGAAATTTAGGTGAAGACTCGGGGGAGGGGAGGACAAGAGATTCGGCACCGCTCTCCCCGTGCCCCAGGCAGATCTCTGCAAAACTGCCAGGCTGCAGGAAATGCCGCTTCCCCGCGCCTTCCTCCCTCTGCGCTCCCGGTCCATCCTTCCTCCTCGGTGTGCGTGGCAGTCACCCTTCCCACCCCCGCGTCAAGGAACTCGGGAGGCGGCGCTCGCTGCTGGGCAGGGCGGAGATGAAGCAAGTCTGAGTCCTGCGCCTTCCCTCCCGTCTCTCCCTGCCTAGGATTGAATGGAGAAGCACGCCCTTCTCCCAGCTCCAACAGCCGCCGCTTTTCGCATCGCGCAGGCTCCGAGTGCGCCTTGGTGAAGCCTCCGCGTGGCTCCATCTCGCTCCGACGGCTTCAGGCAACAAGCGGGTCGAGCCGCCGCGCGCAGCCCAGCATGTCGTCCTCTTCGGCCAAGCAAAGGAGCGGCAAGAACAGCGGCCACCCCGCTTCCTCCGAAAAGGGGGCCCACTCCAGCCATCCCGATGACGTGGCAAAGAAGCCGCCGCCGCCGCCGCCGGCACACGCCAAAGGCGGCAAAGGGGGCTCGCCGCCTTCTGGCGGGGGCAAAGCTCCCTCGTCCTGCAGCTTCGGCGCCATCCTGAACTTTCTCTTGTCCGTGACTTTCCTGGCAGCGGCTGCGCTCTCGGGCTATTACGTCCACCACCTTCTGGGAGAAGTCAGCCAGCTCAGCCTGAGGCAGGAGGGCTTCGCCAAGCAGCGGGAAGAGCTGGCCCGCTCCTTGGAAGGGGCCGTGCAAAAGGTAGGCGGGGAGGACAATAGAGAAATACCCATTCCTTGCCTGCGGGGGGGGGGCAGCCCTTTCAGGCCCACCGGAGCGTGTGAGGGGGGAGCCGGAAGCTGGCCAAAATGAACCTCCGTCTTGGATTTAATTGCTCGAAGGCGCGCGGCGGTGTTTCGCCCTGCCCGAAGCAGCCGCGTTTAAGAGGAAGGCTCTCGGTCTCCGCGCGCGCCGCACTCGGACGCCGTCTTCCCTCGGAGGGAGCCGGGGAAGGCTGCTTCCGGCCAGTCTTCATTGGACCGAGGAGAGCGACGGAGCTTGCTTCTGCCCGTGTAAAACGCAGCCCTCCTCCCGAGGAGCGTTTTTGTAAGCCCCATTTTAGCACGCGCCTCGAGGAATTTGCAGCAGGACGCTGCAGAGAATAGCCAGGCAATAACGTTGAAATCCTCGGGGAGAGAAAAGGACTTGTTAAGGAACAGCAGCTGGGTGTTTCCTGACAACTTGGAATGTCTTTGTAGTCTTCTCCAGCCAGTATAGCCGGGGGGTGAGGGATGGTGGGGCTTCATCGCCCCACGTAGGTGGAGGTCGCTGGATTTCCTGGTTTTTCCTGTTTGCGGTAGGAAATAGGATAGTGAAAAATTATGCAAGTTTTCTCAGAACGAGCCCCATTGTGTTTGGTGGTATTTACTCTTTGGGAAGTGCCCTCTGGGTTGCAGCCAAAGAAGCCTTGTGCACTTAAAGCCCAAGCGGCCTAAGTTTTTGTGAGCCATAGTACATACTTGACAACGTGAAATTTGACTACAAAAGCTAACGCTGCAGTGTTTGTAATAAGTACTCTCCCTTGGGTGAGGATGCACTAATAAGGCAATTGAATGCTGATTCTGCTTTTCCCAAAATGGTGCCCTTGGGAGTTAGTGGACCAACTCCCATAATCCTTAGCTTTATTGAGTGAGGATTATGGGAATTGAAATTCAGGATCCCAGGAATGTACCATTTTGTGGAAACTGGATTAGATTATGAATGCATTCTTTTTTAAATACATGGATATTTAAATTAAGTACCTGTTTGATTTTTTTTTTTTTAAAGGAGCAGAAAGCTCCAAGATTCCTACAAAGAAATTGCAGGTTGTGCAGCAAAGCTATAGAGGAAGTTTGTGGGCTACAGATTGCTCCATTCAGTAAAGTTTCATCTTTAAACAATCTAAATCAGTGGTTCTTTTGAAGTGCTTTAATGGCATTAGTATTTCCAACTAATCAGCTGGGTGTACAGTAATTGGTTTCTCAGCTTCTACTCAAGGGCCACTGGGAATTGTAGTCTTGGGATGAGGAGGGGATGGCTTCCCCATATAGTTCAGGACAATATTTTATAGTATTTAGAGTCATAGAATCTAGTGGATATGTTGCAATCTGTTAGTTTGCAATTGTGAGAGCTAGAAAATCCAGATTCCTAGGGTTTTGCAAACTGTTCCATAGAACCTTAGGGTTCCATAAGAATCTGATGGGGTTCTGTGAGAGCAAACATTTTTAAAAAGTTCACTTGAAGATAGCCAGTTTTCTATCACTGATCATTATTGATCAGGAGTTCCAGGATTTTTTTTAACTAACAGTTTCCATGATTTGAACACTCTAAGCTCTGTTGAATGCAGTGTTTCTCAACCTCAGCAAATTTAAGACGTATGGACTTCAACTCCCAGAATTCCCTGGCCAGTCCATACAGTACATTTTAAATCTGCCGAGGTTGAGAAACACTGGTCTAGTGAATTTATGGAAGAGGCAGATTTGAAGCAGGGTGGTCTGTGGTTAATCTGTGGCTCAGTACATACAATGTGAGCTTGGCCTTAGAGTTAAAGAATTCTGTGTCCAGATTTGTGGCATATGTACTAAATCCAGTGCAGCTCACATTTTGGTTAATTCCATACTTTCTTCATTTCAGCAATCCAATATAGGACAGGGAAAGAGAATCATTCCATTTATATTATTGTTAAGCAGGAGTCAAAGATTCACATATGTCTTCTGCAAATCATATGCCAGTAAAGGAAAACTCACATTTGTTACATAGCTTAAACCATTGCTACACTTCTTTTCCATTTATTATTCCATTTATTTGTTTATAGAATTTATAAGGCTGCTGCTTTCAACTTAGTGACTCTGGGCAGCTAACAATACATAAAACATAAAGCAAAATAAAATAACAAAAATACAATGTGGCTAAGACTCCCTAACCCAACCCAACCCAACCCAACCACATTGTAAAGCATAGATATCAGGCTCAGCTGAGATCATAATGTCAGTGCCTGGGAAAAAACAAGTCTTCAAAGCCTTCTGGAAGATCAGCAGAATCAGGGCCACCCATATCTCATGGGTGTTCCTAGGACAGGGGCCACAAAAGAGAAGACATGCCTCTTGTATCCACTGTTCAACAAATGACGCTGTTTAACAGAGGAGACCCAGAGCATGCCTATCCTGCAAGATCTCATGGGATGGGCAAAAACAACCTGGTCTTGTGCCATACATCAGGGATGGGATAGGAGTGCAAGATTTCCTGGCCCTGCAAGTAAGATCCGGGGGGGGGGGGATTTAAGAAGCAGTTCCTCTGCTTCAGTCATGTCTTGTACCTTGTTTTAAGATAGATAAAGCAAATGTAAGGTTTTTCAGTGGCACATAGAATTACCAAGGTATTTCATTCTGGTTGTACTTCTATTGTTGAAATTGCCCTTTGGGTAAGATTCTAAAGGTGTTTAGCTGCATGGTTAAAGGGAATGAATGAATCTCTCTCCTCTCTCTTTCTCTCTCTAATTTACCACAGCTTGACTGTAGATATGACACAAATTTTCTATACTGGTTTATATTGGTTTATATTGACTGTGAAAGTGAATATTTCCTGTATTTACGTCCTACAAACCAACATGTTTATAATTGATATTAGCCATAATGTTGTTGAACTAATGGCTTATTTGAAGCCAGACATTCTAAGCATTAAAAGAGAGAAATCTATAGCATATCTCATTGTTCCTTAGTAAAGGAAAAACACTGGCCACAATACTATTGCATAAGCCGTCTTGGTTGTTGGATGGATAGAAAATCTACATATAAATTGAGTAATAAAATAAAACACTAATATTTTCATTGTACTGTGACATATGCCCTACATGCATATTCCATGTGAATCTGCAGCACAGAATCTAGTCATTGATACAAAATTGGATTATGAACATTTTAGACTCCATTTAAAATATTGCAAATTTCTGATTCTTGTATTGCCCTTTATTTCCATCAAAATCTTTGATGATGGAACCTGATTTAATCAGATCACTAAACCAAGATTCCTAGTTACATAATAAGTGTGGCTGTATATGTATTTAACTTGTTATATTTATTTTCTCCCTTTGGTACAAAATAATGTAAAGCTAGTAAGAATAAGAATAAACATTCAGAATGCCACAGGTAGAAACCTAGTAAAGCATTTAATCAGATCACTAAACCAAGCTTCCTAGTTACATAATAAGTGTGGCTGTATATGTATTTAACTTAAGTCATATTTATTTTGCTGTCTTTATTTTGATCTACCATGTTGTTCGATTCTTCTGCTCTTAGTTACAGATCTAGTGTGGAACATGATTATTTTGCTATGCCAGCCTTAATTTATTTCTATGTTTGCATTTCTTTTTAGATGCATTCTTTACAGTCTGCTTTTGGTGGTTTTGAACTGACACTGAAAAATACTCAGCAAAAACAAGAAGTCACTGAGAAGGTTGTTAGGCAAGGGGAGAGTGAGGTCAATCGCATTAGTGAAGTTCTCCAGAAATTACAAAATGAAATTCTTAAAGATTTGTCTGATGGTATCCATGTTGTAAAAGATGCCAGAGAAAGAGATTTCACATCACTAGAAAACACTGTGGAAGAAAGGCTGACAGAGCTAACAAGATCTATAAATGATAATATCGCTGAATTCACACATATCCAGAAGCAGAGCCAAAATGAAATCAATGAAGTTAAAGCAAAGGTGGCTTCACTTGGTGAAACAGAAACATACAAACATGACCTTCAGGTTTTGAAAGACATTGTTGATGAAATGCAGGGATCCTTGAAAGCCAAAGAGAAGACTATAGAGTCTTTGCAAAGTACCATAGATTTGATGGAATCTGATGTACTGTCTGAAGTTAAAGCACTTGTCAACCTCAAACAGGAACATGAGAAGTTTAAAGAAGTAGCTGATACAGAGCACCTTTCATTACAGACTTTAGAAGAGAAAGTTCTTAAAGCAGAAGAATCCCTTTCTCATCTTCCAATGGAGCTCAAGAGACTCAGTGATGACTTGGTGCACATCAAGTCTTCTGTTGGTATACAAGATGGCTATGCATTCTCCAAAGATGACATAGAAAGTCTGCAGAAGAGCAGTGAAGAATTTGAATCCAGGCTCAGGTCCATAGAAGAGAATGTTCAAACTCTGATATCACAATCTGCACAGAACATAGAAGGAACAGAACCTTTTATTTTCAAATATGACAGTAAGCTAGCTGCATTAGAAGAAGGTCTAGGTTCTGTCCAGGGTGCTATAGAAAATGATGTACGCTCATTGACTGATACTGTAAGGAGTCTTGGCGAAGCACAGCTCTCAATCTACAGTGATGTTGATGAACTAAGGAGAAGCCTGAGCGATCTGCCAAATAATGCTGATGCACTTGATCATATCCAGAAACAAGTTCTTGCTTTGCTGGACCAAGAAAAGTCTTCAGTGAATGTAGGGCAATCTGGAGATAACCAGGGAGAACTCTCTTCTGTTAAAGGCTCTATTGATGAAGTGCGATCTTCTCTGGGTCAGGTGGAGTCTGACATAAAAATGCTTAGGACAGCAGTTGACAGTTTAGTTGCTTACTCAGTGAAAATTGAAACCAACGAGAACGATGTGCAGACAATGAAGGATTCCTTAGATGACATAAGGAATGACTTGGATAGGTTGTTTGTTAAAATGGAAAATATAAATGAGAAGATTTGAGCATCGAGTACTGAGCATGTTTTAACTTTGAACTACCAAAAAGAAAATGTTTTCCTAGTCCAAAGGAGCTTTGTTGTTCTATTGTTGTTGGGGAAGTTGGTGGAATTGAAATGGAGCTATTGATGTCTCTGGGAAAAACGTTAACACAATCCAATTAGGTAGGCCTATTTTTTTTTTACTATTTTAATTGCTAGGACAAATTAATTTGTTTCTGCAGCTTAACCTATAGTGCACTGGGTGGGGGTGTGGACCCAAAAAGCAAATTACGATGGCCATTGTCCTCATTAATCTAACAAACATGGGGGCCCCATCATGCACAAGGCTGTCCCACTCCTTTGAACAAAGAAAACACATGTACACACGCACACACATGCATTATATTGCATGTATCAATCTTCTACCATTGAAATAAAGCAGATAATTCATAGAAGGGGTCTGTGTACTAATTGGAATATGCAAAGGGATGTAATCATATATAATATATACAGTATTCATATGAAAATTACTGTATGGAATAATTGCATTCGAGATTGGGTTGTTCCATAATCTACAATGAGACTGTGAAGCTCATCAGTGTGGCCATTCCACAGCAAAACCAAAGGTGCTTTTGATGTGTCCATGGACAATAAACTTTGGCAGTATTGGATAGAACTTTGCCATTAGCGCCTTCCCTTGGGACAGTTTACTGTGATGTCAACTGAATTTGTATTCACCTTTGCTGCCCTAATTCATTGGTGCAGAGATGTATAAGGATCATGACAGGGAAATGAAAACAGCTAAAGAAAAAGTAATCAAAAGATGAACATGCCCCCCCCAGAAGATAGGGCAACAAAAACAGAATTGTTTATTGTAATTCTTTTTAACGTCTTCCATGTGACATAGCAAGATGCAACATAGAAATACAATGACGTCCAGTCTTGAGTGCCTTACTGCCTTCCTAGTATTGACTTGCATGAAACAAAATTAGACTTTGGATTGATTATAAAAAAGTCCACAAATAAATAAAAACTATCTTTGGATTTGAGGAATTCTTCAAAGAAGAGATATTCATAATATTGTTCACTTTACAGATCCACTGAGTTTTACAGTTGGGTACATTCTTGTTTATCTTAGAAAATATTTTCATGTTGGTCTTTCTGTTGATTTCTGCTTAATTGTCAAGAAAGATAACTAAACAGAAGAAGACTATGAAGAATGCTATCAGTTATCTATATATTCAGGTATCCAAATAAAAAATACATCAGTAGTAGAGGTGACACAGGAAATCCTCAGGAATAGAAGCAGACAAGGTGTGCAGTAGCCATTTATAATACAAGCAGTGTATTCAGAAACTGCTTCCCTAGAAATACAATGCCTTAAAAAACAAGAACTATGCCTTGTATTGAAATCAGTCATTATTTTTCTGGAGTGCTTTTATCTTGTGAGTCTTGAACGACTGTGTAGTTGGCTGTGAAATAACTTTCTCGATATGTGTAATGTTGAATAAATACTTACTCTGGTTGCAGTCAACAAGTCATTTTTAGTTTTGAGGTAGATTTGATAAGGGATAAAACACATAATGAGTTGTGTTATTAGTCTCTTTGAGTCCTTAGTTTGTTTACTAAATAGCTGCTACTATTGAGACTGTCATGGGCTCAGTTAAGATTCAAGCATCTATTCCTACTCCCCATTTGCTCTTGGATGTTATTTCTCTGCAAAGTTGCATTACATCTAGCTAAACCCAAAATAGTAACATTTTTATAATCCAAGGATAGGTTGCATTAATCTTTTTTGTAGATATATTATTCTGAGAAAAGAGTTTTTATGTATACACCTGTGGTTGTGGGAGGACTAGTTAGCTAGTAAAAGGGGAAATGAAATATAGGAAATTAATCCAAGGCAGTTCATACATTGAGCTAAATCATGACATATTTTTTAAACTTTGATTTTTTATATTTGGTGATCCCATTGTATATTTAAACCATAGTTAAATGGCTCAGTGTTATGTGTGAATTAGGCCACCTTGGCTTGTTTAAAAAGTGGTTATAATAAACCATGGCTTAATGAGAAATGTGAATTCAGATGTTTAGCTATGGATACCAGCCACTCACAAAACAGTTTTAACCTAGCTAATGAGGGTTCATTGTACTGCATTCTGCATACTTCCAGTATTTAAAATACACTTCTTTTCTTTCATGGACATCTTGTAGTAAGCCATGGCCACATATGTAATTCTTGGCTGGTGAGGAGACAAGACCAACCTTGGATTCTCTTTTTGCCTCTGAAAGTTTTTATTGCATATCACCCAAAGGAAGAAAAGCTATAATTGATAATCCACTTGTGGGAGAACCCACCCTAGATACTTTCATAATAAGTGTGGGTTGAAAGAACATGGGAAGAGCTGCATTGTCTGTCCACCCAGCTGTATTGCCCCATGCTTCCTTGGTATCATGGCTACTGAGTGCATAAGCCGTTTCAGCAGTTTCTTTCAAAGGATGGGCTGGGGCAATTGTCCTACAGGAGCCAGGCAGCAGAATCAAGCTATTTTGGTTCCCTGCACTTCTGTGTATGTTTAACCCATGAGTCATTCCAACCTGCTTCCTCCTGAATCTGCATTATTTATTTATTTAAGCATTTTAAAATAATGTATTTATTAAAAGTTTACACTGCTCACCTCCCAGCAACTATCAAAATATATGCTGATACACCAAGTCTCTGGGGTTAATACTTAAAATTGAAAGCTTATCCATACCCAGATCTCCACATATATATTTTGATAGTTTTCTTGAGTGGAGATTTGAGTGTGGGTAATCATTCTGTTTTAAATAGTACTCACAGAGACTAGGTGTATCAACATCCACAAAAATATAATTCTTCTGATCCCCTTGTTTAGACACTTGTGTTAAAATTCCTAGTCTTTTGTTCAGCCCTGTGGTATGGTTGGTTGATGGAGTCACCTGTCCATGTTTGTTCCCATTAACCCATCTTATTCATTTTTCTTGAGTGGGCAAATACATGGGGCAAAAAAGTATTTAGTCAGCCACCAATTGTGCAAGTTCTCCCACTTAAAAAGATGAGAGAGGCCTGTAATTTTCATCATAGGTATACCTCAACTATGAGAGACAAAATGGGGGAAAAATCCAGAAAATCACATTGTCTGATTTTTAAAGAATTTATTTGCAAATCATGGTGGAAAATAAGTATTTGGTCACCTACAAACAAGATGTCTGGCTCTCACAGACCTGTAACTACTTCTTTAAGAGGCTCCTCTGTCCTCCACTTGTTACCTGTAGTAATGGCACCTGTTTGACCTTGTTATCAGTATAAAAGACACCTGTCCACAACCTCAAACAGTCACACTCCAAACTCCACTATGGCCAAGACTAAAGAGCTGTTGAAGGACACCAGAAACAAAATTGTAGACCTGCACCAGGCCTGGAATACTGAATCTGCAATAGGCAAGTAGCTTGGTGTGAAGAAATCAACTGTGGGAGCAATAATTAGAAAATGGAAGACATACAAGACCACTGATAATCTCCCTTGATCTGGGGCTCCACGCAAGATCTCACCCTGTGGGGTCAAAATGATCACAAGAATGGTGAGCAAAAATCCCAGAACCACATGGGGGGACCTAGTGAATGACCTGCAGAGAGCTGGGACCAAAGTAACAAAGGCTACCATCAGTAACACACTACGCCACCAGGGACTTGAATCCTGCAGTGCCAGATGTGTCCCCCTGCTTAAGCCAGTACACGTCCGGGCCCGTCTGAAGTTTGCTAGAGAGCATTTGGATGATCCAGAAGAGGATTGGGAGAATGTCATATGGTCAGATGAAACCAAAGTAGAACGTTTTGGTCTAAACTCAACTCGTGTTTGGAGGAGAGAGAATGCTGAGTTGCATCCAAAGAACACCATACCTACTGTGAAGCATGGGGGTGGAAACATCATGCTTTGGGGCTGTTTTTCTGCAAAGGGACCAGGACGACTGATCCATGTAAAGGAAAGAATGAATGGGGCCATGTATCGTGAGATTTTGAGTGAACACTTCCTTCCATCAGCAAGGGCATTGAAGATGAAACGTGACTGGGTCTTTCAGCATGACAATGATCCCAAACACACCGCCTGGGCAACGAAGGAGTGGCTTCGTAAGAAGCATTTCAAGGTCCTGGAGTGGGCTAGCCAGTCTCCAGATCTCAACCCCATGGAAAACCTTTGGAGGGAGTTGAAAGTCCGTGTTGCCCAGCGACAGCCCCAAAACATCACTGCTCTAGAGGAGATCTGCATGGAGGAATGGGCCAAAATACCAGCAACAGTGTGTGAAAACCTTGTGAAGACTTACAGAAAACGTTTGACCTCTGTCATTGCCAACAAAGGATATATAACAAAGTATTGAGATGAACTTTTGATATTGACCAAATACTTATTTTCCACCATGATTTGGAAATAAATTCTTTAAAAATCAGACAATGTGATTTTCTGGATTTTTTCCCCCATTTTGTCTCTCATAGTTGAGGTATACCTATGATGAAAATTACAGGCCTCTCTCATCTTTTTAAGTGGGAGAACGTGCACAATCGGTGGCTGACTAAATACTTTTTTGCCCCACTGTACACTTTCTCCTGCTACTGTTTGGCATTGGAGATGAAGACAGGATGCTCATATTTAACTGAAGGATATCATTCTAGGAGTAAAATGCAAATTTGCCTGAATCCATCATCTGAGTTTTAAAAATCCTTCTGACTACTAAAGTTTCACTTGTTATATTTTGCCTTTTTTTTAGGAATTCAAAACATGGGGATTTCCATTTTATTCCTACATCTACAACCCTGTGAGATAGGCTGGGCTGAAACAGTGACACGTTCTAAGTCACCCAGTGAACTTCCATGGTTAAGGGTTGACTTGACCTGGGTTTCCAAAGTCTATGCCAATGCCTTAACCATTACACAAACTGATTTGTTTGGCAAATATGAGCAGTAACATTTCAAAATGGGAAAGGAAAATAATAGTACCTTCCTACAAGATATCCATAGGGTGGGGAAGAGGGGGCAGGGGATCCATGATTTAGGAGGGTGGCTGAAACCAGATCCTTTTTTACATAGAACATGGTTGCCACTAAATGTTTTTTATTGTCCCTCATGGATACCCCTGCCCTCTGGAAGCAATGGTTATTACACATAGAAAACAACAGAGAAATCTAAAAACAAACAGCAATCACTATTTAGGGCCCTCTGTTCTTTCAACTTTTTTGTTTTGTTTTGCTGAGTTTGTAGACTATTTTAAAAATTAGCCTACTGCTGGAAGCAAGTCCTATTGATGAACCCTTGCATATGGCTAGAGCACATGTGGCTGAGCATTGGCTACTTGAGTTGTGCGCTGTTCATATCGCACAGTGGGAGAATATTACAGAAGACTCTTGTCTCGGCTACTTGAGTGCCACTTGGAAACTGTTAGTAATACGAAAAAAAGCTAAAGGACAATAGAAACAAAGGAGAGAAGAAACTGCAACTGTAAAGGTGAGATTGCATACTGTAGTAAGCAATAATACAGCTTGATTGGTTCTGGGTGAGTGTATTGTGTAGACTTGGCTATTGGTCATAAGCCATAGTTTATGTCTTAGCAATGTGCGAGCTCAGCCAATTGCAGTTTGTTTGGTAAACTGGTTCAGTACAATGTGAACAACGTGGAACTGCTTTTCTTAAAATGGTAAAGGCTACAGTCTTAACATAAGCTTACTTGGTTCTCAGCCTCACTGAACTCACTGGCATTACTCTTGAGTAGAGATGCATAGGATGGTGCTTTTAATAAAATTCCTCAGTCAAGAATGAGACAGAACATGGAGGCATGTGGATTTAAAATTGTAGAGTTGGAAGAGACTACTTAAGGTATCAAGTCCAACTCCTTGCAAGAATCCAGATAAAGCATAGTTGACAGACCAATGTCTGGTCTTGGACTGAACACATCCTGTAAATACATTCTGGGTAATTGGTTCTTTCTGTGAGCTTCCAGAGAAGTAACTTAATACTGGAACAGGTGGATGCTGCCATCTAGTGACAATGTTTGTAATACCACTTAGAATTGCTTTGTAAAAACAAGGTTCAGGGCTGGGTCCTCAGCATTCCATAAAGAACACGGCTTTCCTGTCAAGCTTAAACCAGATTTATGGTCATGTTTAAACTGAGGAGGACAAAACCCTGACCGGAGCTGAGGAGCTTGGAAAAATCATATTTGAACAGACTGAGAGTGAAGATATTTTTATGTTCTATAACACACCTTTTTAAGTGCAGGGAAGAAAACTGAACGGTATTCTACATGTGTCTAACCTCATTTTTATATATTTACAATTGATAAATTGGTATATAAATACTATGCTGTACAGATCTATTATATTTTCAGTTGATTTTTGACACAAAATTCACTTTTGCCAGATACTTGAGTGGGCACTTTTGCTGAACAATCCATTGCAATTTCAAGATCCCTCGTCATACTCACTGCCAACTCAGTCTCTACTGGTATATATATATGGAGCCTGGATTTATGTTTGCTTCACACTTGCTGCTACTGAATTGTGTTTGCCGTCTGAAAGTCGTGTTGGAAGAAAAAGTTATCTTACCAAGTCCATTTCTGAGCCGGGAGTAAAGACACTGACGAATTGCATGAAGTTAGGAGATTTATTCTTCACCCAAGTGCAGAAGCAATGACAGCAAGCAGTTAGGTGGGCGGCCGCCCTGGGCCCCCTCCCCACAGTCCATTATATACCTTCCGTTACATTCACTTTCTGATCCAATCAAAGCCAGTTACCTCGATCCATACTCCTCCCCTTACCCAGGACCCCTTTCTCTGATGCTGAATAAGGTTCTTCCTTTCTGTATGTAAACTAATTTCTATCACCTTGATTGTTAACAGCCATATGTAAAGTATCCTTTATCACTCTGCTTGTTCACCGGGCGCTGTCCTGATCTACATCCCTAAGAAACAAGGTCAGGACCGCTTATCTCTCTTTGTGAAGGGTCATCTGAACAGGAAAGAACTATCAAGTCAAGATAGTTTATCTGCTCACATGAAGTGTCTTCTTTCCAGTCAGGAAGAAGCAAACCATGAGAGCAATTATCATATCCTTGAGATATTGAGAAGTGTTGAAGGTTACACCCTTAAGAATGCAACCTTTTGATAATTTTAATAAGGTCAATTACTGTGAGGTCAACCATACATACAGGAAAGGGAATATTGGCATATTGCTGGGCCTGTTTTTACTTCATGTTACACAAGCAGGTAAAGGCAAGTGTTTAAAACATCTAAATGTCCAAATATCCAAAATGTCTACAAAATATCTAAAATGTGTGTGTGTGTGTGTGTGTGCGTGCGCCTATAATGCCTATATGTCCCAACCTTCTAACAGTCGGTTCATCCAGTTTGGACACATCCTTTTGAACCCCTAGTTGGCAATTGATTTTCAATGTTACCAGCCTAAATAATTTGAGGTCAGACTCAGCTCTCTCTCTGCCCACCTCCTTTAAGTCATTTATGAACAATTGAACTGTAGAACCCAGATAACACAAGGTAGGGAAAGAAGGCAGAGCAAGTTTTCTGCAATTCTTTCCAACCCTTGTGGTAGCAATGGGCATATGAAGTATCTGTATTTGCATTGCCTTTTGCATACAGGTAGTCCTCATTTAGTGACTATTCACAGTTATGACGGTGATGAAAAAGTAACTTTTTGGCTATTGGCCTTAGAAGGACACAATCTGAGATTTGGGTGGCCTGGATATTTGTGGTACGACAAACCTAAGGTTAATGTAGATTTTAAGAATAATTATGTTAGACGTGCCATTCTGAGAATATGGAATAAATACAAATCTAGGTTGTGCTGGAAAACACCTTTGTGGCTCCCAGCACAAGAAGCATTTTATAGATGAGAAATGATAAATAAACATAAATGGTTAACTTATGTGATATACTAGATTTTTTTCAAGGGGAATATAAAATCAAGAGAAGATCTGATAACAGAAGGATATACTTGCCAATGGTTTTCTTACATACAATTATCAGAAAGGTTTAAAGTAGATAAAAGATATTATGGTTTTGAACAACGTAAGACTGAGTCTTACAATATAAGAGGTAATTTTGTAATCATACTTGTATTTGCTACAAAGAAAATCAGAAGCTTCTTCCTTCTATTTCTTTTTATCTTTTCTTTTTGCACTTTTGTCTTCTCTCTCTCTTTTCTTTTTTTTCTTTCTTTACTTTATATTAGTTTTTTTAGTTTTTATCTTCTTTTTAAAACTTTTAATAAAATTTATATGAAAAAAAAAATAACGAGGACCAATCCTCTCATTTATTAACTTTGAGGTCTGTAAAGCCAAGGAAAGCTGAAGTAAGAGCATAAGCACAGCTGTGGTTTCACTTAGTGACCGCTTCGCTTAACGACCAAGCAATTGTGGTTGCTACACAAGGACTACCTGTAACGAAGTAGTGTGTCAGGTCTGTGTGTGTGTGTGTGTGTGTTTAAGCTCTCCTCTTGTGTGTCTCTGCAATTGTGTACATGTGTGACCTGGGAAGACTTGCTCTGGTCAAGTGACTAAGATGGAGGCAGGTTTAGAATGAAACAACTCTATTTGCTCTATTTGGAATCACTGCCCGAATGCCTCTCCTGTACAGATGCATTAGGAGGTGCTTTCCTGGAATGTTTTTCTCCACTCTCCCTGGCTTGATCTGGACCACTTTTAATTCAATCTTTGTTGTTCTGGCTTTTCCCCCATACATCAAATTTGACCCTGTTCTGTTTAGGTTTCAGAGTGCTATCCTGCTGATGGACAGGTAGACATACAGAGCCTTGAGTCTTTTTGCATAATTTCTTTCCAACATTCTGTTGGGATGGAAAGAATAATAAAGAAGCACAAGCATGTAGAGTTTGTCTTCTTAAATTATTTCCAGCCCCTTTATCTGCTCTGCCATAGGGTTTGTCTGTATTTTCTTCTGTGTAACAAGCATGTGTGTTACATCTATGTATATGCATTTGTGTATGTGCGCTTTTTGTCCAGTACAATCTCAAGGCTTGAAGGGAACAGCTAAATTTCTGATTACTTGAAAAGGCCTAGAATTAAGCTCTGGAACACACACACACACACACACACACACACACACACAGGGTTTGATTTCTGGCACTGTTGTAGGCAGATGTTTTTCTGTATATATACAGATGTATATACATCCACAACCAATCTAGCCATCTAGTCATGTCTGTGAGCTTCTGATGTAAATAAGTTCCTGAATATGCAGTTAAATATTTGGAGGTTGAGATCTCTTGTCAACCTCGTGGGAATCTTAGGTCATCCAATGAAACCGAAAGAGCAAAGATTCAAAAAGTACATGTCCACTTAGCTCATAGTGAACCCATGAAAATGATTCCCACAAGATCTGATGATAGATTCAAAAGTAGGCTGAGAAATTCATGGATGAGAAGAAATTGATGGAGAATAACATTTTTCGTGGCTACTAGTCATGACAGCTATATATTATTTCCAGTATCAGAGGCAGTATCCCTCTCAACAGTAGTGGTTGGAGAACACAACAAGATGCTCATGTTCAGTTTGTGTCCCACTGGCACTGGCCACTGTGAGAACCTAATATTGAATAAGCAAGTCCAACATAACTCTTCTTATGTTGTTATATTTTTGGATTCTGCCTCATGGCCCAACATCCTAAAATAGAGCAACTAGTTCTTTTCTTCCCATTTATCACCTGCTCAAAATCAATGGGTCCTGCTGCAAAAGAAATAGAAGCAGGGATAGGTTGAGGTAATCAATTCCAAGTATGGGAGATGTAACTTCTTCCCTGATGTCAGTTCTATCCACCAGATTTTGTATGCTATAATCATGCCAAGATGTAAAGTGGAAACCTTTGTAATCTTTTACTGCCACACAGTAAAAGATTTACTTAAAAAATGACATACCTCACCTTTATATATTGATAGGACTGAAAGTATGCATTTTTCTAGCAAGATTCCTGGTCTATCAGCTGCATCTCAAAGAGACAGTGGAAACATCCATATCATGCATTGCATCCAGTACCCTGCTCCTCCAAGTAGAAGCATCTCCAACAGATGGCCATCTAGCTTCTGTTTCTCTAGGTCAGTGCTGGCTGGGGAATTCTGGGAGTTGAAGTCCACCCATCTTAAAGTGGCCAAGTTTAGACAACACTGCTCTAGGTGTTTCCCCTTTCAAAGCATTCTTACCATCAGGATTTCTTTTCCTAAGATTCAGTTAGAATCAGTCTTTTTGCCTCTCTGGCCTCTGGAACATGTCGGAGTGTGAATGCAGCATCTCTTTAAAACAGCTTTTCAGGTGCTGAACTTTGTGGCACCTCACGCTAGCATGATGAGGAAGCATTGATGAACCACCTTTGAATTCAGTGTTTGAGCCAGTGGTATATCCACTTAACAGCCTTGCCATCCAACCCAAACCTGAGCACACACGTACTCAGTCACACACCAGGTGCTTTCACATGTGCATGTACACATACATATGTTTTTAATTTATTTGATTTAGGTAGCACCAAACTCTGGAACACACACACACACACAGGCACACCATGTTTTGCTCACTTGATCATTGCTCCTTCTCCCTCACTTGTTCCCTCACTGATCAACTAGTTGGCAAGAATTTCAATGGAGAAACATCAATTTGGCTGGCTGACAAATCTGGATAGAATTTTGATAATTCTTGTGGCCAATGGTTACATACATCCCACAGGCTATGAGTTGCTTGCCCATCCTCTGATCCAGTATTTCTCAACTTTGGCAACTTCAAGATGGGTGGACTTCAACTCCCAGAATTCCCCAGCCAGCCATGCTGGCTGTGGACTTCTGGGAGTTGAGGTCCACCCATCTTGAAGTTGCCAAAGTTGAGAAACACTGCTCTGATCCATTCTTCTGGATCCAACTTAAGCCTTCCTCTGCTCATACTTCTTTAATTATAATGGCACCCCCAACTCCAGTACTAGAGAGAGGAATCAACCAATGCAGAATAATTCTGAGATCTGCAGAATCCATATTGCATCAAAGAGCTGTAATGAAGGAACCTTACCCACAAAACGCTATGGCAGAAAATGTTGAGTGACTGAGAGGGAAAGATAACCCAACAGCCAGATGGTGAGAGGAATGGAATGGAAAGGCTAAGAAAGGATGGGGAAACCCACAGACATAGATTAATAAGAAAAGGATGGAGACAGCTCATTGTCTAGATATGTTATTTCTTGGTTCACAATGAGAATCCTTTTATAACAGAGAAATGAAACATTTTAAGGCAACTGAGATTGAGCACCAGTGTTTCTATCCCTCCTCAAGAACACTCATTATCTTTCCAAAAAAGGTGAATGAAGATTGAGCGTATCAGGTGAATATAGAAGGCAAACTGACTGACTGTTGGGGAATAAAGAGGTTGGAATACTGAACTGAAGTACTCCATTCTGTACAACTTTGGTGGAAGGTCTCTGATCTTCTTTTCCGACTTATCTATCTGCCCAGGTGCTGTACAGGAAAGCCACCTGCAGAGGTCTTCAGGCACCCCACTGATGTCTGATTTTCAAGAAAATAAAGTGGAAGAGCACACATAGCTGTGACTACTATTGCATGAGTTTTTCAGCAGAGGGCATTAAAAAAAGAAAGGTTTTCATTTTAGCACAGTAAATGATTGGAAAAACTATTCTGATTGAAGTGTTAGTCATCTCCACCCACCCTTCCCATTCCATCATAATGACAGAGGGTCGGTTATTCTAAGTAGGTCAGCAATAGAAGGATTTTCTCCCCGAGCTAGACATAAATATACAAAATTCCAGTCTTTCTTATCCATACCACTTTGGTCTGTGGTGGAATGAAAACCTTAAAAAATTATGAGACAGGGCAGAAAACATAATAAGCATAGTGCGATTAACAATTTCCTTGGAATTCATTTGTGAATTCAAAGTTAACTTTCTCTTCCATTTTGCTGTTAACATTCCATCTCTGCCCTACATCCCTTTGTTATTTTGTTAAAAGAACCATGTTTATACTATGTGGCTTTTAAAATGCATATACATTAGGAAAGCTGTCAGATTTTTGGCTCTTTTTTTAATAGTGGGAGGAAGCTTGACTCTCCTTGCCCCAGTAAAACCTGGTTGAAATTCACTTAAGGACAGGGTTGTTGCTGCTGTTGTTGTTGGCATAAAAGAACAATGATGGGGGAAGCCACCATCATTGTTCCGTTATGCCAAAAACAACAATGATGGGGGGAAGCCACCCCTGCTGAATGTCCGCCTATCACAAATATATTAATAGAACAGCTGCCAGGATTATGTTATCTATAGTGACATGATAAGACCATCACATTGTTTAAAGAGGTTAATTCCTTCATTGGAATAGGCCCAGCTATTGATGTATGAATGAATCTTGATTGAGAAGGAAGGTTTTGTGTGAAAGCAAGACCTACGCCACTATTTTGTGAGACCTACGCTCTATTTTGTGAGAGCACGTCTCATACCAACCCCAAACTTTAGCCTGTCCCTGAGCCACAGAGATCCACCTCCCATTATCTGAGCATCAAGCTATTGCTCTGTGCAACAACACTTAGAATGAGAAAAGGAATGCACGGGGTTATGGAAGATAAAACAATTGGTTAGGCCAACCCTACATTAATACATGCTTTAATTTCAAAACATCTGCCTTTTACTCAATGTCTTGACCTGAAAGTCTTAGCTAATCAACTGTTCTTCAAGCAAACTATTGTCCCAATCAGAAACCTCAGTGGAACTGCATTTATTTACTATAATATAGCCTAATTTCCCCTAGGGTTTTTTCCTCTGAACATACATAGCCTATACATGTGGTAAGAACTATAATGAGGGTATGGCTATGTACTCCAGGGAACTATTTCTCTTCTTTAATGTAGTGAATTTGCCATTTCTCTTATTACTTGCAGAAGCCTTTGTCTGATGGTCTCTAGTCTTAGTCTGCATCTCCCTCTGCATCACATTTTTTTAATTATAAGAACTAATTAAGAGAAATGTTCTAAGCAAATAGAACATTTCTTGTTATAACTGAACATATGAATATGATTTTATGAACATAGATTCAATATTGTTTTTTAGCTGAAAGATTATATTTGCATGACAGCACCTTGCAAATTCAAGAGTTAATTAACATAGGGATTTATCTCTGTATTCTTGAAAACCCCTCTCTCCATCATATGCTGTCAAGGAGTATGCAAGAAAGGTATGTAAAAACAAAATATTAAAGGAATTAAATAATTAAATCAAAGACTATCAAGAAACAGACATAAGGATAGATATATGAAAGAAATGATGAAGTTAGGAAATTATAATATAACTCAAACTAGGGTCCAGAAAAATAAAAGAGTTGAAAGGATAAAAGTGTGGATACCAGCTGGATATCTCTAGGGAAAGAGTCACACAAAATCACACCAGATATACTGCCTAATATTAAGTACAGCCAATTGGCTCTTCTGACTTAATAATGTCACAATCAAAATTTGATATAACTTACTCAATTTTGAAAATGTATCTAATACTCTTGAAAAACCAAACAGAAAAAAGAGAGGAGGTACTATGAGATGTATTTCCCTTATCTGCCTTTCTTAGTTCTGCATTCATTGATTTTATTAACGTCACATTATATTTGACTTTCCCTTTAATTACATTATTTTAATTCTTTTGAGTTGCACAAAATCATGGCCATTTTATATGGAAAGCGGCTATGACCCTCCAATATGTCAAAATATTAGTAAAATTCTCTGTAATGCATTTGGCCCAAAATAATAATGTTCACCACTTGGTGGAGCTACTGTTTGACCAACAAGGAATGAAATTCTACAAACTTTGACTTTTCTTTACTTGTTTTCTCTGAAGTAGCAGAGCAGTAAATATTTGCTACATAATTTGTATATATCAGCCTAAGATGACGTGCCACAACAATCTGTTTTGTAGTTTTGTACTAATGCAACATATATTTGGGATTCAAAGAGCTTCTCAAATTAGGCATTTTAAAAATGTGTTATACTACAACATCTATCATCCCCAGCTAGCCTGGCCACTGGAATGATGGGAGATGGTAGCCAGTACATTTGGAAACCACAATGAAAGAAGGCCAGACGTTACACATAAAAAACAGGAGGACCTTCAGTCACACTGTCATGACTTTTTTTGACCATACATTGTGAATATCCCTGGGGAAGTTTGTTTTAGGAACTCTGAATAAAGCACAACCAGGCAATATTCATGTCTGGTATTTCTATTTGGAGAGTACACAACATACCATTTTACAAGCTGTTGGGGGGGGCAAATTCATACATGATTCGAAAAGTAGCTTCCCTTGTATCATAGCCATTTTTGTTGTTAAAAGAGTTTCACTGGGGATGCAAATGGGTTAAACTGCTCCTGGACCCTAAACAGGTTCCATCTTTTTTTTTTTTTTTTCTGCTATCTTAGAAGGTGAAGGAGAAATGGGGAAGACACAATTGTTTTATCAAAGAAGATTCCATCAGGGATTTATAAACTTTCCCCCCAAAAGCTGAATCCCAACATTCAAAGCAAGGGTAGCCAGGGGAAGGTGACAGGCTAGGACCACCCCCCACCTTCTGATGCTCTACCACTCTCTAATGCATCATTTAAAGTTTTTAAAGCAACCATTGTTTGAAGTTACCAGAATAATAAATAGTTCAAACCTGAATCTTTCAGATCCGTTTTGTCTTTCTTTGGGATCAGCACAATCTCCAGGGCATAAACTCAAGTAGTTTAGTTGGTAGCTTTCACATAAACAGCATATAAAATATATAAAAGAAGTTTACATTTCAGCCTTGCACAAAAATAAAATGTAATCTCTCATGCAACTATTTTCAGCCTCCCTTTCCGAGAAATGCATGCAAATTCTCTGCCTGTTTCCCTCTTTCTCCTATAACTTATTTGTATGAATCATCTACCATAGAAGGTTTCCACTGCTGTTATCATGTTTTAGGGACAGTCTATTTACACGTTGCGTGCAACTGCCTCTAGAAATCGCTGAAGGCATCTGACTTACAGAAAGAAGACTTTTCCTGACCTATAGTTATATCATGAGATAACACTATTATTAGATGCACTATTTCATGACTCACCCATCTCAAAGGTGACATTATAAGACAACATATCTTATTGATCATCACTATTTTTGCCATTTTCATTGTGATGCCCTGTGAGATAATTTTTACAGCTTTCCAAAATACCTCAGATGGTTAAGAAATCCTATTTTTTTCTTAATCCTTTTGTTAAAACCTTCCTGCTGTGGCTAGAGAAATGCAGATCAATTTAAATCCAATCTACTTTCTGGACAGATTTCCATCCAAGCAGATTCACTGGGTTTTTGATACAAATCTTCACACATAAAGATGAGGGTGAATCTGTAGGGGTGGAGGTTGTACTTTTGAAAATGCACAAGAGAGCCAGGTTCTTGGCTCTTCCTTTTCTGTCAGCAAAAAGTTCCGATTGCCACAGGGCTCTTGATGGATGTTGTTCTTTGCAGCATCTCTTTGGGTGTCCACGCAGCCACACAAAACTCTGTCTTAGCGACCCATTTCATGTAACTCCCTATGTTGAGATCAAATTCATATGCAGCTCTCCCACAGAATGACTTCTCACTAAACCTGGGTTCCATATATGGGGAACTGGCTCAAACATAGCCTATGCTAAGGGGGGACACTTCGAGTACAGAGTATATTTGTTAAAGAAAAAAAAAGTTAGCCTTGCAAAAAAAAAATACAAGAATTGAAATACTGAGCTACATATTGCAGGTTAAGTTTCTTTAGAACATGGCAGCAAATTTGTTCTTCTTCTGGGAAGGCAGTTAAAGCAGGAAAAGAGAGTGATATATGGAGTGCAAAAAGAGTGCTGAAGAAAATGTATATTTCCTGAAGATTTAAAATATATATTGGTAAGAGTGAAAGCCTGGTAGCTCCAACTCATAGCTAATGATGTGTTGGTGAGAAAAATTTATTACTGAAACAAATCAGGGCAAAAATGTAATGTTCTAAAAGTTACAGCTTGTTGATATACGTATATGGCTAATATTTTAAAGCTTAATGATCTGCTAGATTGTTCCTTATTCAGAGTCCCATTAAACTATAATTGGAAATAAAAACAGATAGCAAAGGGAGGGGAGTACATAATCTAATTTAGGAATTCTAAAGAGGTCTTTCCCTAAATATATTTGATAGCCAAAGACGGTTAGGGTTTAATTCACAAAATCCTTCAATTGTTCCATTAGGAGCATAAGTGACCTGAAAGGAAGGTGGGGGGATACTGAGAGAAAGTGCTGATGATTAAATAGAAAACCACAGGATGAGGGAGCAAACAGGGTCCACCCCACATCATTCATGTTCGAAGGCTGCAATAAATGGTCATATCAAGAAAGTGATAATAATATGACTGGAAAGTCCATATTTTGGTTTCTCAGAAAGTGATTTTTCTGCCTCCCCAGTTAACTTGTTTTCCTCTCCTGCAAAACTAAACTAAACTAAACTAAACTAAACTAAACTAAACTAAACTAAACTAAACTAAACTAAAATAAACTAAAATAAATTGGGGAAAATCTATGTGCCAAATCTGTGCACCTCTCAAGCACTTTCAAAACTTGGGAAGCCAGGGAGGGAAGGAGGGCTTCAAAACTGCACGGGACAAACTTCTTCCCACACTGACCCGTTTCTGAAGGCTAAAGCAAAGGGCCTCTGTAGCGGCATCCTTGATTGTCCAGCTAGGTATAAGTGGGCTACCTGTCCTAAATGAAAATCCACCCATTCAGTATGATGGGAAGGCCTGTGGAACCATCACAGTTCCAGTGATTAGAATACTTGAGAACTCTTCTTAGAGCTACAATTGTATTCATTTATTTAGCAAACTTATATACCTCTTCAGTCCCAACGAACTCTAATTAGTGTACAATATATATAAAAACAGGACAATAAATTAGCTATAATAAATTAAGATAACACAAGATTCCAATGCAATGCAATGCAGTGCAATAATATAATAGATGGCACCATGGTGCTTTAGACCGCATACCACTAATCCATTCGGTTCCCCAAAGGCCTTTCAGAACAGCCAGGATGTATCAATGATGAGTGAAAGGGGGCACTCTCCTATCTGGGGTTAGTTGTTCCACTGGATGGGAGCTCCTACAGAGAATACCCTCTTTTGCATCCTTTCTGGAGATCCCTCTTGTTTTTCCATAAATATTCCATAAATATTTTCAATCCTTATTTATGGAAGAGGAACCAAGTAAGTTACCCATTCAAGGACAAACATTATTGGATGTGTTCCTTCGGGTGTGTGCGTGTGTGTCTTGAGTACAAGAGATGGTACTGACAGCAGGGGATCTGGGCAGTATTGGAGTGGAGCAAAATGTCCCTGATCCGTCTTGAGGCAACATTATCTCTAGTAATGGACTGCCCCATGCAGTACCTGTGACACATTTTCTAAAATATGCAACAAAACGTTTTGTAAATTGTTGGATCCTACAGATAAAAGTGGATCGTCTTCATGTTATATACTTTTTTACAGTGGATAACCTCAGACATGGATCTGAGGTATAAATGCTGATGGAGGGTTCTTTCCTTTAACTGGGAAGGAGAAAGAAACCCCACCCCTCTGATGGGCACGTCTGGGCACATGTGGGTGTGATATACCCTTTTGTATAGGAGGTCCTCCAAAATCTGTCATCAAATGCCTGTTTCCATCTGTATTCTCCATAACCACGTACATCTACAGAGCCGAGAGGCTCTCTTGGGACACAGATGCGCACCCGCAAAGGCGGAGAGGTGCCCCCGGCTTTAGGCACGCAACAACTGCGTCCTTCGTTGCGAAGGGAGGTCAGCCTGTTCTGAAGAAAAGCCCCTAAATTATCTGCGGATCCGGGCAGAATAACGCAACACCCTTTCGCACAACCTCCAACCCCGAACCGCGTCGCTCCCCCGCCTTCTCGCGCGGCGGCGGGGGTTGCCCCAAAAGAGCCCGCCCAGATCGGAGGCAAGGCTCGGAAGGGGAGGTCCCCGGCTCCTGCCCGATCCGTTAGTTTCCGAGGGCGATTTCTCTCCACGCCCCGCCCGCCTTGATCCCAGCCCAGGCACTGCGCGGGCGGCCGCAGCGGCTCGTCCGCCCCGCAGACGCTCGCTGGGAGTCGCCGAGGCGTGGCGAGTTCTCCCAAGCGCCTCTCATGGCCGAATCAGCCGCCGCTTCGCTAACAGCGCGAAGGGGGAGAGGCGGCTCTGCGCTGCTTTATGTCGCCTCGGGGGTCTGACACCGCCGCCCCTGCCCCCAGCCCCCATCGCTAAATTTCCTCTAAGAACAAGCGCCGGGGAAATTGGGCTTTCAAGACCGCAACCCGGACGCGTTTAGAGTAAACGCATCCCTTTTTGAGGCGGCTGCGTAAAGGCGCACGGGCCGGAGGAAGGAAAGAGGGAGCGAGAAAGAAAGAAAGAAAGAAAGAAAGAAAGAAGACGGAGGAGGGGGATGCGGCTTCTTTTCCTTCCCCTCTTCATCTGAAAAGAGCCTTCCGCCAAAGCACCGGGTGTAGCCGAGGCCCCTCCGGCCGGCCGCCTTCACCGTCCCCAAATTCCCGCCTTAGTAATTGTCGAATGCCTTTCAGGCACCCCAGCAGGGGGTGAGGGGACGGCGCTGTGGCCTCGCGCTCCTCGGCCTCCCTCCCTCCCTTCCCGCCCCGAAAAAATGGGGGCAGCCCTTGCGGAACACGCCTGAAGGGAGGGACGCCGAGGCTCCTCCCGCGCTGCGCGAAGTGCCTTCTCGGCGCACGCCTGCCGAGCGGGAGATGGATAGGACCGAGCTGGATGGCAGCAGCACAGACGCTCCCGAGCAATGCTGCCAGGAGGCTGCGCGGACTGTCGGTGAAGCAGCAGGCGCAGCTATGGAAGAGTCCGCAGCGGAGGCTCCCGCTTCAGGGGGCTCCGCTGCCTCGGCCCTCAAGGCCGTCTGCCTCGGCGCTGCCCAGCAGGAGCTGAAGCAGCAGCAGCAGCAGCAGGGGGTCAAGAGGCACCATCACAAGCACAACCTGAAACATCGCTACGAGTTGCAAGAAACGCTGGGCAAGGGTACCTATGGCAAAGTCAAGAGGGCCATCGAGAGGTTTTCAGGCAGAGTGGTAAGGGCTGAGACGGCTGGCCCGGGAGGGGCATGCTCCAGGCGGAGAGTTGGTGGCCTTACTGAAGCATCTAAGCATGACGTTCCTTGGGTAGAGCTTTTATTCATGGCAGCCTTCCCTAGGGTGATGCTCTGTGGAAATTTGGGGACAACAATTGCTTTGTACACTGCCTCTGGAGTGAAGGGGCTTAAAAATCTTACCAATAAAAAAAGAAATAAAATGAACTCCCAGAATTCCCAGCCATTAACCACAAAACCTGAGAGTTATGGGAGTTGTAGTTCCAACACATCTGGAGGGCACCAGCTTGGGGAAGACAACTTTGTGATATACCCAAAATTTCAAAGCTTGAAGGTGATCCTGCTTTTGCTTTTGCTTTCTGTATCTCACGTTGTAGCCTCTTAGCTTCTGTGGAGTTTTTTACGTTCTTGCCTCCTCCCCACTTTCTGAGATCCAGGATTCACTGGAGGAGTGTTTATGCGTGTTTGATCTTGGAATTTTATTTTGAGCCTTTCTCTCCAAATACCAACTGAGTTCATTTATAGAAATCAGAGATAGTTCTTTGAATAAGGAGAACTGGATCATCTGTAAATTGGCACCATTTGTCTCTTCCCTTCCAGCAATCAGACATTGCTCTGTTGTTTAAAGTGTGGACATAACATCCATTGAAATACATATCCTAGTTGCTAACCAGAGATGCCTTTGAGATTGAAGAAATGTTAAAGCCCAACAGCGTGTTGCGGGTGGTAATGACATGCACTTTATTGACCTCTATAACAAACACATTGATGCAGTTGCTCCTATCAAAGTGAAGTTTAGAGTCCACTTTATTTAGCAAACTTAACGTTGCAGTGCAATATAACTGTTCCCAGCCCAACTTTGGTGCTTTTGTCACAAGATGCCTGAATATCATAGGGGAATTCAGGCACATGCATCAAGTATTCATGTAATAAGCTAAAAGTACAACTATTTTCTTTTGATGCTGTCTGGCTATGTATGAGGGTTCTGCATTTAAATCAGGTATGCAGATTATACAATTGTTTGATCAAGTATTTTGCAGTAGATTTGGTACAGCTCCATGTTTTGTTTGTATTTACAATTTTGCCTGTTGCTTGCTCAGTCAATATTTTGAACAAGAGACTGAAGTAAACAAGCAAGCAATAGTAAAAAGCACCTTAGCTACATGTGGTGTGATTATGTATGTGACAGCCTCCTCTATTTAAGAACATTTAGGCTTTTCCATAGTGTGATTTGTAGTAAAAACCCTAAATCCTAGTGCAGAGGTCAAAATAAATAATTAAATAATATCCCACTGCATGTAGCATGAAAAGAATTTTTAAAGACCTGGTACAGATAAGTCTTAATGTTGTATTATGCTCTCTGTCATTTTACTAAATCATTAAGTTAGTTAATCAAAAGCAGAAGCGAATGCTCATGTTCACTTTGACTGCCTGTTTTTTTTCTTTGAAAAAGAACATTGCCTGGAGCGTATCATATTACAGGGTTTTAAAATTAGCAAAACATCTAGCTCAAAAAATGTACAAACCCAAGAGTATCATTTCCAGATTGTATTGGTATGCTCCTTTCAATAACTGCATGTTTATTAATTTTAGGACAGCGCTGATAGTTTTTTTTTAGATTTGCTTCAGAGCAATATAACATTTGCAGTTAAAGAGACAAAACTGAGGAAAATGGAGTGAAACCATCAAATGCAGTAGCAGTTGATATTTATAATCTATTTATTTGTTTCTAGATTAAAGTTTCTTGGCTTTTACATTGGAATATGTGTTCCATGCCTCCAGATAATGCTTACTTATGTTAAAAATGGCAATGTGCTTTACTGAAAAACACATAAACATCTTTATCTGTTAACACGTGAAATATACTCTCTTCACACATAAGAGAGTTATGAAAAGTATTTGGCCCAGAATTGATACTGGGAATTCATTTAGCCTTTTCTTCTCTATCTGTGCTATGTTTCCTTTCTCCTTAGTCATAATCATTTATGGAATTGTTAAAGAGCTTTGATTAGAATGGCTCTGTACGGTGGCCAGCAGAGGGGGTCCTCGGAGCAATGTGACCAGCATAATTCCCATCATGATTTCATGCAGAGAAAACCTTAATACTGTATTAGAAATCTCAAGGTCATGTTCCCACCTGTGACATTTGTTTGCTGTCATAGTAGTAGGTTAGGTAGCATTTTCCTACACAGTAGTATGTAAATATTTGGAAACATAGGGCAACATCTAGCAATATCTTTGGTAGCCTACTCTTACCAAGTTACCTAAACAAAAACATTTCCATTAACTTTTTATTAGTTAATTGTAATTTTGGTTTGAAGCATATTGCCACAGACTTCTTACAGAAAAATCAGACACCAACAAATAAAATGTCAGATAGTGGTTTTCCTTTGGCTTCTGGGAGAAATCCTATGAAATCTGCAGGAAGACCTCTGTTAGGTAAACATCCCCAAATGAGAGAAAACTGTGCTTCAAATGTGCATGTTATACAAAAAAAATTGTATACTAAACATTATAATATATGTGGACTCTTTTCTTTTGCTTTCCTGCAGATGCTCAGTATTCCCAAACTCCTACAAGCTAGATATTAGTACCTAGCAATTTGATTTTAGTCTGAAAAATGCTTAAAAATTTGACATTTGTTTTGAGAAATGCATAATACGTTTCCACCCATAGCTTATGTGAGGGCTGTTGAACTGTGAGGTGGATTATAGATATGTTATATTTAGTTTGTTGTCAGCAAGTTGTTATTTACCCTTGTTTACTTAATAAATGTAACAGAGATTGGGTTGCACGCTGAATGAAATGCAGGAATAGGGCCCACTTGTACCGGGACGGCCAGCCTTCCAAACATTCACTGGGCTTCTGAAGTGCAAGTATGATTTATATAAACATGTAACAGAAGTAATCTGTACAGAACAAATCTGTAAAATGCAAGGCAGGCTTGCATTTAAGGGTTTGTTGTCTGCCATAGAATTACATGCAAGGAAGAAACAATCTTCGGTTTGGGCTCTAGAGTCAAGCCTGGACACCTCATTCTCTTTCACTGCTACTGCCTAGTCATGCCAGATTTGAGGCACTTTGCTCCTATCTTCCCAGTAACGTGCAAATTGTTTCTAAGTAAACCAGGCATAGAATTAATTCTGCTGAAAAATAAATTGTACCTTCCTGCAATTCTATCTGTTCTTAAACAGACCAATACATTTTTGTGGCCATACTTTCGAGGCTACTATAGTGAAAAAAATGTGGACATTTTTTAAATTCACCCAGATGCAGTCCAGCAACATTTTATGTATCGTGCAATCTATTTTGGATTCTAAATATATCCATAAATCATGGATTCTCTATCTAATAATTATAGAAGTAATGAACAGAATATGTCTAAACTGTTCCAATTTATATAAACATGTAACAAAAGTAATCTGTAAAGTAATCTGTATGGTAGGCTTGCATTTGAATTGAATTGAGAAATTATATTTGTTCCTGAATATGTAATCATTTCTCTTTACAACTTTGAAGCTTGTCAAGTAAAAGATAGTGTTATAAGGCTATATAGCCATTCCAAGTTAGAACTGGAATTGCTATATACCCTTTTAACACTAAGGAGCTTTTTTTGCAATTTCCTCAATACCATTTTCAATTGGAATACAGGTAGTGGCCACAATTGGGACCAGCAACTTGGTTGTTAAGTGAAGTGGTCACTAACTGAAACCGTGACTGTGCTTATGATCTTATTCAGCTTTCCTTTGCTTTACAGACCTGCAAAGGTCATAAATGCGAGGATTGGTTGCAAAGTTATTTTTTCATCAGTTGAAATTGCAAACAGTCGCTAAATGAGGCAGTCGCTAAATGAGGACTTCCTGTACTTCAGTTAATATGAACATTGCTAGCAATCTGTGGCTTAATTGTTGGAGGAACATCTTCTAGAAATCATCAGTAGAACAGAACACAATAGCTTGATTCCTATAAAATCTCTAAGCAGTTTTGCATATATATGAATATCAATTTTATTCTGCTGAAAGCTAAGCATGTAGGATTGGATGGGAGACTATTAGGAAATCTCAGAGCTCATACTAGAGTTGAAAGTTAAAAAGGCATCCCATAAGAGGGCCTTGACAAATCACTTTTGCCCTGTTGCCAGGAAACTACATGGATGTATCTATGAAGTTACCAGGAATTGAACTCAGTTTGACATATATTTTATTATTTAAAGCCCAGACTGAGTAAGCAAGAATGTTCAGGGAAGAAAATGGCATTCCAACACCTAAATTAGGCTGTCAGAAAATAAACACATGAGAAAAAATGTTTTCTCCTTGTGGTGGCACTAGGAATTGTGGGAATTCTCTTCCTTTCCTCTCATTTTCTTTTCCAAGAATTCTGCACACCAGACTGGTTGCTTGGCAGTATAATATTCAATCTCCTTCTGATACTACTTAATATTGTGCTTTAGTTTCTATTCCTGTTCCATGTGAAAAACTTATATGTTTTTGTTCCTTTATTTCCCACCTCCACCCATCATCCTGAGAATATATTTTTCTTAAATACTGTATCTTTCAGTCAACTGCAACTGAAGTTTGGTTACAGATTATTAAAAAAACAGAGAGAGAAAAATTATTTTTTAAATTGATTGACTAATTAGATGGGAACAATTTCAGGTCTCCTGTTTATTTTCTTCAACTTGTCTAGTTCTTCAGTTTTTCTGAAGACTCTGCTCACTTGCAGCTGGCTTCTCTTTCACTTACAGTTTCTATGAAAGAAAAGTCTGATTAAAAAAGAAAAAGAAATAGTTTGTGAATGGGAGCTGCTAAAGGAACGGAAGGAAAATCTGGGAGGCATTTCTTCAGAATAGATGAAAATACCTCCTAATCTTTCTAAACCTGGTTTTCAAAACGGATGCTTGCTGTGCTTTGTTGGGACCATGCTTCGTTTTCAGAAAAAGACTCCAACTTTATGGAGATCAGTACCATCTGTGCTGTTAGCCATTCTGTAGGCTGCTATTTGCTAAGTGCAAAGGGAAGGGCAGTCTGCACATATTTAGAGGCCTGTTTATAATATCCTTGTCATTGAGAAAAAAAAAATGGCTGCTAACTCCAAGCATAATTTGTGGACTGTAGTCAAAAGAATTCATATTATACCAATTTTACCTACAAATCAGAAGAGTGATTAACACGTCTATTAAACTGTTCATTGATATCTTCATGACTATGAATACAGTACATTCTTGATTCACTTGCAAATATAATTAAGGCATAGAGACCAGGCAATGGTTGATGAGCTATATGCAGCAACCCAAGGCTTTTTAAAAGAAAAATCTGATTTGCATAGCAATATAATTTGCATACTGTAAGGGTGCATAAAAGCTTTTGTTCTTGCAGTCATGGTATTGAAAAAGCTGCATAAAGTGGGGACAATTCCCAAAGGGAAATTTAGCAGCTGTAATATAGAATTATAATCAAGTATCATGCAAGGGTTAACAAAAAGATAGCTAGTCTCAGCTATTTTGTTTAAAGGAAAAATTAGTTTTATTTATTTTTAAACCAAAGTCAGTCTAGCTAACTTTTGGCTTGTCATATGTAGAGAGATGGAGAGCATGTTTCCATCCAGAGTGAAAAAGATTTCTGGGAATGCTGAGATACATATTTCTCAAATAACTCTTTGAGGACAATGTGTGACTGATTTCTTGCCTCAGTGACAGGAAGTTCTCTCATCTTGGAGCTTGGTCATTTTATTCAATGGAATCTTTAAAAGCTATTTTTAACTGGGAATCAGCTGTGGTAATATAGATACAAATGTTTGAGTAATTTTACCCCAAGAGGATCTCTCTTAAGATTGTCATATTAGATCTTTTCTAACATTACTGTTATTGACAACTTCACCGGACTTCTTAAGAAAGCATTCCTGGTGTTCTAAAGTTATTTCCATCATCTATGAAAAATTGATGAACATTTGGCAGAAAGTGCCAGTGAGACATGTAGAGTGAATTTGACAGCAGGAGGAAAAATGAATCTTCATGATCATGATCAAAGACTGGGGTTCAAAAAAATTAGGCTATGCACTGACATTAAAATCAGTCATATGTTTCATCAGTTAACAACACAGTTTTTGCATCACTGAAAGTAGCAATTTCTTTTAATGCTGAACCTTGGGTATTGAGTTTGGCATTGGGAATTATGGGAATTGAAGAAATTCATCCAAAGAGTATCAGGTTGGATAAGGCTGGTATAAGTCTCTGGTTTGAAATCTGTGGATTGTATGAAGGTGAGTGGTTTGGTATATCAGTAGTATGGGAAGAATATATGACTTTTGGACTTTATTTTCATGGCTTTTAGAATTAGAAACTTTGGCGAAAGGTTAGCTGAATGAAATGAATTCACAGTGGAATCTATTTTCCAAGTAGCTCTTAACTAAAACCACCATTGCATTGTAATAGATTGTTACTAACAATTTCAAAAAAAAAATTGAGAAAAAAGATCATAAAATTGATAAGTAACATTAATGTACTATGTGAGTGGGTCTCTTACCTAATTAAATTTAAGGTTAGGAAATTATGCAACATATGGAGGAAATCTTATCTGAAAAGTTGGATAAAATTACGTTTGTTATATTCACTTTGGGTGAGTCATTTCGGGTGAGATGGGTGGCCATATAAAATTGACAAATAAATAAAAATATTTATTGAATAAAGCTATTTGGAATGATCAGTTCTTGCAAGGGAGTATTTATTCTTCATAGAATTCCACTCACACATTCTTTAATTGGTATACATTATATATAGCAAATGCTGATCCTTTTTAACAGATGCTTTGGGAGTTCATTTGGTAAGATTAAAAATGCCTAGTTCTACTGCTGAATATTTTCATAGAAAGAACAGTAAGATACATGCATCTGTGCAATATTTGATGACTAGTTCATTAAAGCCACAAGTGTACTTAGGCTTTCATTTGTGTTCTCCTGCTATTGTTTCCTGGACTCAGCCTGTAGGGTCAGGCATAGGATTCTCATTTGTCTTGCCCACATGAAAGTCCTCAACATCTGTAAGTTATAGTTTGTGAAGTGTAGTTTCAAACAGCACATATTTATCACCAGGTCTCCACAGAAAACACTATACATTGTATAAATTAGGAGATTTCAGATGCAGAATATTAGGGAGCTGGGTGAGATACTGCATAGGAGTTTAGTAGTTGACCATGCTGATCAAATATCTACGATTCCAGAAATATCAAATATCAGAAATTCCAGATGATTAATACATTAAAAATCCCCTCAGTAATGTTCAGTTTTAAATGAGGAGGAATACCTGTGTTCACTAATTAAATGCAAAGTTATTTGATATTCAAATTGTAGCTGTAAAATATATAAAATAAACCAGCATGCATACAAATGAGTTATGTCTCCTTTACATTCAACTATCTTAGGTAATAGTTATATCTTGGTTGACCTTAAGATGAAAATTGGTTATTAGCTTTGATGTTTGATAAAATAAGAAACCTTAAAAAGTAAACTGGTCTAATGTAAAACTAATGTAAATATGCTTATTCAGATCTTACCCATTTGGGGGATATGAATAAAATCTGTTTGTGAGTAACTATTTATTTGAAAAAAAATTGGCTATGGAAAAAAGCTTCCAGGATTAGAATGATATGGGATCTGGTTATTGTCAAACAATATTTATCTATTTATTAGATTTATATACCACCTTTACTTTGTGCAACTCAAGATTGTAATTGGGCTACTAGTCATAGTCCAACACCTTAGGCGTTACACTACAGTTATGCTACACATTGAACTAAACTCTAATGGTGATTTGTTTAGTTTGGCTCAGTGGGACTTAGCATATTGTGGGAACCAAGTCAATTCTGATAGAATTAAGCATTTTTAAAGCTTATCAAGGCTTAGTAAAGTTTATTAGTAGTAAAGATGGACCAGGCTTTCAATAGTATTTCACCATTTTATGTATTTTAAAGGCTTCTTCTGGTTTTAGATTGTTCATACATATTCCCCAAATGTGATTCCCACTTATAAAATAGGGACTTATGTTAAGAGACAAAATCTGAATAGAATACAACCTGAGCATCAAGGCTAGAATCAGAGGTACAGCCCACCTGTTAGTTTATTAAGATTGGAATCCTAATTTGTGCTTTGTGAACCTTTGGGAAGTGTGCTCTCCAAAGTGACTAAAGCATCCCTCTGAACCCACTGACCCAAGTATTGAGCTACTGAATTCATTTGAAGGTTCAGTAAAGCTTGGAGGGCCTCCTCACTGTGTGAGGACACCTATGTATGCAGAGGTGTGCCACTACACTATGGCAGCAATCTTAGTGAAAGTATTATCTGTGCATAGACACACATGTAAAGAAGATATGGACAAAAGCCAAAGGATGAGGATGTAGCCCTTGACATTTTGAGCAGCAAATGGACATGGACACTTCCCTTTGGGTCAAGTTTTTATTTCTGTTTCTATTTATTAAGAGATAGAAAGACCCTATTAAGAGTAGGGATTGTGAGAGTTCCTGTTACTTGCTTCTATGAATAACATTATGCCAACTGTCTGGACTGCTTTAAGAGTAAAGTCTGAAGTCAGATTTTGTCCACTGAATCCAAAGTACACTGAATGGTAACTCAGAGAATCAAGGTTTTACTGTACAGAGATGATGTGAAGCCTGTAGTGAAAGATCTGCAGGGCCTGCCAGTTGCTTACTGATCACAATTTAAGATATTGATATTGACCTTTAAAACCCTAAATGTCTTAAAATCTGATTACCTGAGGAATTTGTCTTCTGCTATGAATCTGGCTAGTTAGGTGAGCAGGAGAGCCCTTTTGAAAATGCACCTAGTGCCAGACTCTGGTTTAAATGGTACATGGGAAAACATCTGTAGAATGCTCTCCCTACATGGGTGTATTTGGCCCCCCTCTCCCAGTATTTAGTGAAGTGGCAAAAACTCATCTTTTTCACTGAGTATTTAACTGTTAAACTGAATTTGTCTTTAATTTTGATTTAAATCCTATTAATTTTGTTGTGTTTCATATTTTGTATTTTTATTGTAAGTTTCCCTCAATATTTATATAAGCAGAAAGATGGTGTATACATTCAATAGCAACATCACATGTTCCCCGAAAAGTGATATTTATGATTATAAGATGGCCACAACTTCATTAATTTGCAAGCATGGGCATGGTTAATTTACCAGTCACCCTCTGGGGGAGATGGTCAGCATATATATTTAATAATAAACAAACAAACAAACAAACAGAGGCAAAATCCAGTCTTTTTACTATTCTATTGCATCCAGTCTTACTACTCTTATCATCTGGCCTATTCTGTTTGAAAATATGTATGCCTTACTAAGGTGATGCTAGCCCAAGAAAGATCAAATATATATCCTCAGCCAGTCTGGAGGATGCTGTTGCTTTTGTAGCCATCCTAATGGAATGATTTACAAATTGCCCAAGTAGCCCTAAAACTGTATGATTTTTTGGAATCCAGTTTATGATGATCAGCTGTTACAAAACTTTTCTGCCCTTGAGAAAATGTCCTGGCACCAAATTGCTTTGGCTCCCTCTGGCTGCAAACTCCATCTCATATTTCCCAATGCTGTGCTGATTTGGGGAAGCACTTGAGTGTATTTCATAGTATTTGTGCTGTCAGTCTTTTAAAATATTATTAGTCCACATAATTATACAGTGAGTTTTTAAAATCTGGTAGGAAAAATGCTAATAGATTTAGAGCAAAAATGTATATTATTTGAAACATTTTAATGTTCACATATATTAAAATTTCAACTTAAACATCTCCATTGAGGGTGGGAATTTCAGTGCGGATATATTGTAGATTGAATGCCATATCTTGCTTTGCAGTTAAATATTTTCAGAAATCTGGAAGCATGCAAATGATGCTTACCTATAATCAGCTCATAATTACACCGTTGATATGACTATCAAACCTGAACAAGATGATCCCTCCCTACTATATCTAAGAACGATTTTCAGTTCAGCCTTGCATGATCAAACCCAGAAAATAATTTTAGTGCAGTGCTTATATCTGAACATCTGATGATCTGGTATTTTTAAAAAATAATCTTGTTCTCATATCATTGACCTTTCATAATGGAATGCCTTTGTTCAAGGCATAAGTGCAGTTAGTTCAGACTTATTCTTCTTCCTGCATTTCTTTTTCTTTCAGCCGCTTTCTTTTTTCTGTTGCCTTGCCCACTGTCAATATGATCAAAAGTTTTAGTATGATTCAGGTTTATTTATTTGTTTGTTTTGTGAAACATTGTCAGAAGATCTTGCATATCTTTATGAGAAGAGAGCATGGGTTTCCAAGGGGTGATCAGTAGTAAGATGTGCATCATAACACGAACTCTTCATTGTACATGCATCACTGTGTTGTATGCAAGTATGTAAGGGCTGGAGCTTGTGTTGTGATGTCAACATTAACGTTTTGTCATTTTGTAAAATCTCAACTTGCTGTGGACATTGCTGGCAGAGAGTTGTGTTGTCTCACATAAACCTAATGGACCACTTCTGCTTGAGGTTATTCTCCTTGGACACCCTCTTGGAGAAAAAAAACTTCTGGTTCAGGGCTAGATTCACCTGGGATGTTGGTTATAATTTGTTAGTTCATTATAATATTAGTATACCACCTACATTACCAGACAGTTTACAGTCCACAAACATAAATCAGTGTTCCTTCTCCAATATTTAAATTAGTTTTGGTGTTCGGTGTTTTAGCATTATCATAAAATAGGCTTGATGTGGTTGTTACTGATTACTTTTTATCTTTCAGTTCTAATTGGACCTTTTCTTGTAATTCACATGCCCTCTCCAGTTTGTGGATTTTTCTGATCTTTAAGGAGCTTTTGTGCAACTAGAAACAAGTTGCCAAGTCTTAAGTTTTGTTTTGTTTATATTCATTCAGGTAGAAACTAAGCTGTCAGCCATCTTGAAGACTTTATTTTATTGTTGAATTTTGAGACTCTCCTATGCATTGAAGAGGCTTACATTTGATGACTTAACTGGTAGTGCATAGAAGAGTCTCAGAATTCAGCATGATAAGCCTTTTTAAAAATAAGTCTTCAACAGTTGAAATGAAATCTGAGAAAATTGAATTTATTGCTATTTTCAGAAAAGAAAATGTTCACTCAAGAGATCCACTTATGCAAGTCTTCCCACTTCAGTGAAATAAATCAATATTTATCTAGGATTAAAATGAATATGAGGCCACTACCAGACAAAGAAGAGAAAGATAAATTCAGATCATATGAATCATATGTAAGTTTATTGGAACAAATAGCTGTCACAGGGATAAATGAAATCAAACGCTATGTAGTGTAACTTGTCTTCTTCCAGCTCCCTCTGATAATAAGAATTACCACATATACTATGAATTCCTGAGATTCTTGGAATTATCAGGAAAAGAAAACAGGAAATTACATGCCTGGTGATATCTCTTGAGTCTTCAGAATTGGGTCCTTTGCTTCAGTGGAAAGTATTAACACAGAAAGCATATTAATGATATATTTAAGACAGTCTGTGTTATTGTCTGTTGAGCTAAGTTTGTTCTTTATGAACTGGCTGATCATGAAGGCAGCATAAATCATGTAAAGAATTCTCATTTGCTGTTTCTGCTTTTTGCAGATGGGGCTCATAGAGTAGAAATGCAGTCAGATGTCTGCTCCAGGATATTTTAGCTGAGCTGTATGAGTCCATTAAACAAATGTAATGGCTTTTTGGAAAGACTTACTATGCATTTGAAACCAGATGTTTTACACAGAGAACATCTGGGAAGTATGGGTGTTTGTGTGTATATACAGCACATTGGAAAATAGCTTTATTGAGCGCAGCTGGGTGGCTGCTTGGGATGTGGTTGTAGCATATAACAATCCAGTTGTTATAAGAAATAATTTATTTGAAGTGTTGCCATCACATGAATGTTTGGCACAGGGGCCAGCATCTTTGTTTCATTCTGTGCACAAATTCTTCTCATTATCATTCCAACAAAACTTGCTATGACATTTTATATCCTGTTATATAAGCTGATTCAATCTTGAGCATGCTTTTAAGCTGGTATGAACATTATAGAGCGCACTGTAGAACAAAGTCAGCAGTTAAAAAAAGGGGTTGCTAAGATTAGGTTATCAAATACAGTCACAGGATTTATGGAGAATTTTTACAAATTTACTTGTCCTATTGGGAGATATCATTATTATTTATAACTGCATTCCTATGTGCTTGTTAGAGGAATAGAAAAGCTAGTGCATGGGAATATATGTTTCATCAGAGCCTAAGGAAATAATATACTGTACTGTGTTGTAACTGAATTAAATATAAAGCCATGTTTTCATTTTAGCTGATATGGGACCTGCAAATATTAGAAGACAAAACTGATACATGTAAAAAAAAAAAAAGCCTGATTTTTTATAGGATCCTTTTTTCTTTTTGCATTAAAATAGGTTTTCCACTTAACTTGATTTGCCAATTAGAGAAATATTGTTCTAGGTTCTGATGTAATATCATAATCATCCCATTTAGGATAACTTAAATAGAAAGATTAAAGTCAGAAAGACTGGCTTAAACTGGCTGATTCCTGTGGCACAGTAAAACTTTTAAGTAACGCTCTACAGAATGGCATGATTTGTAGTATCTGCTGAAATTAAATTCTAGCTAAAATAGGATTTATATCTGTACCCTGGAGATGTACGTTTGTGACAAGGTAATTGTCTTACCTTAGAGAAGCCTGAGTCGCTGTTGTAATTCTGTGTATCTTTTTTAAAAAAAGAAGTGAAGTAGGCACAGCGTGTGCCCACATCCTGACTTATGCTCTGCACAATATATGAAGCTGGTCCTGATACTGACATTTGGTTTTAAGAAAACAAATATTAAAAATAGTATTTTTTTTCAAAATATAGGTGTTTTCTAAAAAGTAAGCAATAAATACTTTCCATTAGTAGTGCTCACAAAACATCCACATGGATTAATACAGATTGTCAGAAT